>NC_090651.1:131983798-132308798 GCF_040937935.1 Hyperolius riggenbachi | reverse complement strand
TGACATTAAACGGTGTAAAGGCAGTACTTCTATACTCCAGTACTTATCCTGGGGTGGGTAGGTTCTGAAATTGCGTACATATGGTACGGCCGTCTGTGAGTTGGGCGCAGGGAGAGACGAATGACTGCTCTCCCTGCTGCCGATAAACTCCCCTGCATCATTACATACTATTGCCCCTCCGCGTTGTAGCAGCTCAGAGCGAGATGTAATTCAGGGTATGGCGATTGCTGGATACCCGAATTACTCTTGCACGTTTCTGCTATGACAGCGCCCAGCTTTGGCCCCATACAGTCATAGATAAAACTCTGCTGGAAATGACAGCTTCGACTGGTAAATCCAGTGTATGTACAGCAGGCCACAACCTCTGACTGGCCAAGTGGATCGCTTAAGCCGAGAGCATTGCTCTTGCTTTTTACTCCACCCACCTGGTGATGTCACACCTGCGCCTCCCCATCGTGAAAGAGGCCTTGCTGATAAATATTGTTCAATGACCCGTATCAGCAATATCTGCGTAAAATTAAGATATCCACACTGTGAAGAAGGCAAAAGTGTTCTTGTGAAATGTCACTTGTGATGTGTCATTTTGCCTCATTACAAGAGGCAGCCTGCAATCAGTCACACTCAGCACTTGCATACCTTACGCAGTGCAGTGTGCCAGTAGATAAACATACTGGTAAGCTACACATGTGTAAATAATGTAACCCCCATGACCTCATTAGGCGGAACTAACCTTTGTCATAATTACGGGTTGCTCTGTTGTCATTCAGCATCTGCTCAGCTTTTTGTGCTATACCAGCCTGTCAGTGCAACCTGCTGATTCATCTGATCGCCTGTCATTAATTAACTAGTGAATAAGTAGCAGAAAAAAAATATGAAGGCATAAACCTGATCCTATTAGGATACAGCTGTTACTGTAAAACTGGTTAGATTGCATTGCAACCATTTAGTTTGCAGTTTAGATAATTTACGCAGTTATTGCTGAGAGCTCTGGCAGTGCCATCAACATAATAAACCTTTCATTCCATCATCATTACCTCATTAAACTATACCACTGAGAGAGATAGAAATGTGGAGCCTGTCGCTGCCAAACATCTGACGGAAATAGTTGCCTGGCTGCGTTGCTTATCCTCTGGCTATAATGGCTTGCTTGGAACAACTATTGAGTACAGGAAGTCCTCGAGTTATGAACGCCCGACTTACGAACGACCCGCCAATACGAACAGCATGGATTCTGTGTTTCCATGGGAACAAGTCAAACATTTTTTTTTTCAAATTGGACTTGTAGTTTTTGAGAAAATCGATTTTAAAAAATACAAAGAATAAATGTTTTTTAAACTTGTATAAGCAGGCACAGAGGGCAGAGGTGACACTGGAGGCACAGGGTGGCACAGAGGAGGTACAGGGGGCAGAGATGGCAAATTGTTCCGACTTAAGAACAACCCTACAGTCCCTATCTTGTTCGTTAACTGGGGACTACCTGTATATCAAAAACAGAAGTTTGCCTTCTTAAAATGTGAAGTGAAGCTGGTTGAACACCTTTAAAAAGGAAGCACAGAGACAACGGGAGCCTAAATAGTGCAATATGTCACCAAAAAGGAAGGTATATGAAAAATGAGAATTGATAATCAAAATGGTGGGATGCACAGGGGGCAACCAACTATATTAAGCAGGGGGAGAGTCACAACCCCGATTCCACTCAGGAGTCCAGGATATGCTGGATATGGTCTCTCTCTTATGGAAAAGAACTAGTACTTATTGTTGCTGAGCTGTGGGACCAAAACATCCCTCCAATGGAGGGTAAAGGGTGCCCAGGTGTACAATACAAATTGGCCTGAGGAAGCAAGCTCATACCCACAAAACGCATTGCCAGTGCATAACATGGAAATATAAGTAAATAATTTCATTTTTTATGAAGTTCATATTATTGAGGTAAGCTACCTCGTTTTCATTCCATTTTATTTGTTTTTAACTCAATTTTTATATATGTCTGGGCGCCTTAAACCCCCTTTTTGTGGCCTTCTTAAAATAGCGTTTTTAGTGAGAGGGCTCCTAGGCATTCTAGGTCACATTGCTGGGCAATCTGTAACTGTGTTACTGCGTCTTACCCCATAGATCCACAATAATCCATGCCATGCATGTATGCATGTTGGATTAGTATGGCTCTGTACAATTAACAAGCTGACACATCATGGCATTCCAGCGGTTCTCAAGGTGTTTAATTATCATGGACAGCAAAGGGTTGTTTTGCATATTCAGCAGTTATGCATTGTGGAGACCTCAAATGCTCAGTCTAGCTTGAATAATTGCAAATCCCTTCTATTTTAAAAAGGCAAATTTCTGTTTTTCATAGTGTTTTTAGTAAGAGGGCTTTTTGGTCCCTTTTTAGCCCCTTACTCACTCCTAGGAGTTCTAGTTCACCAGGAGCTTGCTGGGCAATCTGTAACTGAGTATATCATTTAGAACAGTGGTCTTTAAACTAAGGCCCGCGGGCCGAATGTGGCCCCCTGAGGATTTTTTTACCGCCCCCCCCCCCCACACACAAAATGTATTACTTATAGATGCGGTCAGCTACATCTTTAACCACTTCACCACTGAGGGGTTTTACCCCCTGAGCACCAGAGCAATTTTCACCTTTCAGCGCTCCTTCCATTCATTCGTCTATAACTTTATTATTACTTATCGCAATGAAATGAACTATATCTTGTTTTTTTCGCCACCAATTAGGCTTTCTTTAGGTGGGACATTATGCCAAGAATTATTTTTTTCTAAATGTGTTTTAATGGGAAAATAGGAAAAATGTGGGGAAAAAAATAATTATTTTTCAGTTTTCGGCCATTATAGTTTTTAAATAATGCATGCTACTGTAATTAAAACCCATGAAACGTATTTGCCCTTTTGTCCCGGTTATAAAACCATTTAAATTATGTCCCTATCACAATGTTTGGCGCCAATATTTTATTTGGAAATAAAGGTGAATTTTTTTCAGTTTTGCGTCCATCCCTAATTACAAGCCCATAGTTTATAAAGTAACAGTGTTATACCCTCTTGACATAAATATTTAAAAAGTTCAGTCCCTAAGGTAACTATTTATGTATTTTTTTTAATTGTAAATTTTTTAATTTTTTTTTAATTACAAAAAAAAAAAAAATGGGGAGTGTGGGAGGTAATGAGTTAATTTTATGTGTAAAAGTCATTTATTTGTATGTGAAAAATGTGTAGGGTGTAGTTTACTATTTGGCCACAAGATGGCCACAGTAACTTTTTGTTTTAATGCGACCTCCAAGCTTCCTTCCGGAAGCTTGGAGGAAGAATAAGGAGGCTGGACACGTGAGTTTTTTCTCACAATGATCGCGCTGCCCATAGGAGAGCAGCTGATCATTGCGGGGCTTAGATCAACGAACGGGAATGGATTTTCCCGTTCATTGATCTCTGGGCGAGCGGGCGGCGGCGGTTTTACTAGCGGCGGGCGGCGTGTTTACGAGCGGGAGCGCGGGCAGCGTCGGGAACGCGGAAAGTACGTGTTTCTCCGTCCCTGGTTTTTAAAGGATGGAAAAAGGGGCGGAGAAATACGTACGCGCGGGGGTAAAGTGGTTAAATATTGGTGGTCCACATATAGATTAAAAGTGCTGGCACCATCCATCCACATGGAAGCCAGAAAGCAGTAATTTGATGGTTTCCAATCAAATTCCACATCAGGTGACACTGCTGTCCTATTGGACTGCAGGTTGTCACCTGGGTATGCTTCACTGTCTGGCCTGCAAAGACATCATTTTGTGTATACTCCGGCCCCTTAGCAGTCTGAAGTATGTTGACCCAAAACGTTTGGGGACCCCTGATTTAGAACATCTCATCTTGCTGCCTTTTTCAGGAAAGGATAACACTAAAATGACCAGCAGTAGTGATTGCTACAAAATTATTTCACATGCATTATTCTGTGGTATGCTATCCTGGTAACACTCTTCAATAAGGACGAGAAGATGGGGCTATCAAATCGCTGACTATTTACAGCTGCTGGTTAGCTTGATCCATTGCTAGTTGTCATTTCCTAATTTAACCCTTGGCCTCCTGGGTGGAACTAATCAGTGTATTAGTTTTTTTTTTTTTTTTTTTAAATCGAAATTCTTGAAGTGAGAGGAATACCTGTGCTCACAGTAAGGAACAGTTGAACCATGGATAGAGATGGCAACTGCGTACATAGGCATTGATCAATCCAGTACTTTATTGGGAAATTCCTAAAATCACATACTGATGTGGAGTAGCAGCAGGGCATAGGAAAGGGGAGAGGTTACGGCCTGACAGCTTTTTTTGTGGTAAATACCTCTTCATCAGAGGCTTAAATGTTACACACACGTGCTGCTTCTCCGACAAAGCGGTATCCACCATGAAATGGCTGTCAGGCTGGAACTTCTCCCCTTTTCTAACCTCTGCTGCTACTCCACATTCGTATTTGCTTCTAAGGATTTCTAAATAAAGGACTGGAGTAATTATTGCCTATGTGCCCAGTTGCCATTTCTATCTATCCACTATGGCTTTATAACTTTGTCTTTTATCATGTAGTACAGAGCTAGTGATGGCACAATCAGTAGATTTCTGCGGAAATCTTGTCTAACATCTACTGGCAGGAGGTGAAAGAGCAAGCAACCGTCAATATTGGGTGGATACTGATTGTTTACTTGCTCTAGCATTAATCAAAGAGTATATACCTGGCCTTATACTTTGTAGGTAAATATCATAAACAGATAGGGGATCCGGTACTGCAGCATCCTATTTATCAATACATGTAAAGCTGCATAATTTAAGGTTACAATACGTTATTTATTGATGTGCATACTATATTATAGTGATTGGTGCACCACATTGTACCATTGATCAAATTTCCACTCAAACCTGTGCCAGAAACAATAGAATTCATGCCTTGCTGGCATTTGGGCTGATTTGCTACAATAAATCAATACAGCCTTTGACCCCTCCCCAGAGCAATGAAAATTTACCATGTTCCTGATGACCGTTTTTATTGCTAAACTGTGTCAATCAACAATTTATCAATTGGCAAATTGAGGGTTTAAAGAACACTTGCAGACGTAATCAGTGATTGAATTTGATGAAAAAATTATTTGGTGGATGGTTGCCTTTAATATAGGATTGTGGGGTCAAAATCAAATTTATTTCATTAAACTCCCAAAATAGGGTTTCTAAGATGTCTGCTGGTGTACTGCAAGTTATGTTTGCTTCTAGTGTCTATAGTCTGTAGGAAAAATCACACCTTGTGCTGAACAAACACGAAACTGAAATGGGAAATGAACCCTTGAGAACCGCGTGCAGTAAAAATACTCAATACATCTTGTGCCAGGTAAACCATCCTATGTTAATATCTCTGAATGTACAAAAGGAGTTGGATAAAGAGATGTTTGCAAACAATGCCTTTTCTCTAGCTCTAGTGGCAATACATGTGGGGCCTGTTGCCAGATATAGGGCTGCTTTAGGTGATTCCACACCTGTGATGATATTAATGATTTTATTACTGGTTATATCATTGTGTTGTGTCTGACTGTAGTATAGTGTTTTGTTCCCTTGGTGTAGAAGTTGTCTTGTGGTGGTCCTTTGTACTGATAGTTTGCTTTTGTTAACATTCCTAGCGTCTAGCAAGGGGCATTCCCTGGCTGTAGAATGTATTGAGTGCGTCCTTGCACGTAATGATGGTTCAGTGTGTGTCATGCTCGATCCCTGGGTATACTGCAGCTCTCATTGTTAAATAATGTCCACAGGCTGTGTGTACTGACTGCTCACCTGGTTTCATTTCTTGTCTGAGGGAAATGAATATGGTATTACTGCTACAGTATTCATGTTGCTAGCTGTCCCTAGAGCAGCCCACAATCGAATCCCTACCGCATTTCTAGTCTAATGTCTCTATCGGTTTTGGGGGGAACCAGTTAACATGTTGGTATGTTTCGGGAAGTGGCAAGAGACTGGGGTCCCCGGAAGAAATTCACGGAAACACTTGGGAAAACAAGACTTCTCAAGTGTTAGATGGAGACTTAGGCCTCAATTCACAAAACGGTGCTAACCTACTTAGCACGCCTATATACTTTGGGCATGTTATCCAGGGTGCTAAGTAGGTTAGCACCGTTTTTTAAAATCACAAAAATCACAAACATCGCATCGTGGTGCGACGAAAACGGCGCATCCGATGCGCCTATAAAATTGCATGGGGTGCGACCTTAACATCACACCATGCACCGTTAAGGTCACACCCCATGCGACCTTATAAGCGCATCGGGTGCGCCATTTTGTTCGCACAGCGATGCGATGTTTTGCGCGCACTGCGCTATGCGCATGCGCAAAGTTTTGCGTGCGGGACTTTGCGCGGGAGTGCTATTTATCACGCCTAAACTAACTTTAGGCGTGATACAGGGCTTTTCACGAGCATGCTAACACTTAGCACTGCTTTGTGAATCAAGCCCTTAGTATTTTTGTGTGTTAAAACATACCTGAATTGCCGTGTGACCCGATAAGCTGTACATGCGTACATATCATACCAATTCTCCTCAGAACTTGCTTGTGGTCACTTGTCTGCAGATGAGGCAGTCGAACTAGCTGTCCGATGCAATGGCAGCTCTTCTAAAAGATCAGGCACGTGCGCGCCTTCACCGCTTCACTGCAGTCTTTAGGAGCGAGATCTGAGAGGTCGAGAAGGAGGTATGGTAATAGGATACAAGGGCGGGTCAGCTGTGTATTTTTCTGGGCACTGCACGGTTCTATCTTTTTTTCCATATCCTGAGCGCCCGGACGCCTGCAGCTTGCTCCATTTAAATAACACCTTCCCAGTGAGGTGCCTCCTCACCACGTCATCGGGACCGTGTTAAGTTACTTCTTTTCAGGAATCCTGTTGAGTTGATTTTCTTTGTAAGTTTTCCCTGGTACTTACCTTCGGTTAGTGTATGTACTTGATTTTCTTTGTATAATACCTCGTTGCTGCTTTCATACAGTTGTCGCATACGGTAGGGATGCGACAACCACAGATTCTCCAGTCCAGCTCGGAAGTTTCAGCACCCGCCCTATAAGATGACACGCGGCGTATAAGACGACCCCCGACTTTTGAGAAGATTTTCCTGTGTTAAAAAGTAGTCTTATACGCCAGAATATACAGTAGGTGTTTCTCCTATAGCAGAAGGTGGGAAAAAAGCTACCTGCCCTCTACCGGCCCATTGCCACTGGCTCTGTAAGGACACTGAGATAATATGGTAATCGCAGTACCCTTTTTCTACTAGTGCGCTTCAATTTATGGTCAATCACAAAAGCGCTGCATGCAGCTTTTCTCTGTGCGATGGTTATTGGTCCATATTAAGTTTTGCCGTAGCCACTGTGAATCGTGGGTAACAATGCATTAGTTTGACAATGTTGACAGTGCAATCTGCATTACATTGCATTTGCAATGCCGATCGCAAATTTTGGTAGAAAAGGTCTCTACATGTTGCACTACCAGCACATGCCCTAATAATGGGCCTGATGCACAAAGCAGCAGTACATTTTCTGTGCGCAGGCAGCCGTGTGGTACCAACACCAGGGAAGCAGCACACGTTACTAGGGTAACAGGCATGTTGCTATGGTAACATGATGCGTACTGCAGGTTAATATAGCAACATGCACGGTACCCCTGGTAACGCCCATTAGTCATGTGGCGTTAGATTCGGAAACATTTACCGCTGTTCTGTTCATTCATCCCCGCTGTTTACTATCAGACCGATGAGTAAAGAAAATATTTTTTTTTCTACCTATTCGGCCATCTTCTTTGGTGTTTTATGTATTTTATTATTATGATGGCGATTGCCCTTTACCTTGCACAAAATGTTATGAGCACAAGGTTCTCTACACCCTTTCGATTTCAATCGTTTTTTATTGGAATTTTTAAATTTTTTACAAACCATATGTTTCAGACATATTTATACAGTAACATTGTTATAGTGTTAACATAATACAATATTGAAAGGAAAATACTCTTAACAATCAGAAGAGATGTACAAAAAAAAGATAAAATTATTACAAAGCATATAAATAATCCACACTAAATGTAGAAGGAGCATATTTAACACTGTGGACTTAAACTTTCAGAGCTAGAAGATCATTTAAAAAAGCCAGTTTAGAATCTCAGATATTTACCTAAATGGCTTGACCATTAATTATAGTATTCAACAACTTTATTTGCTCTCAAGCTAGTGCTTATTGGCATATACTAATTTATATTAATATTATGCTTAAAATACGCATGAAATACGCATAATTTTACGCATATGGATCCCTACGTGTAAGTTACATGCGTCTAAACACCTATTTATCGCGTATAAGCTAATTAAATGCGTCAAAGACGCGCAAACTCGTCACAAACGCGCAAACGCGTCAAAAGCGCGCAGAAACGCGGTAAAAACGCGGTAAAAACGCTAAAGTGCTAAAAATGCTATAAAAACACCAAAATTGCTGAAAAAAAACAATTTTACATAGATTACAGGAAATATGCTCAAATTATCTGGATGATTATATAACACTCAAAATTAATTTAACTTATAAAATTTACATATAAAAGGGAGAGAAAGGGAAATTTTTTATAAAAATGTTAAGGATATCTATATACCACCTCTAAATGACTCTGTAATGGTTATACAGATCCTATTTTAGATCCATCCCTAGTGTATTATTATATATATATATACACAGGGCCGCCATCAGAAATTTTGGGGCCCCTCACACATCATCAGGCTTGGGCCCCCCTCCCGTGCCCACTCACTGGCTGCTGTGCCCACCCAATAGCCACCCCACCCCTGTAGCGCTGAAAAATGTACGTGGTTCTGACGCCAAAGAAAGTGGCACGCGCAGCGAAAAAGTGTCCCTCTGTGTGTCACCTCAGTGTGTGCAGCAGTGAGGTTAGTGTTAGGTGTAGAGATGGGAAGGCTTGTGTTAGGTGTAGCGTTACGTGTAGTGGCAGTGAGGTTAGTGTAAGGTGTAGCGGTGGGTAGGCTAGCGTTAAGTGTAGTGGCAGTGAGGTTAGTGTTAGGTGTAGTGGTGGGAAGGCTAGTGTTAGGTGTTGTGTTCAGTAAAAGTAGTGTTAGGTGTAGTGGGGGGTAGGCTAGCATTACAGGTAGTGGCAGGTTCCTTCTCTGCCAGGGTCACACACACACACACACACACACACACACACACACACAGTGGGTCAGGAGAGAGAGAGAGGGTCAGGAGAGAGAGAAGGGTCAGAAGAGAGAGAGCGAAAGGGGTGGTCAGGAGAGAGCGAGAGGGGTGGTCAGGAGAGAGAACGAGGGGTGGTCAGGAGAGAGAACGAGGGGTGGTCAGGAGAGAGAACGAGGGGTGGTCAGGAGAGAGAACGAGGGGTGGTCAGGAGAGAGAACGAGGGGTGGTCAGGAGAGAGAACGAGGGGGGGTCAGGAGAGAGAACGAGGGGGGGTCAGGAGAGAGAACGAGGGGGGGTCAGGAGAGAGAACGAGGGGGGGTCAGGAGAGAGAACGAGGAGGGGGGGGGGGGGGTCAGGAGAGAGAACGAGGAGGGGGGGGGGGTCAGGAGAGAGAACGAGGAGGGGTCAGGAGAGAGAACGAGGAGGGGTCAGGAGAGAGAACGAGGGGGAGGGGGGTCAGGAGAGAGAACGAGGAGGGGTCAGGAGAGAGAACGAGGGGGAGGGGGGTCAGGAGAGAGAACGAGGGGGGGGGGGTCAGGAGAGAGAACGAGGGGGGGGGGGGTCAGAAGAGAGAACGAGGAGGGGGGGGGGGGTCAGGAGAGAGAGAGAGAGAGAGGTCAGGAGAGAGAGAGAGAGAGGTCAGGAGAGAGAGAGAGAGAGAGAGGTCAGGAGAGAGAGAGAGAGAGGTCAGGAGAGAGAGAGAGAGGTCAGGGGAGAGAGAGAGAGAGGTCAGGGGAGAGAGAGAGAGAGAGAGAGAGAGAGAGAGAGAGAGAGAGAGAGAGGTCAGGAGAGAGAGAGTGAGAGAGACTTAACCGCACAATTTACTTCTACCTTATACAATGATGTAGTGGCTCAGCTCAGGCCCCTCTGTCCTGTTTTTCCACCAGTGTAACTCTCCTCTCCATCCATGGGCAGGCTGGCTTTACTCGTTTTCTCCCCCTCCCTTCAGTGGCTGGTTTCATCCGTCTACTGGGCTGCATTCCTCTCTCGTCTGGCTGACATAGGGCAGCTGCCTGCAGGAGCACACTATCTGTGTGTGCTGATGGCTGGTCTCCCCTCCTCCCTACTGTTACTTCTCCTGATCTGCACGCTGGAGGATGAGGGGAGACTGTGGTGCAGGCTGCACTGCATAGAGGTCTCCTGTCCTGTCCTGTCTAGCACAGAGGTCGGCACCTGGTGTGGTCTCCTGGGGATTGGAGCTGGGCAGACCGTGCAGCGTTCAGCAGGCACACAGGGACACTGCTACTGTAGGAATCATTAGGCATGGCAAAGATCGCAGTGATGCCTGGCTACACTGGGATTTCTCACCATCACAGAGCTCAGAAGCGCCTCTTTTTAATTGTTACTCCGCCCTCCCTCTGTGATTGGCCACAGCGCACCATGACGAGTTAGCTCAGAGCAGCAGCTGTCCGCAGGCTGCTCAGATACAGACAGTCACACATGAGAGAAGAGGGCCTGTAGCGGAGCCGCAGTGAGTGAACAGGGGGGCCGGGCCCCCCCTGACAGCTCCAGGCGGCCGGGCCCGTGACTCTTGTAACAGTTGTCCCCCCCTGATGGCGGGGCTGTATATACATCACCACAAAGTCAAAAGTTCAAAGGAGCATCCTCTGGAGAATGGGGGATCTCTACACCCTTTCATCTGCAGAGCTGGTAAATACAGATATTTCCAGGGAAGTTGCAGAAGTTCCCTAGCTGCGGCTAGTTAGCCGGGCCTCTGCCGGGCATGGGCTGTCCTCCCCTTTATACACAATGAAAAACTCCACAGGACGTACAGTTGTAATGTTTTAACATATTGTTGTCCTGTGAGGATTGGCCTTTCCTTGGAAACCAGGCCTTTTTACCACTCTCCAAGCGTCTCTTTATTGTTGGGATTCCATTGCTCTTACATCGTCTTGAGTCATGCTTTTGATTTTACTGAAAGCATCCTCCTGCTGTTTACCTTTTAATTATGTTTTCATTATAATTCTAACCAGTTCACGTCGTGCCCAACAAATTATTATTGTCAGGGCCGTAACTAAATAGAAGAGACTGGAAGTTAAATGTGTTTCCAGCCTATTACCTGAGGGAGATACATTCTGTCATGCCAAACAGTGAGTCATGTGAGAACCACTCTGATATTTCACATCCTTCAATGGAAGTCAGTGGAACAGAGTTCAGCAAGGTTCCTCTGTCTGTATAGTACTTAAAGGGGAAATGCACTGGTTTTTAATCCACTTTTTGAAGTGTTTACAAATGTGCAGGCTGTGCTATTTTGTTATTGTTTGTGTTACAACTTTGCTTTAACAAGAAAAAAATAAATTTGAGATGCAATTTGACTGCCAGCTATGGCTGGCGGCTGAATTGCACTGTATTTTTTCATAATTTAGGCTCCGTCTTTTGCTGGTCCCCAAATTACCTTCTGAGTGCTGATGTAGCCATAATTTACATTACAGCCTATGGCAGTGCCCAGCTGCCTCCAAATGTCGGCGCCTTTTTGATTGAGTCATTCCTGAAAATATGCTCCTTTAAGAATTCTGTATGAAGACAGATAACTGATCACACCAGTCAAGTGAAACTTATATTCTAATCCGTGCAAAGAAAATATTTAGTACTGTCAACCTTATGTCTTGTGGAATAGTGACTGGCCAGGAAAATCTACTATGGTGGATTGTGCCTCCAAGAGATCGAAGAGGCGTCTACAGTCTCCTCCAGAGGCTTGCCATCAGTTTTAGGCTCCCACCATTTACTGCTGGATTAGGAGGTGGGTCAGAGGTTGATGCATTATGAATCTGCACTGGAGGTAATCTGATCTCATTAACTGTTTTTTTTTTTTATTTTATTTGTAGTTGAGGATGGTCCGTAAGATGCAAGATCTCCTGCAGATCTTATTTTTAGTACAACAGTATGCAGAACATGCTATATAGCTGCATTCCCAGTATCTTAGCTAATAAAACCTACTAATGAGATTTTTTTTTTACCACAATAGCTGAAGTCTTTTGCACAGTGGGGTTTTACCCTTTCTTTCTTAGTATTATCTAGTACTACATAATATTGAGAGCCCAGCTCTCACCATTACAGCCACATGACACTGTTGTACAGAACTATTGAAAAAGGAAAAGGAATAAAACACCCTCTTTATTACTTGTGTGTACCATTTAGTACTACGTAGTATTTGATGCAGAACTATTGGCATTACACCAAAATACTTCACACCCCTTCCCTGAGACCGGGACTACCAGTGGTTTTTGGTAGTCCCCTTCTTCATAACTCCGGAGCTCTCCTTTATATCCTGCCACTTGAGACAGTATGAAGATGCTCCAACTCTCCTGTCAAGTTGCCTGCTGCATATCTCCATTTCTACTAATAGGAACTTCCATAAAATAAAAAAGTGGGAGTAGCCACAATTAACATCTAGTTGTAAGTATTGTTGGATACTTACAGGAAGATTTACCTTGTCCACAGAATGTGTTCATTTTTGAGCAGGGCAGGGGTTTCCAATGGCAGTGCCCAGTTCTTGAAAAGCAATATGTGAAGTAGGTTGGTGATATTCGCTTTAGCTGGTACAAGACTTCACTAAAAACTTTATTTATAGATCTGTGAGCAGATGAGTAGTTACCTACTGACGGTACAATCTTTAGGGTGGAATCACCCGAGCGATCAGATAAATGCGTTGGTTCGATGATGGTGAAATAATGAATGTATTGCCACATTTTATTTCCGATTACGTTTATCGGACAAGTCTTCGCTAAAGATTGTACCATTAGTGGGCACCTAAAAGAGGCATACCATACGGATAATATCCACCGAATTTGTGCCACCCGTCTGGATTGGATAGTACAAACGGAATGTTATCACATCGGTAAAAAATGCGGGTGGTTTATTCAAACCTTACAAACAATATTCCAACTTTCATAATGCCTAAGGTCCCTTTTACTCTTAATCAGCTGCTCTCAGTTATAACTGAAAGAAAACTGATTTTCAAAGTAATGCCCATATTTTCCTAAGGCACAGTTCCCACTTTAACGTGTTTCAACTGTCATCGTCGTGTTTACCATTTATCTGCATCAGTGTTTTACTTCAGCTTACATCTGGAAATATGCCTGAAGAAGGGGACTAGATCCCAGAAAGCTTGCATAATTTAACTCTATTAGTTAGCCATTAAAAGGTATTATTTTTTACAAAACGTTGTTTTTTTTTTCTACCTATATAACGTGTTTTAACTGAAATCTTTTGCACTGCTATGGGAAAAAAGCGTACCAACGCGTACTACTGCCCTAAGCCTTTCTTTATCAAGGAGATGCAAAAAGTAATCCAGAATAGGTCCAGTGTACAGTATAAGCACTCGCCAATAGGCGAGGTGCACAATTTCAGAGCATTCAGTGAAGCATTGGACTCCATTCTGCAGGTAACACTGCAGGGCTCCATTGCTTTGCAGACATGTCAGTAGGCGATCACATGAATTCCCATCTTCCTGTTTGTACTGCGCAGACCAGGAAGTAAATGATTTTGCCTCCTCAGGCACCATCTTTGTTTTACTAAGGTTAGCTTTGTGTTCTGTCTAGAGGCAATAGAAGCATGTTTGTTTTCCTCTAATTGCAACTTGGGACTTATGAAGTTATTACAGTACACAGACACTCCCGTTTAGAACTCTCTGTAAGGAATTCATAGCAATTGGCTGTCTGTGTTGCACACTTTCAACAACTGTCAGCCAGAGCGATGTGTCTGGGAACATTCCTGGAATGACAGTCATACAGACACACTGATACCCACTAACGGTCCCTTTGATTTTTGAGACTCTTCTGATTAGCTGATTCTGACCACATGAGCATGTCTTTCTTTTTTCTTTCATCACATATGAGAAATGTCTTCCAGATAGTAAGGGCCTAGAAACATGTTTGCTGGCATCATTGCAATTTATAATGCTCACAGGAACTAGATATGCCTTCTTCCCGTCAAAACCTGTATCAGAGTTAAAATATATTTGTTGCTGATTGCAGTCATCCGTAAGTTTACATCAAAAGTAAAGGGAAACATTTATTTAGCTGCTGCAGATTTGCAGTTCTGTATTCTGCTTTCACGATTGAGCTCCTGCGTAGTCTCCTTTTGTATAGTGTATAGAAACAAGTGTTTATTATGTCTACTCCATTCAGTTTCTCCTGTGAGACCTCATTGGTGGAATATTCATCTCCGGAAATGGTCAGGTCAGTGGGGATTGTGTTGTGACTGCATGCCACAGTCTGCCACTGCTGACACTTGGTAATAAAAGAAGTCCACTCCTAATAAGACAGTAGCTGAGAGCACTAATCGTTCACAATGGTGGGGGAGGTGTTGAAGAATGAGCCTTGGTGGCACTGAGGAAATTCTTTTAGTTGTTATGATTTCTGCATATAGCAATGACAGTTGAGTTTCAAATAAACCTCAAGTATAACAAGGCGAATTATAATAGTGATAAGGCTGACAAGGGAACATAAACAGCATATAGAAGAAAAGTGGTCAGAAAAATGATGTACTACAACTACAGCTCACCTTATTTCCCTTAGTTTTTTTTTCTGGCGTCAGCTGACGGAAAGATAAAGTGTGACCACATGAAACCTAACGTAGAAGGAATGTTAGTTGCTAGACTACATTTCCCAGCAGCCCTGCGTTACAGTAGAAACCAAACCAGCCCCCTGTGAGGAGGTGAACTTGTTAGTAATAGGATATAGGTGATGAGCAATTTCAGGACTTCAGTATGCTAAACGGAAACTACCAAAGCACGAGGTGTCTTAAGCCTGTATGGATAGGTGCACCTCTGAGGGCAAGCACAGCTACAAAATGGGTTTTAGAATTTGAAAAGTTCCAGGGGTAGAATTTATAATTTACAGTGAACAACATGATCAACTGAAAGAGGGATTTATTATTTGCGCTCCCCTGCAATGCTGGCCACCTTGCTTTGAGATAACTGTCACCACTCACACCAGACAAACTAGGGAGGTGTGGCTTATTTTATTTTTTTAATTTAACACGTTAAAGAGGAACTCCAGTGAAAATAATAAAAGTGCTTCATTTTTACAATAATTATGTATAAATGATTTAGTCAGTGTTTTCCCATTGTAAAATCTTTTAAATCCCTGATTTACATTCTGACATTTATCACATGGTGACCTTTTTACTGCTGGCAAGTGATGTAGCTACTGCATGCTTTTTTGGCAGTTGGAAACAGCTGTAAACAGCTATTTCCCACAATGCAACAAGGTTCACAGACAGGAAACTGCCAGGACCATGGTCCTCAGAGTGCCTTGTGGGAGGGGTTTTACCACAATATCAGCCATACAGCGCCCCCTGATGATCCGTTTGTGAAAAGGAATAGATTTGTCATGTAAAAGGGGGTATCGGCTGCTGATTGGGATGAAGTTAAATTCTTGGTCACAGTTTCTCTTTAAAGCCCGGTTTATATGAGCAATGTTTATATCCCAAGGTGATTGCCACACCATTGAGCATTACATGGGTATACTGTATCAAAAAATGAAAGCACTCTGACATAGAAAATGGACATTTAGTCAGTCAATTAGTATAAAACCCATCAATCCCTGTAATGGGATTCAACAAGTGTTCCACATTAAATTGCCATTAGCGACAACACCAGTCTGTTTCGTGCTCCACAAACCCTTTCTTATGCGTATGCGGTAATCAAAATGTTGGGAAGTATAACTGTAGATGGAATAAGAATAAAAACAATGTCAGCAAAAAAACATCCCAAACAAGTAGAAAGACAAGTCAAACCTCACAGACCAAGAATGAAAAAGACGTGCCTAACCAGGGAACCACAGGAATCCTTGTGTGGAAACTGGGAAATGCCAGTGAGAAATGGGGCAGTAAAAGAAGGGTCCCTGTCCCAATAGTACAGACGTGACAATAAAAATGTCTCACATGATCCTGTCCATTCAAATTCAGCATATTACAGCCTGCAGAGAAAATATACAATACCATAAAGCAAAGCACAACCGGGGCATAAATAATGAGGGCTTAGCTATAACCAGAGGCACCAAGGTTAAAGTCATGTCAAAAAGATATAAATTATCTATCAATAGACTTCTACCTGGCACAAGGAAGAGAATAGCATTAAAGTATAGAATGTAGCTTGTCAAAGCATCAATACTGTACAATGTGAGCAGCATCTAGGAAGATGTGTGCTGGATGATCAAAAAGTACGGGGCAGGCCAATTCCACATAGGGAGGAATGTGGCAAATAGGCTGGTGGCTTCTGCTCATGTGACTAACATTCATATGGCATGTGTCTGTGCATCTTGAATTGTAGCCATAGAGATTATAAATACTGGCAATATATAATATACTGGGAGAAAGCAGAGCAATTGGTGCTATAGGTGCTATACTAAGTGCCATCTAAATAAACTAATGTGGGAGATACAAGGCAGTGAATGAATGAGCTATGTTAAATAAGGTTGGTCCAGCTTTAGGTATACAGCAGTGGCCTAGCAATAGGGGATTTAGTGGTTTTAACCGCACCTGGGCCCTAGACTTGAGGGGCCTACATCAAGGCCCTCCTCTAGCCACTGAATTAGGACCCTTTTCCACTGTGAAACGTAATCACAATACTTTGTACAGAAGCTCAATCACATGAAAAATACAGCACAACGTTTTCGAAAAATTGCATTGGAAATGCATCATACTAATGGAAATGTTCCTGCGCGGTTTCCATTAGTTTTAAAAGAACCTAGCATTTTGTGATCGGCAAGTGATTGAAATTGGTTTTCCAAAACTCTGTTAGTGGAAAAGGGCCCTTGGCTTGTTTTTCTGTGCTGTAGTGGCAGCAACCACGTCTGTTTGTGCTTTGAATAGTGGGCATCATTAAAAAAAGATCCATTTCCTCTGCTTGCTCCTGTACTTTGGTTTTGGTGGTGTGTATCATCCCATTATAATACACACAGCGCTGGGGGAGGGTGCAGTGTGAAATGTGTGTTGCGGCCCCTGGCCCCATAGCCATGCCACTGGTAGACATCTAAATATATACAAGGTCATTACTCAACCCCTTCCTATAAGCTTATGCACATCAATGAGCTGATTTCCCCGAGTTGAAGTGTTGCTCTGAAGGGTAATATCGGAAGCTAAAATTAAGCAAATATACCTGTTTATATGATAAAATTACAAAATGTTAAATTTTCCAATTGCTATGTTTATTTTTGTTTGTATTTGAAGAGTTTATAGAGTTTGAGTTTGTAGAGCGCACAGCAAGATCTTCTTTAAAAGTGTTTAAAGGGGAACGTTGAAGAAAAGTTTAAAATTCAATGTACTGTACATATGTATACTTATGGACTAGTTAAAACCTGTCGGTGAGAGGTCAGAAACATAAAATTCAAAACACTTGCTATATGTTATAGCTATCTAAAAACTAAGTTGTTTACAGTGTATTTTACTCTGAGACTGTACTAAAGTAGAATGAACTTCCGGAAGATCTAGAAGAGCGATCAGAGTTGTGCTGTGTATAGTTGGTGCAGTTCTCAATTTCCGTGCAGGACGGCAAGGATATATGGAGACAAAGTAGGAGAAAGTGTACTCCGTGTGTGGATTATGAAAAGTGGCCAGCCGACCGTAGAATGATGTCACCTCAGTGTAGTGCTGATAAGCCCGTATGGGTGTACCAGCTCGCAGGCTTTGTCCTTTTAAACCAGGGACCAGGCTTGTGGCAGCGGGGATTCCTTTGTTCCTCTCCTCTCGCTGCTGTGGATAGCACCACTCGCCTTGCAGTCACCAGCGTTCTGCACTATGCAGTATGAGTATCTTCCCTTTTGTGGAGGGATCTTTTGTCTGAAGAAGAAGGCCCGACTTTATCCCATTCGAAACGCGTTACAATAAACAGATTTCTCCATTACACGGCTTCCCCATGTGGCGTAGTTAGCACAGACTTAGGGCTCATTCACACCAGTGCGCTTCTGTCCGCTTCTGCCTGTTTTTTTTTAAGCAACATGTATCTGTAACATGATGTGCTGAAAAAAGCGGACAGAAGCGCGTGAAGTGTGAATGAGGCCTTACACCTCAGCCCTGCCAACTCTATTATACACCACCAGCTAACGAGCACCCGCAGAGTGCAGGTAACGCTTGTGCTGGAAGGTGGAAGACATCTTGCACACCGATTCCTCCACAAAAGGCAAGATATTAGTTTTGCCATAGATTATGGTAGTGACATCAGAGTATGACTGTAGTAGACAGGAATTGGCCTTCTTAAAACAGAAGATGTTTGTGATTATTCTGGTTGGTTTGAGCATATGAAGTCTCCCACAATGTACCACTGCTGTATATGCAGATCATCCCTTTGTTCTCTCTGAAAGCCAAAACACAGTTCCAGAACCACTAGAACACAATGATGTGTCCGCTTGTTATTTGTACAGAGCCACAATAATCCAACATGCATACAGACTGTTTCAGACTGGTTGGTCCTCATCAATGCATGGCATGTATTAATGTGGCTCTATGTGGTAGGACTTGAAACACCTAGAGTTAGATTTCCCAGCAAGCTTATGGTAAACCAGACCTCCTAGGAGTGTGTAAGGGACTAAAAAGGCACACAACGCCCTCTTACTAAAACACTATGCAACATAGAAATTTGCTTTCTTTAAGTACACCTGTGAAAAATAAATAATGAGATGCTTACCTCGAGAGTATTAAACCTCTGGTTCCTAATGAGGCTTCCCCTGTCCTCTTAAGGTAAGTACTCCCTAGTAGGGGCACTTTTCCCTTCATGTACACTTTAAAACAGAGGGTATTTGCAATCACTCAGGTTGGAGTGAGCATGTGAGGTCTCCGAAAATCTCTGACTACAGCAGGTATTAGACTGCAAGCTCCTGAAGGACAGTAACCTGAATTGTTCAGAGTACTCTGTGAAGTACTGCAGGAAATGTTAGCCCTAATTAAATGCATATATGTGGAAATGAGCCCTAAAGCTCAGCATGACAGCCAGGCAACTGGCATTGTTTGTTAGAGAATGAAAACGTCAGCCTCCTTATTCCACTCAATTCAGGTACCCTTAGAAACCATACTAATGAATGCCTTTCTTGCATTGTTTCTCCATTGTCATCTTTTTCATGAAATACCTATGTGCATGTGCCTAAATAGAGGTTTATATGGTTTGAAAGTTTCTGATCACCAACTGAAGCACGATAACACATTGATCATAAAGTGCTTTGAGTTCCAAGTTCACTTAATGGACATTTTGCATGAACACGATGAACATATGCCATTTTATATTGCCTCATATAAGCTAGCTTGCAGAAAATTGTACAATTTTGTACTTAGTGTGAACCTAACATTAAATTGTGATCCTGTGAGAACAGGGCCGGATTTCTGTGAAGGCCAAATAGGCCTGGGCCTTGGGGGTGTTTGGACATGAAGGAAGGGTTGATGTACATGGAAGAGGTCGCTGCAAATGGGGAGTTACCCACAGAAGAGGGGAGCTACTGCCAAAGGGAACTGTACATGAAAGAGAGGGGTTTGCTGTACATGGATTTCATACATGGAGGGGTGATCTGCACAGAGAATGGCAGAGGGCTGCAGCATATGGAAGGGGCACCAGGAGAAGGTTGGCAGAAAAAGTATACATCCGGCTTTGCTGAGAGATGAGAGAATTGTTTAATGTACTTAGTAAAGTAATATGCGGTATATCAGCACTGTATAAACAGTGTATAATTGGACACACTTGCTGAATGCAGACAGGACTGACACATTCTGGAATAAAACCAGTTCTTCGTCCTAGCTGTGGAGCTACAGAGACTTCAGAGGAAGCCTTGTCTCAAACATGTCAGCTCTGGCTGTATTTATTGAGTGTTGCTGGATGTAAAACAAAGCCTCCATATGCTACTAACTTAATCTGCTTTTGCTTTCCACATGTGCTCTTTATTTTGTAGAAATGTATCTCTAAAAATATCATGCATGCTAATCCAAGCTGATCTTTTTTGGTGATATATTGGGGATGTTTATCCTTTCCAGCTGCTTTCGTAGGAAACCCATTTTTGTTGCCTGATGTCTTGTGAATGTTGTGTCTCTCCCCAGCACATTGTACAGGAATTGACAATTGTTCCCACTTCACAAATACAATCTATATCTTGACCTTAGCTCGACACGTCATCTCTTGCAGTTCATTGACTGGAATGTGCCTTTTCTTCCACAGTATGAATTCAAAGCAAAGAACATAAAGAAGAAGAAAGTTAGCCTGTATGTGTCTGTGGATGGCGTGAAGGTGGTTCTCAAGAAGAAGAAAAAGGTGAGTTATTCATATTATTGTGTACTTGTTCCCTGGATCGCTCTGAAGGATTAAAGCAAATGTCAAGATGGCAAAAAATAAATAAATACCTGTAAGGAGAAAATATTTATACTGCCCCCTCCAGCAAGCTTCCCTATAGTTCCCGCTCCTGAGACAGATCATTTTGGCGCAGAGTTGCGCCGATGATTTGGGCAGCGCCATAGGCTGTAATAAGAATTATGGCTATAGCGGTACTCAGTGACTAATTTGGGCGCCAGCGATTGCCGGTGCTCAAATTAGAAAAAACCGAGGTAATTCGGCCACCGGTAATAGCCAGTGCCTGAATTACTTGCCCCGAGTTGCGGCCACTCTGAGGAGGAATTGCATTAAAGGATACCAGAGCTAAGTCAACATTGAGAAACTGGGTGAGCAGGCATATACTGTCAGCTGTCCTAATGCGCCCACCACTCCCCCCCGTTCCCTTTTCTACCCCTCCGGCAGCCTCTTCCGTGGTCGCCAGAGTCTGGGACTACTGAGCTGGCTGGGCTGCATGTGTCCTAAAGCGTGCAACTGTGGTCTTGAGTGCGCTGCGCATGACCTCACAGCAAGGAGATGCCCAGTGCGCTCTAGGCCATGGGTGCAGGCTGTAGGACACACGCAGCCCGGCCAGCACCTGCGCAGTAGTGCCTTACTCGACGACCCGGAAGAGGCTGCTGGAGGGGCATTTAGGTAGGATGCGGAGGCAGAAAGGAGAACTAGGGGACGGGTGGGCATCAGGACAGCTGACAGCATATCCCTGCTCCCCCGTTTCGCCATGTTTATTCCGCTCCGCTGGGAGTTTGCCTGCAGCACAATCAGCGGCCCTTCAGCTTCAACCTGCGGCAAAATTGGTCAGCAGAGATTTTGAATATATGTGTCCGCTCCACCTTCTCTGTAATTCACTGGTATGTTTTGCCATGGTGAAAGTGATGGAAGTGCCCCAGACATCCACTGCCTTCTTAATTTCTGAATGTGCTGCTACTTCCAACATTGGAACTATGGGAGAAGTAAGATGGCAGCAAACCTACTATTTAAAGCCGTTGCCTTTTTACTAGAAAGTGTGGAACATGGCTGCCAGCTTGGAACAGGAGTTGGAGTCTTCTTCAGCACTTACATATGAATTACTAAAAAGCATCATTGGAAGTCTTTTGGTTAAGTTGAGTATACCAGTAATATTTATTCTTATTCAGCAGTTTATTGAGCATGTAAAGCTCATATTTCCAATAATTTCATGAATTTTGTCATGTGATCAGTTTCTCACTTCACAGTCCTTAGCAAACTAAAAAGTACAAGGTGTAAGGTGAGAAAGGTAATACGCAGCTTTGAGGAACAACTTGCTTTAAAAAGGAACTTCAGCCTAAACAAACATACTGTCATTAAGTTACATTAGTTATGTTAATTAAAATAGATAGGTAACATAATCGCTTACCCACCCTGTTTTAAAAGTACAGGCAAATATTTGTGATTTCATGGGGGCAGCCATCTTTTTGGTTGAAAGGAGGTGACAGGGAGCATAAGACACAGTTCCAACTGTCCTGTGTGCTGATCACCCCTCCCAGTTGCTAGGCAACGTGAATAACAACATAGGAAATCCCATCATGCTCTGCACAGCATCAGGGGAAAAAAGTCCTGGCAGTTTTCTTTGATGGGGCGGAGCTTAGCTTTTGTAAAGCTAAAAATAAGGCTTATGTAAGAAAAACAAAGTTTTAATGCTGTGAAACTGTTAAAGAAACACCAATCCTTTTCAGTACTGCTAAGTAGAGTCTTAGTCTGGAGGTTCACTTTAAGTACTCTTCTATGTGACAGGCGCTGAAACAGTATTGCTAATGTAAGAACATTTATAAAAAAAAAAAAAAATTAAAGCACACCTGAAGTGATAAAAAAACAAAACTTAAATAATAACCTTGGTACTTAGAAGCGTCTTGATAATCCCCAGATTTTTTTTTTAGAGCCCACCATTCCAGTGCAAGGTCCCTCTTCGTCTTTTGGCCGCTCTCCCAGTTGTGGACTAAGCATGCAAGAGTAAGGTTTGTGCATGCCCAGTATGCGAAGAAGCAGAATGTGTATATTTTTTTCCATCTCTGCATGAATTTTGTTCTGCTGGGCATGTGCACGGCTTACATGTACACGCCCAGTTCAGAAGCGCTCATCCATAGTCACACTCTGTCACAAGTTAGAGGGATAGTGACCCACTTCTTGAACAGTGGACTGCAGGAGCATCTGGGAAGCCTCTGGACCATCCAGAGGATTTCCACTTCTGGGGTATCGAGGGTATTTTTTTGCTTTAACTTCAAGTGACTTAAAGTGGAATTCCAAAATTTTTACAAAATAAGTGTTAAATTATAAATCAAAGTTTAGTCCATGGTTACAGTGCTGCTAATGCCTTGCTGTGGCTCCTTCAGCTGTTAACCCCAGAAAAAAAGTTACGAAGCGATGTGCAGAACTTCCTGTACAACCGACCACCTATGGAAGCCACACACTCCATAACAGCTTCTATCCACTTCTATTCTGTCTGGCATTCTTTCGTATGAGCAGTTGTGCTACTGAATTCGTCTCTGTGCAAGAACAGATGTACTTCAATATGCGTGTAAGGTTATCCTATATAATAATTCCCCTGTGTCTCTGCGTCCTTGTGTGTGTGTGTGTGTGTGTGTGTGTGTGTGTCCGTGCTTTGCGCTACAGCGCATGTGCGCACGGACAGCCTTGACACAGGGAGCAGGACAGGACAGGGTGCTGGCTGGCTGGGCGTGTTCGAGGCGGGCGGGAGCGTGCGCATGCGCGCTGACTGTGCAGCGGTGGCGGCGGTCACAGGGGAGGGAGGAGAGGGCCTCCTTCCGACACAGACCTAGAGCCCATTTTTAAACGGGCTTAGGTCTACTAGTACTGTATACAGATTATATACAGCATTTGTTGTCCACTCTCTCTTACTACTCTCTTAACTCTGTGTTCATCATAATGAAATGACTAAATAAGGGTGCATAGATCTAAGCTTGTGTTATACTTGGTGAATCTTCTGAACTCAGGTGTCACTAGGTCATAAAACTTACAGGGTTTTATAATCTGTACTCATTCTAATTAATTGCTCTTCAGTTCCTGTTGTTTTGGTTGTTAGGAATTCCTTTTCAGCAAAACAGGAAGTGGAAATACACTTCCTCTCTTGCAGAAGGTGTGTTAGTTCAAATATAATTAGTATACAGTAACTGAAGTGCAGCACGTTCATATTATGGTTCATGTTTTAAATTCTCTCTGCAATAGACACCAATATTGAACGCCATGAAAGTCTTATACACATTCACATTTCTTATTTTGCCTTGAAACAAGCTGTAAAGAGAACATTTGTTTTGGATGCCTACAATATAGGATTTTTTTTTTTTTTGCCAAGTGGTTTAACACTGCATTTTTTTAGAAGAAACTTTTTGGGACTGCTTAACCTGTGTATGTGTATTAATGAGGTTCCACATCATCTAACTGTGCTTGATCATTGGCGTAGCAATAGGGGATGCAGAGGTTATGACCTCACCAGGGCCCCTGGACCAGAGGGGCTCATTAAGAGCCCTCCTTCATCAGTCTTATTAGCTTTTCATTGGTGCTATGCTGGTAATGATCACCTCTATATGTGCATTGTATAGTGGTAATCCTTAAAGTGAACCTTAAGCCAGAAAAAAAAATGAGTTTTACTCACCTTCTTCCAGCCCCCTGCAGCAGTCCTGTGCCCTCGCAGTCACTCACTAATACTCTGGTCCCCCGCTGCCAGCTAGTTTAGTTTTTGCCGACAGGCCCGTCAGGACTGGCCACGCGTAGCTTTTTCCGCATTCCCGAATGTAGTTAGCGCTATTGCGGGCCGCAACGCGCACAAAATTACGTAATGCGGCAACGCGTATTTTTGTACGTGTTGCGGTCCGCAATAGCGCTAATTACAGTCGGGAATGCGGAAAAAGCTACGCGTGGCCAGTCCTGACGGGCCTGTCGGCAAAAACGAAACTAGATGGCAGCGGGGGACTAGAGGATTAGTGATTGGCTGCGAGGGCACAGGACTGCTGCAGGGGGCTGGTAGAAACCCCGGGTGAGTAAAACTCTTTTTTTTTTTTTTTTTCTGGCTCAAGTGTCTCTTTAAAGGGGTTCTTCCGCGAATGAAAAAAAAAAAAAGTGGTTTATGCATAAACTATTAAGCATCCTTCTAAAATAGTGTAAAAAGTTTTTTTTTAAAAATGAATGGTTTCATCAATACAACATGTGATGTAAATAGTGACGGATGACGGCTGGGAGGCTAATCCATTTGTTAGGGGTGTTTTTTTTTTTACTTTCTTTTCATAAACATAGCTCCTGCCTAAGTAGTTTTCAGTGGTATAACCCACTTCTAGCAGGAATCACCGTTATAGCCCTAAAGGTCTGAGCTCCGCTGAGCTGCTGAATATGTGTTTACATTGTTGCTAGGCAACCAGACCCCTGGTGCAGAGACTTGTTTGTGAAGAGTCATAAGCTGCTGGGAGAATCAGTCCCATCTACACAATATGATTCTTTATTAGATTTGATTCAATTTGATTCGATTAATTGATTTGATTTGATTCAATCTGACATGTCAGATTCATGATTCGATTCAGTTTGAATCGCATTGAATCGAATCATGAATTGGACAAGTCAGATTGAATCAAATCAAATTGAATCGAATCTGACAAAGAATCATATGGTGTAGATGGGACTGATTTATTCTCCCAGCAGCTTATGACTCTTCACAAACGAGTCTCTGCACGGCATCTGGTTGCCTAGCAACAATGTAAACACATATTCAGCAGCTCAGCGGAGCCCTTAGGGCTATAACGGAGATTCCTGCTAGAAGTAGGTTATACCACTGAAAACTACTTAGGCAGGAGTTATGGTTGTGAAAAGAAAGTAAAAGAAAGTAAAAAAAAAAAACGCCCTAAAAAATGGATTAGCCCTAACCCTTTTTTTCTTCATTTGCGGAAGAACCCCTTTAACAAACTTGTTTCCTTACTTTGATTACACCTCTCTGACACTGAAAGGCTTTTGGACTTCATATCAATAGAATGCTTGGGGCCCCTTATGTAAAACTCACACTGGGGCCCCAAGCTCCTCAGCTACACCACTTGGTTTGATCACTACTCCCAAGTAGATGGAGTGGGGTAATTTGACAGGTTTGGCATTCGTCACTGTGAGGAGCTACCCTGACACAGGAACGGTCATTTATGTGTTGTCAACAAAAGCGGGATAAAACCTTAATGCTGGAGTAGAATGAAATGGGTAATACAAATGTACTGCATTATTGATCAAAGTCTTGTTTTATATTTTATTGAAAGGTCAGTTGGTTAGAAGTACACTACCACTTCAACAATCAATCATTGTTGCTATGGAATGAGGGTTCCAGTCTAAGGGCTGGTTCAGACGGACGTTTGGAGGCGTTGCGTTTGCTGGCGTCGCGTTCAGCAGCGTTCGCGTGCGTTTGGATGCGGTCGCGTTTTTTCTTCCCCTAGGGGGACATTAGCCGTCGCGGTTAACCTCCCCTGGAAGCTACATGTAGCTTCCAGGGGCTCCTTGAACGCCAGAGAAAATCGGGACCCAAACGCCGCGTTTGTGTAAACGCGCTTGAAAGCTTGGTACAAACGCTCCCATTCACTTGAATGGGAGCGTTTAACACCAAGCCCTGAACGCTGGCTGTAAACGCTCTGCAAACGTCCGTCTGAACCAGCCCTAAGACCCATTTGTTTACAAACTAAGGTTAAAGAGAAACTGCATAGAAAATAGCATAATGAATAAAATAGCTTATATTCATCTATAGTATATTTAGTCAGTGTTTGCAAAATCTTTCCTCACCCGGATTTATTTTCTGAAATTTGTCACAGCTGGCGATTTCTTTAGTTCTAAAAAAAAACAAGTACTCCTCAGCGCTGTCACCTTTAAAATCCCCAATAGGTTGCCTGCAGTCGCCAGGTGCTCAAAGAGACAATTGTGGCCACTACCAGGGCACAAAACCACATCCAGGCTTTAGCTGTTAGTTCACAGGGAATTACAATTTAAAATGCCAAAGTAAAAACAAATTACTCACATCCAGGGTCCATGCAAGCTGGACCCTAATCACATCAACATGCATATAAGACAGAGATATCAGGTGCACCTTAATCCAGCACACACAGGTTGCTGGTCCTTTCAAAGAAATAGCCCCTTCTCCATCCCGACCAGGTTTCAGCCTTCCAAAGACCTCTTTAGTTCTGTCGGGTACAGAACATTTGTTTACTGAGAGTTCCGATGTCAGTACAAAATATACCTGATCTCCCAGAATGCTCTGGGAGTAGCATTCTGCATAGCTAAGCAGCCTAGGCTAAGCATTACTGGGAGGGCTATATACGGCAATATATAGCCATAGGAAGTGTTTCTGATGCTAAAACCAGGGCTGTGGGGTCGATACAAAAATCCTCCGACTCCTCGGTTTCTGAAACCATGACTCTGACTCCAACTCCGACTCCGGGTACCCAAAAGGGCTCCGACTCCTTAATCTAATACTTAACAGGGCTGTGAATTTTGTACAAAAATCATCCGACTCCCGACTCTTCAGTTTATGAACTCATCGACTCCAACTCCGACTCTGGGTGCCCAAAATTGCCCTGACTCCAACTCCGACTCCACAGCCCTGGCTAGAACCGGGAAAATTACCATAAAAGTGGGTAGCCTGAATAATTTACTGCATTCTACTGTATGTCACTACAGTGCCTTCTTAAAGAGAAACGCCGACCAAGAATTGAACTTTATCCCAATCAGTAGCTGATACCCCCTTTTACATGAGAAATTATTCCTTTTTACAAACAGACCATCAGGGGGCGCAGTATGACTGATATTGTGGTGAAACCCCTCCCACAAGAAACTCTGAGTACATATTCCTGACAGTTTCCTGTCTGGGAACCTTGCTGCATTGTGTGAAATAGCTGTTTACAGCTGTTTCCAACTGCCAAAAAAGCATGCAGCAGCTACATCACCTGCCAACAGTAAAAATGTCACCATGTAATAAATGTCAGAATGCAAATTAGGGACCTAAAAGATTTTACAATCGGCAAACACTGACTAACTCATTTATACATAATTATTGTAAAAATGAAGCACTTTTTTTTATTACATTATTTTCACTGGAGTTCCTCTTTAAAGGACCACTATTGCGAAAAAGTAGGCAGTTAAAATCTGACAGAACCGACAGGTTTTGGGCCAGTCCATATCCTCGTAGGGGACCTTTCAGCCTCCCTACTCACTTGCACACAATTTTGTCAGAAAAAACAGAGGCGCCAATAGAGTAAAATATGATTCCAATTAAAACCAATTAAAATGAGGGTGGCAGGAGGCGCATGCGCGACGCCGGCGTGACTGGATGCAGTCTCGCTGAGCTCCGTGACTGACCGGGAACTTATCGGCAAACTACTGCATTTCTGGCCGTGCTGGGCTAACCCCTAGTAGCCCAAAGCCTCTGGGATATGTCAGAGCAGAAGAAGATTAAGAAAAAGAACAAATCCGCGCATCCTGAGGGCCCGCTCCCGAAGCTCCTTGCACGTCAGCAGAAGGACAAGGCCTCAAAGATGGCCGCTGCTTCCTCCTCCCAAGCAAGTAGCGCTTCCCTGGAAGACTCATCCTCTCAGCCTAGCATCTCACCAGGGGAGCTGAAGTCCGATCACTCGGCTCTGCTCAACTCGATCCATAAGCTCCTTAAAAAAGACTTGAACGTGGCTGTCTCCGCCATCAATGCCCATATCCAGGAACTCGGTGACAGAGTTAATGTCGTGGAACAGAGACTGGACTCCTACGCTGACGCCCTGAAGGAAGATAAGAGCAGGCTGGACGCCCATGACGCTCGCATGGATCAGTTCGAAGCTAGGCAAGAAGATCAAGAAAATCGGGCGCGTCGCTCCAATATTCGCATTAGAGGGCTGTCTGAAACCTATACGGATCTCCGTGCTGTAGCTCTCAACCTATTCACAGCCATGCTTCCACAGGTGGACCAGGCCCTGTTCCGGCTGGACAGGATTCACCGCGCTTTGGGGAAGCCCCGCAATCCTAATCTGCCTAGAGATGTGGTGCTCCGGTTCCACTACCATGAGACGAAGGAACAGATCATGGCTGTGGCCCGTAATCTATCTCCGCTCCCCGGGGTGCCGGACACAGTCCAGCTGTATGCAGACCTGTCACCGCTGACGTTGCAAAAAAGAAGGTCGCTGCGCCCAATATCGCAAGCCTTAATCAATGAGGGTGTCCGTTACTCCTGGGGTTTCCCGTGCGCCCTGCTCTTTACCCTACAAGGAACGGCCCACCGAGTGACCACCGTAGAAGACGGAAAGCACATCCTCCAAGCCGCGAACATAAGGGTGCAGAGCGAGACCTCCACGGAGGCACCCAGAGCCCAACGCCCGGAGAGGGTCTGGCAGACCGTCGGAAGCGGACGGGGATCGGCCCGCAGCTCTCCTTCAGCCTCCCCGAGATAAGTACCTTGAAGGGGGCTTCCCCCTCTCCTCTGACTTAACATTTTATCGATGACTGTGCTGATTTGACTGTGCTGATCTGAGGGTTTTTTATTAGGTCCCTATGGGATACCAGCTTTTTATCCTAGGGATATGACTTTTAGCCATATGTTCCTTCTATGAAGTGAGGCTAACCTGACTTGCTTGTTACATAATGCTTCCTGGAGCTTTCTGCAGAAACGGAGTGCCTTTTCCTTTCCTCACAGCTTAAAGAATCTACCTTCATCAGGTCACCAATGCGTACCTCACAGTGTGAGTGGCATGGTGACCAGGAACTTTAGCTCGTGGCTTCTGGACATATCCGCATCGTTTGGCTGCAAGATCAGGCAACCCACTATTCCATGCTCTGTGTATTGTTTATTGGCCTGCTACTGACATTTGCTATCCTATCACAAACCTATAGATCGGCACTGCTCATCACGCATATGTAAAATCCCTGCCTTGTCTCGATTCACGGGAAGTGCTTACAGAACGCTCCCACATACCCAAGATGTCTACAAGATGGGATACTCTACTTTGATATGGCATTGAGAGATTGGAGACAGCTAGCCCACATGCTTTAAACCTGCCTTACTAGCAACCGTTTAGGTTACCCACGGGTAGCTGCATATCATGACCTATAACAGAGATGAATACCATACGCCCTGGGGGGGCATAACCCTTTTCCCCTTTCTCTCCCATCCCCCCTCCTCTAACCCCTCTAACCCCTCCCCCCCCCACCCCAACACACCCCCCTTCCCTTTTCCCATACCCTTTCCCCTCAGACCCTCCACCCCAGAGCTCAAACCTAAGCTTCTTTAACTCCGGGCGTTTTAACAGGGCTAGAAGATTTAAACTCTTTAGTAGCTGCCGCCTTCCCGGTTAAGTGATTCATGTTGTCCTCACAGTTTGGTGGATTTGTGGGAGGAATTGGTTCTCCTTTCCCCCCACAACCCGACCAAGCCTTAACTGGCTTCACACCCAGTTATTGCACAGAACAATTGACTTCTGTGCCTACTCGAATTTTACTGTTGTTGTTAATGTTACTGTTGTTTTGTTACTCATTTATCTCTGCTCATGTTGGGACACTGCTTATTTCTGCCCACTTGGTTGATCACTTCCTTATCATACCATGGATTCCCTGAGGTTAGTCTCTCTTAACATAAGGGGTCTCAATTCCCCTAGCAAGCGAAGGAAAACCTTCATAACCCTGCTCCGGCACAAACCAGACCTTATATGTTTGCAGGAGACACATTTCACTGCCACCTCGTGCCCACGTTACTTTCATAAACATTACCTGACTTTTTACCACTCCCAGGCCACTAAAAAGCATAGAGGAACCTCGATTTTTATAAGGAACACACTCCCTCTAGTTGTGGAATCTGTTGACTCAGATCCAGAGGGGCGCTTCGTCTCCATTAAAGGTACCCTAAACAACAAAAATCTCTACCTGATTAACTGCTACCTGCCACCTGAAAAGGCTTTTCGTACCTTCTGTGACCTACAAAAAAAACTAGAGATTGGTCCCAACACTATTTTTGTTTGGTGTGGGGACTTCAACTTCACACTGAATGAAAAACTAGACAAGTCCAAGCCTTCCACTGACAAACTCTCCAAAAAGCAACGCATTGCTCTCTCCAGGCTATTAGAAAATAATTTCCTTGTCGACACCTGGCGGGAGCTCTACGACAAAAAAAGGGGATACACTCATTTTTCTGAAATCCACAACACTTATGCTAAAATAGACCATGTACTAGTGACTTCATCCCTAGTTCCCTCATTACAGTACTTAAGGCATATACCCACTAGCCTTTCAGACCATGATATTCTCCTCCTTAGCATAGATCTTCACACCAAACCCCTTAAGCGGCCTTGGTGGAGACTTAATGAGTCCTTGGTTGTTAATCAATCCACCAGACAAGACATAGCAGAACATCTAAATCAATATTTCTCCTCTAATGATGTGAATGATATCTCCCCTGTAACCCTCTGGATGGCCCACAAAGCTGTTATAAGGGGCTTCTTGATAAAAACAGCCTGTACCATAAAGAAACGTTCACTTGAGGAGCTTGACAACCTTCGTTTTAAGCTTCTTCGCCTCCAAAATATCCACCAACAAAATCCCACCCTTTTTACTCTTAAACAAATAAGAGATACCAGGGCCCAGTTAGATGTCCTTCTGGCAAAATCAGCAGAGAAAATGTTAAGATTCACTAAAGCAAGCTATTATAGATATGTTAACAAGCCGGACTCATGGCTTGCTAGAAAATTACGAAATCAGCAAAGAATAAATACCATATATAAAATTAGGACACCATCAGGCACAATCACAAGCAACCCGGACTCAATCTATGAAGCTTTTCATAAATATTACGCTAATCTTTACAGCAATAAACCTACAGCTTCGAGGGGTGACATTCAAGAATTCCTAGCCTCTTTGAATCTACCCACCCTTACCTCAGATGCTTCTAAGTCCCTAAATAAAGCCTTCTCAGAGGAGGAAGTTGAGGATGTCATTAAAAAGCTTAAACTCCATAAGTCTCCAGGCCCAGACGGCCTTAGTGCCTTGTACTACAAAAAGTTCTCAGCTACTCTAATCCCCTACCTAACGAAATGTTTTAATACACTAAGAGTTAAACCCCTAAGCTATCCCGAGTTTCTCGACGCCCACATCTCTATCATTCCTAAGGAAGGTCGGGATCCCTTAAACACCAAAAACTATCGGCCCATAGCCCTCCTCAACCAAGATTATAAAATTCTAACTAGTATTTTAGCTGTCCGACTTAATGCTTTTTTACCATCCTTAATCCAGCGAGACCAGGTGGGCTTTATACCACACAGGCAAGCCTCAGATAACGTCCGTAAAACTCTTAATATACTTCACCATGTATCTCAATCGGGCCAGCAATTGGTCACCCTTGCCTTAGATATCGAAAAGGCCTTTGATACTATATCTTGGACATTTTTGCTGGAGGTCTTGGCTAGGGCAGGTATTTCTGGACCCTTTGCTTACCTGATCAGACAACTTTATTCGTCCCCCCAAGCCCGCCTAAAGCTACCCAGCACTTCATCTACTCCTATAAACATCCAAAGGGGTACACGTCAAGGTTGTCCCCTGTCACCAGCCATTTTCGCCTTGGTCATGGAGCCTTTGGCAGTAGCGATACGCCACAATCCTGACATTCAAGGTTGCAAAATTGGCAAATCAGAATACAAACTAAGCCTATTTGCTGACGATGTGCTATTAACCCTTACCAATCATGCCGTTTCCATCCCAAATTTGCTAAAGCTGCTTAAGCAGTTTGAAGCGCTGTCAGGCTTGGCATTGAACTATGACAAATCTGAGGCAATGTTTAGCAACTTTCCCAGGGGTATGGGCGACTTTATTAGTAGTATTTTCAAATTTAAATATCAACCCCACTACATCAAATACCTAGGGGTTCATATCCCGCATGACACGTTACAAATCTTTAAGTGGAACTATCATCCCTTACTTAAGACTCTCCATAATCTCCTTCTTTCCTGGGCCAGTCATAATATTTCTTGGGCAGGTAGAGTTACTGCTGTAAAGATGACCCTTCTACCCAAAATTATGTACTACTTCCGTACTCTTCCCATCGATGTTCCCAAAAGATCCCTGGCTCCCCTCCAGAACCAGATTTTTAAATTTATATGGGCCAACAAGAAACCCAGAATTAAACAAAACATGATGCTGCTTCATAAAAAAGAGGGGGGTCTTTCAGTCCCAAATCTCCACAAATATTATCTCGCAGCACAATTGGCAATGTTCCCCTCGATTTATGCAGGGGCTCACACCCCTCGTTGGGTAGACTTGGAAAACAGCCTGTTATATCCCATAAGCTGGAGAGGGGCCTTGTGGTCGAATACCGTGGGTTCCACATTAGGCAGCTCAGTGTCTCCTTACACCCAACATTCTCTGAGGCTCTGGAAGAGAGTCAGATTTAAATATCCCCTTCAATCAAGACCCTCCCGGCTGATAGAGTTCCTGGGCAACCCAGACTTTCCAGCAGGGCAGGACGCAGCACAATTCAAATGGTGGGCTCAGAGGGAACTAACATGTCTGCACAAGACACTCATGAAAGGTATAGTCCCTACAAAACGAGTACTTAGTGAGCTTCACAACTTACCTGCTGCTGAACTCTTTAGGGCGCACCAGCTCTATCATTTTATTGCATCATTAGCCAGACCTGGGCAAGAAATCAAGGCAACCTCCTTTGAACTCTTATGCCTCACTGACCCATTACGTAAGGGCACTTTATCTCTACTATATACTATTTTCAACACTAACCCTTCAAGTGCTAAATTTCGCTTTCAAGAAGACTGGGAAGCAGACATTGGCATACCGTTCTCTGATGACCAATGGGTTCAATGCTTCGATACATTATCAAAAGGCAGTCTATGTGTAACTGACATGGAGGTTGCCTTGAGAGTATTGCATAGGTCTTACCTTGTTCCTCAGAGATTGCATGCGTTCAACCCAGACAGATCAGCTTTATGCTTCAGAGGTTGTGCCAATACAGGCTCAACCTACCATATATGGTGGTCCTGTCCCATAGTGGCTAAACTATGGAGGAGAGTAATAAGCAAAATCAACTCAACACTCTCACTCCACCTACGAACTGATCCAGCCATATGCCTTCTGGGCTTACAACCTGAAAAGATGCCCCATTCCCAACACAAACTCATACAGTTCATTATGAATGCTACCAAGACCTATATTGCCTCGCAATGGCTCAAGCAGACCTTATCCTTTCAATGTGTACTTGCCCGTATCCATACCACAATGATTAACGAAAAGATTAAAGCCAATCTTTGGGACAGGACTCACCACTTTGAAAAAATCTGGCATCCATGGACCCAGCTGAACTCACCCTTAGGGGTCCAGAGCGCTCTACAGGCATTATAATCCTTCCTACTATTGAGCAGAACCTTGTGGACAAAGAATCCCCCTGAGTCCCAACGTGAGCAGTCAAAATTTTCTCCTGTTAAAATTCTTTTTTTTTTCTTTTTGTTTTTTTCTATGCTTTGATTTGCACACCACATAGTCAATAATGCCAGACCTTCTAGTTGCACAGGCTGGGATCTCGACAGGTTCACTTTTTTGTCAAAAGGACTCCACTGGCCTTTTACTGCTATGTTTCTTAGCTACAACTCCGCTCAGTTCGGTCACAATAGACATTATGTACCATTTGAAGTGTCCCAGCCTGCCTCCCTTAAGGACTATCTCTGCCTTTGGCACGTCTGGAAACTGTTAACCCTGATTCTGCTAATTGTGATTCTATGTGATGTATGATAACGTTATCTATTGTTATTTGATGGTTCTTTATTTCTGCCTATGACTTTTATTGCTACTCAATAAAAAAGTTTTGAAACCAAAATGAGGGTGGCAATGGTGGTCTTGCCTACCCTATAAAAACAAAGGACCACTTTGTGTGGTTGACAATATAAATTTAATAAATTTTTAGTACTCCAAATAACAATCAGTTTGCAACGCGTTTCACGGGACACAAGCCCGCTTCCTCAGGCAAAACACATACAGGCAGGAGCAACTGAAACAAAAAAACGTACAACAAAGAACCCATATAAAATTGAAAAATAAAAACAAAAGACAATTGCATCACGCAAAAACCTTAATCATCACAGGACAAGTAGTAAAAATTAAAAATATAAAACAATTGACTTAGTCTATCCGTAACCGATAGACAATATACTTAATCAGCCTTGATATTATCTAATTAGTAAACCTCAAGAACAGTTATATACCTTATTCGACACATTCTAGTAAATCATGATAAACATCATATTCATAATCATAGTCCTAAAGTCTTTCAGTTCTAGGACCTTGAAAAAAGTGCAGGTTGGAAGGGATATACATACTCGTTGATATCAGAAGTTAATAGGAATTGAGGTATAGTGGATACCTGTATAGTGGATATCTATGTGCTAAAATATGCTGTAATCTATATGTCCCATGTCATCTCTAATGGATTGGATATGGGGGGGTGTTCATGGGGTATGAAAATACATGTGCGGGTATAATACATCAAAAAAACATGATAGCAATAATAATAAATAAATCACTCTTACCCAAGCAGTAGTCCGTACTGGCGTGGCGCCTCTGTTACGAACGGACGCCACGCCAGCTACTAAATACTTTTCCTTGATGTAATTTGGTAGCAGCGGCTGTGAGTGGGCGGGGTCCGCCGTAAGCGGAAAAAGACGCTGTCCGCCGCCAGGCTATTGGTTTCTGCCTCTAGGCGGAAGTGCGTCATCTAAGGGCAAGAGGCCCGCATTGTCATATTTGTTAAGGTCACTGCTCCGCTATTGGGCGGAGCGGAAGTTACGTTCGGGCTGATTATTCCGATGGTCAGCTGTTCCCCTAAGTAATGTCAGATTCAGTGCGCAAGGGGAAAAAAAGGGGGGGGGGGACATTTAATAGATCCCATATCGTAATAGAACCTACCACATAACTGTATAAATTAATATATAAATATATACATAAAAACATAGTAAATTAAAAGTTTATGAGCAATTTAAATAGACAATTAATAAATAGTTAATAAAGGTAGTCTATGGGTGATAATAGTATATGGGGCCTGTATATGCCCTACATTACATGTTTACCCCATCTAGTGGTCATATATCATATTACCACTCTAAAAACCATGGGCATATTATGGTTTTGGTTGGTGGTCTTATAGATATTTAGTGGGCCATATAGTTGGATTATAATTTACAGGAAGCATCTCTTCCAATGTGATCTATATACATTGTATTTCTTCAACTGAAATTAATATAATCAGTATCAGAAAAGTTAGGAGTGTATAAATAAGGACAAGGAAGATCTAGAGAGGGGGGGAACCATAATAATAATAATATTAATAATAATAATAATAATAATAATATCAACCACATATAATCAATATATTATTTAAAAATGTAGTATAGATTACAGCATATTTTAGCACATAGATATCCACTATACAGGTATCCACTATACCTCAATTCCTATTAACTTCTGATATCAACGAGTATGTATATCCCTTCCAACCTGCACTTTTTTCAAGGTCCTAGAACTGAAAGACTTTAGGACTATGATTATGAATATGATGTTTATCATGATTTACTAGAATGTGTCGAATAAGGTATATAACTGTTCTTGAGGTTTACTAATTAGATAATATCAAGGCTGATTAAGTATATTGTCTATCGGTTACGGATAGACTAAGTCAATTGTTTTATATTTTTAATTTTTACTACTTGTCCTGTGATGATTAAGGTTTTTGCGTGATGCAATTGTCTTTTGTTTTTATTTTTCAATTTTATATGGGTTCTTTGTTGTACGTTTTTTCGTTTCAGTTGCTCCTGCCTGTATGTGTTTTGCCTGAGGAAGCGGGCTTGTGTCCCGTGAAACGCGTTGCAAACTGATTGTTATTTGGAGTACTAAAAATTTATTAAATTTATATTGTCAACCACACAAAGTGGTCCTTTGTTTTTATAGGGTAGGCAAGACCACCATTGCCACCCTCATTTTAATTGGTTTTAATTGGAATCATATTTTACTCTATTGGCGCCTCTGTTTTTTCTGATTACGCGATATCCACCTGGTGGATTGGTGTGGACACCCTTTCTTCTTCTACACAGAGAGCGACTTTTTAGCCTGAGCGGGGACAGGCCTAATCTCCCCGTCTGTGATACAAGTGGTTGCCTGACCCGGCAACCCATACTTGTGAGTATAATTTTATCATTCATTTCTCACGTCTACCTAACCAACAATAATACACTATTGGGGGCTCTCGATTTCTCCTTTTCCTTTTTCTCTTCACATATTTACCGAGGACAAGCTCCACGGCTAATCGGTTGCAGACCCCACGGACAATCTGAACCATACGAATAGACCAGAATGATGAATTTTCTCGAACTTCGCAATACACATAGGAGTGATCTCCTTGCAGTGTTCAAAAAACCTAATGTTTCTGATAATTCAGAGAAACCTCAAGACTCCCTATCGAGCACTAATGAAACTCATATTGATTTAAAACCCATATTTCAGAAACTGGAGAATGCCCTAAAGGACGAATTTTTTCATCAGGCGGATATCTCCATGCAACAAACCTACATTGAGGAGAAAATCTCTCCAGATGGTATAAGGGTAAAGACATTATCGGCTTTCCCGAAGGACACTATATTTACGGAGGATTGGTACCAATACCTAGAGACCTGTTCAGAGGGCATGATGACTAGAATTATCAAAAAACGCACCTCCCTAATAGATGAAATACAGCCGATCATAAAAGATTGCAGAGACTCACTAGTCTCCCATACTGGCAGTATTAAATATCAAGCCCTCATGTCAAATATGATTACTAGAGTAAGAAAATTTGAACATGATACCACGGAAACCAAACTCAGCAAATTAAATAGGGATAGATTGGCATATGCTGAACACAGGGAAAGAGAACGAAAACCGAAGGGCCCGACCCCACCCCCCAAGCACCCCGACCTTCCCAACCACCCCAAAGAAGGTCATATACCCAGGTTCACTCCAATAAATATCCCATATATGCCAAAACCCATGCCTATCAATATTCTACAACTAATGAAATTACACATTCCACGACCACCCTTTCTATACCCAAATTTTCCTCCACCTCCTATCATGCAGAATAATATTCATACCTCAGCCAATGCGTCCACGTCACAAAGTGATAATAATAAGGACCAATCATTCAAAGGAACCACTTCGAACCAGGAACTTGACATATGTCCCAACCCAGGGATTTCAACACCAAATGCAAATAATACAAATTGCACTAGTGGAACTCACTCCTTCTCACCAGAGGCACATAAATTTGTTTTCTCTAAGGTACCAGTACAAAAAAACTCCTTGTCAACACAACCTAAAACGTCGATTGACAAATCACGGCCAACCCGTAACACTCACAAAGACACGAAAAAGTCAAATCCACTAGATAAACCACAGAAAACGCAGTCTATCGTAGAGCTGTTGAATTCTCCGAAATACAATTTCACCAAAGGACCGCCACCCCCAACCCTGTTTAGACACACAATTAACCCTCCATTTGTGGTTGCTAATATCTGTAACACAACCCAATCTACTGATCCTCTGCCCAACACTTCAGAGGCAAAAGGAGATACAGCTACAAATATAGAATCGACTGCAATCGACACTAGTCCAAACCAGGTCACAACAGGAGCAGATACTGAATTGGAAAGGGATTCAAACACAACAACCCACAACTCCCTCACTGACGCCTACCGAGAGGAAACAGGGGAGAACCTCACCCAGTTTAGTACCTACAATACCCAGGACAATACCCCCTCCTCTTCCCAAATTGACGTTTTGAATTCATTGGAACATGAACTACCAATATCGTCCAATTGCAACTATCCATCACCAGAGAGTCCAAATGAACAATCGGAATCTTTTTTAGAACTTCCACCCACCCTTACAACCCACCCGCCAGATGCACTACACACACAACTGCCCAGCCCAAAAGCATCCCATATGGTCCTACAGCCCAAAAGCATCCGGAAACGCCCGTTTCAAAGCACCGAAAACGGGGGTCAAGGGGGAGGGGCAGAGGAAAAAAGGAACAGAATCTAGCTGTGTCCACTGATAAAGGCACCAAATCTATATTCAATTTGTCCAGTTATATACTCAAAGAAAATGAGATTAAATTGTTGAGTAAGGGTTTATCTTTCTGTCCCACAAACACAGCCCAGCTCAGTGAATTATACACTGACCTCAACGCATTTGTCCGTAAGCTGACTTTAAAAAGGCATTTTGCATTAAAGAAAAGTGAAAAAAACAGAACATCCATTATAACTCAAGATAAGGTCACACCAATCATCACAGTCAACGAACAGGAAATGCAACTTGAAAAATGTATAGTGACCTCCCTTAAAGGACGATCTAGATTTTATCCTACAGCCTCTAAGGGCAACTTTATTGAAACCTTTTATGCCTTAGCCCTGGAAGATTTACAACAATTATGTCACGAAAATCTTAAATTTCCCTCCAACTTGACACCATCTGAGAAAATTGCCCTCAACAATCTCAGAAACAATACGAATTTGGTCATCAAACCCGCAGACAAGGGTGGCGGAATAGTGATACTTAACAGAGAGGATTATATTAGGGAATCAAACCGCCTCCTTCAAGACCCCATTAGTTATCGTATACTGTCTTCTGATCCCACTATCATGTACCACACTGCACTCAAAGCATTCATCAATAATGCTTTGATGGATGGTCTAATCACCAAAAATGAAAAAAATTTCATATTGGTAGAAAATCCCGACACTCCTTTCTTTTACCAGTTACCCAAAATACATAAAAGTCTAACACACCCCCCAGGAAGACCTATAATATCTGGAATTAATTCCACTACTAGCAATTTATCCAAATATGTGGACCAACACCTACAAAAATATGTACGCAAGTTAAATTCATACACAAGAGACTCCCAGCATCTTATCGATACACTCAGAGATCACGACTGGGAACCTGACTACACGTGGCTAACGTGTGATGTAACAGCCCTATATACCAATATCTCGCATGAATTTGGGATAGAGGCTACGCAATTCTATCTGCAATCAGACTCCGATATGCCACAAAAACAAAAATGTTTTATACTACAATGTGTAGAATTCATATTAACACATAATTATTTTTCATTTATGGATACCATTTACCAACAAATAGGAGGTACGGCCATGGGCAGCAGTTTTGCGCCCAGCTATGCCAATTTGGCTATGGGCCTACTCGAAACCATTTACATTTACAACAACAATCCATTCCAAGACCACATTGTACTATACAAGAGGTATATTGATGATTTAGTATTTATTTGGCGGGGTGATACATCACTTATCCCATCCTTTCTCAATTATCTAAATTCAAACAGAGCTAAGCTCTCTTTCACCTCACAATTTAATAATACATCTCTGGAATTTTTGGACTTGGTTTTGTTTCATGACAAGGGAAAGATAAAGACTAAAACACATTTCAAACAGGTTGATTCTAACAGCTACATCCATTTTAACAGTTTTCACCATAAACCATGGACAACCAACACCCCCTACAACCAATTCAAACGCATTCGAAAAAACTGAACGGACATACTAGACTATGAGACACAATCCAAGGTTCTAGTTGAAAAATTCAGGGAAAGAAAATACCCCAAAAAACTTATACAGAACGCTAAATTTCGAGCCAAATATCCCCATACATCCCCCAAAGGATCTGACACCATACCATCAAATAGCTCAGACACTACATTACGGTTTATCACCAAATACAATGCCCAACACACAATCATTAAGAATATTTTAACCCATAGATGGGAAATCCTACAACAGGATCCATTTTTACAAGGAAGCATTCCCAACAAACCAATTATGACGTATCGTAGAGCCCCCAATCTTCGTAACTTATTGGCACCAAGTAAAATCAGGGCAGCTACTAAGACACCATCCTTACCAGTAGGTTCCTATGCATGCAATAAAACACGCTGCTTAGCTTGCACATTCATAACTAACACGGATCACCTAATAGCAACAAGCAACAAGGTAGTTTACCCAATCAAAAAACACATAGATTGTGACTCAAGACTGGTGATCTATGTAGCCACTTGCCCCTGCAAGATACAATATGTAGGACGCACTAGCCAGCAACTACGAGACAGAATCGGACAACATAGACGGAATATCCTGAAAGGTTTGACCACACACAGTTTATCGAGGCATTTTGATTTAGTTCATAATAGAGATGTCACAGGAGTCTCCTTTATAGCCTTGGAACATATTAATCCCCTAACACCGAATGCAATCCAAACACTCAAAAACAGAGAGATGTTTTGGATTCAAACCCTGAAAAGTTTGGTACCGTTGGGTCTCAATGAACAATTAGAAAAAACATTCTAGTAGGATTATCTATTATTTTCAATTATCTTCAACCGTACAATCCTCACAATGACCCTTCGGTTACATTTTTACATTTTAGGTTACCGTATATACTCGCAAGCAAGCCGACCCGCATGTAAGCCGACCCCCCCACTTTTACCCCAAAAAAAGGGAAAAAATGATTGACCCTCATGTAAGCCGGGGGTAGGAAACGCTGGCCGCGTGATCCCCCCAGTATGTCCCAGTATAGCTAGTATAGTGCCCAGTATAGGTAGGTAGTGCTCAGTATAGCTAGTAAAATGCCCCAGTATAGCTAGTATAGTGCTCAGTATAGCTAGTATAGTGCTCAGTATAGCTAGTATAGTGCTCAGTATAGCTAGTATAGTGCTCAGTATAGCTAGTATAGTGCTCATTATAGCTAGTATAGTGCTCAGTATAGCCAGTATAGTGCTCAGTATAGCCAGTATAGTGCTCAGTATAGCCAGTATAGTGCTCAGTATAGCCAGTATAGTGCTCAGTATAGCTAGTATAGTGCTCAGTATAGCTAGTAAAGTGCCCCAGTTTAGCTAGTATAGTGCCCCATTATAGCTAGTATAGTGCCCCATTATAGCTAGTATAGTGCCCCATTATAGCTAGCATAGTGCCCCATAGCTAGCATAGTGCCCCATATAGCTAGCATAGTGCCCCATATAGCTAGCATAGTGCCCCATATAGCTAGCATAGTGCCCCAGTATGGGTGGGTAGGTGGGTGGGTAGGTGCTGTCCCTCCCCGCTCCCCCGCGGCTGCCGCTGCTATTACCTTAGGCGGCGCCGCTTCCTCTATCCCCGTCCTCCTCCGGTAACTCATTCACAGCAGCGCGCCCCTCGCTGCTGTGATGACGAGGAAACCATAGAGAGCGGCTTCCTGTAGCGGCGATGCCGTTACTATGGGAACCGCTCTCTATGGTTTCCTGCGTCATCACAGCAGCGGGGGGCGCGCTGCTGTGAATGAGTTACTTACCGGAGGAGGACGGGGATAGAGGAAGCGGCGCCGCTTAAGGTAATAGCAGCGGCAGCCGCGGGGGGAGCGGGGAGGGACAGCACCTATCCACCCATGACTCGCAAGCAAGCCGACCCCCCAACTTTTGGCCCACTTTTGGGGGGTCAAAAATTCGGCTTGCTTGCGAGTATATACGGTATACAGTTTTTATCACACACATCATGGATCTTATTGTGCCATTCACTTACCAAGACCAGGCATATAGAGACCAATATAGTCCTACGCACATGTATAAAAGGGGCTCAGTGCATAGGTACTGATCACTCTACCTCTATAATGGTTTCTGTGTATATGAGCACCTCATTTATTTATGTTTGGATCATTGTTGGCCAACTGCCGCTCTCTTTTTAGTCCCTTTTATATTTTACATTTACATTTTTAAATAATATATTGAGTATATGTGGTTGATATTATTATTATTATTATTAATATTATTATTATTATTATTATTATGGTTCCCCCCCCCACCCCCCCTCTCTAGATCTTCCTTGTCCTTATTTATACACTCCTAACTAACTCTTCTGATACTGATGATATTAATTTCAGTTGAAGAAATACAATGTATATAGATCACATTGGAAGAGATGCTTCCTGTAAATTATAATCCAACTATATGGCCCACTAAATATCTATAAGACCACCAACCAAAACCATAATATGCCCATGGTTTTTAGAGTGGTAATATGATATATGACCACTAGATGGGGTAAACATGTAATGTAGGGCATATACAGGCCCCATATACTATTATCACCCATAGACTACCTTTATTAACTATTTATTAATTGTCTATTTAAATTGCTCATAAACTTTAAATTTACTATGTTTTTATGTATATATTTATATATTAATTTATACAGTTATGTGGTAGGTTCTATTACGATATGGGATCTATTAAATGTCCCCCCCCCCCCTTTTTTTCCCCTTGCGCACTGAATCTGACATTACTTAGGGGAACAGCTGACCATCGGAATAATCAGCCCGAACGTAACTTCCGCTCCGCCCAATAGCGGAGCAGTGACCTTAACAAATATGACAATGCGGGCCTCTTGCCCTTAGATGACGCACTTCCGCCTAGAGGCAGAAACCAATAGCCTGGCGGCGGACAGCGTCTTTTTCCGCTTACGGCGGACCCCGCTCACTCACAGCCGCTGCTACCAAATTACATCAAGGAAAAGTATTTAGTAGCTGGCGTGGCGTCCGTTCGTAACAGAGGCGCCACGCCAGTACGGACTACTGCTTGGGTAAGAGTGATTTATTTATTATTATTGCTATCATGTTTTTTTGATGTATTATACCCGCACATGTATTTTCATACCCCATGAACACCCCCCCATATCCAATCCATTAGAGATGACATGGGACATATAGATTACAGCATATTTTAGCACATAGATATCCACTATACAGGTATCCACTATACCTCAATTCCTATTAACTTCTGATATCAACGAGTATGTATATCCCTTCCAACCTGCACTTTTTTCAAGGTCCTAGAACTGAAAGACTTTAGGACTATGATTATGAATATGATGTTTATCATGATTTACTAGAATGTGTCGAATAAGGTATATAACTGTTCTTGAGGTTTACTAATTAGATAATATCAAGGCTGATTAAGTATATTGTCTATCGGTTACGGATAGACTAAGTCAATTGTTTTATATTTTTAATTTTTACTACTTGTCCTGTGATGATTAAGGTTTTTGCGTGATGCAATTGTCTTTTGTTTTTATTTTTCAATTTTATATGGGTTCTTTGTTGTACGTTTTTTTGTTTCAGTTGCTCCTGCCTGTATGTGTTTTGCCTGAGGAAGCGGGCTTGTGTCCCGTGAAACGCGTTGCAAACTGATTGTTATTTGGAGTACTAAAAATGTATTAAATTTATATTGTCAACCACACAAAGTGGTCCTTTGTTTTTATAGGGTAGGCAAGACCACCATTGCCACCCTCATTTTAATTGGTTTTAATTGGAATCATATTTTACTCTATTGGCGCCTCTGTTTTTTCTGATTACGCGATATCCACCTGGTGGATGGGTGTGGACACCCTTTCTTCTTCTACACAGAGAGCGACTTTTTAGCCTGAGCGGGGACAGGCCTAATCTCCCCGTCTGTGATACAAGTGGTTGCCTGACCCGGCAACCCATACTTGTGAGTATAATTTTATCATTCATTTCTCACGTCTACCTAACCAACAATAATACACTATTGGGGGCTCTCGATTTCTCCTTTTCCTTTTTCTCTTCACAATTTTGTCAGTTAGACTTTGCAACTGCTGTTCAGGAAATACTGTTGAAAACAAAGAAAACCCTGAGGATCCCCCATGAAGAGATGGACTGGCCCAAAACCTGTCAGTTCTGTCAGCGTTTAACTGCCTACTTTTTCACGATAGTGGTAGATAACTGTCTACAAGTTAACCCTTAACAAGCTTGCAAAATTCAAATTAAAATATTTAGTTGACTTCTTGATGGTGGGGACAGCCATTCGTATTCCAGCTTGTACTTCAGTTCTCTACCCTGCCATGCACATTGCTGTGTTCCCTGCCTTTGGATCCACAATTCATGTGTTACAGGTGACATCAGTCTCTAACTTTGCATTTATGAGGGAGCTGAAATTATTAAATTATCCAGGAAAGTCTCCTAATGGGAGCTTCAGGAAGCCCATTTTAACTAATGAAACATACTATTTATTGGTAAAAAAATATATTGCTAAATGTTCTACGGCAATAGGAATTGTATATGCAGAATTTATGGTGATAACTCCTCTGTAACCCTGTGTAGTTCCGCACTAGCAAACAGTCATGATAGTGAGGAACGCAGCCAAAGCCCTCCGCCCACCACACTTCTCACTGTAACACCAAATTTGCATATTTCTTCTTATTGTGAAGCATTTCGTGCATATTTTATCTCAGTGGGAAGCAAGTCTGAGCATTTCCTGTGGGATGTTGGGAAACAAAACAGACAAGTAGACAGGAGAGATCCTATTAGTTACTCGCAACCTTCTCCAGAGAAGCCAAACATCTTATTCCCTCACTGTTTGGAGAACTCTACCCAATATGACTGCCTCTGCAAAATACTTGCTCAAGGGGCAAAAGACAAAGTATCACATTTTTGCCATACAGGCCCATATGTAATTCACTTTTTCTCCTGAGTTTTCTCCTAGGTGATATTTTTACAACTTGTCATAAAATGCATTTTAAGTCACCAGCAGGCAAAAAAATACTCAAAATAAATTTGATAGTACTTTTTCATCAACTTTTGGGTACTTTTTCAATTGTAAAATGCTAAAAATTTAGTTTACAGAGAAAATGAAAAGTATCTCCTAGGACAGGGGTCTGCAACCTTTAAGAATGAAAGAGCCACTTGGACCCGTTTCCGAAAAGAGAAAAAAAACTGGGAGCCGCAAAACCATTATAAAACAGATATGTCCCCAATATGCACAAATCGTTAGCAGATATGTCCCCAATATGCACAAATCGTTAGCAGATATGTCCCCAATATGCACAAATCGTTAGCAGATATGACCCCAATATGCACAAATCGTTAGCAGATATGTCCCCAATATGCAGCTATAACCCCAATAAGCACAAATCGTTAGCAGATGTCTCCCCAATATGCACAAATTGTTAGCAGATATGTCCCCAATATGCACAAATCGTTAGCAGATATGAGCCCAATATGCAGATATGACCCCAATATGCACAAATCGTTAGCAGATATGTCCCCAATATACAGATATAACCCCAATAAGCACAAATCGTTAGCAGATATGTCCCCAATATGCACAAATCGTTAGCAGATATGTCCCCAATATGCACAAATCGTTAGCAGATATGACCCCAATATGCACAAATCGTTAGCAGATATGAGCCCAATATGCAGATATGACCCCAATATGCACAAATCGTTAGCAGATATGTCCCCAATATACAGATATAACCCCAATAAGCACAAATCGTTAGCAGATATGTCCCCAATATGCACAAATCGTTAGCAGATATGACCCCAATATGCAGATATGACCCCCAATATGCACAAATCGTTAGCAGATATGTCCCCAATATGCAGATATGACCCCAATATGCACAAATCGTTAGCAGATATGTCCCCAATATACAGATATAACCCCAATAAGCACAAATCGTTAGCAGATATGTCCCCAATATGCAGATATGACCCCCAATATGCACAAATCGTTACCAGATATGTCCCCAATATGCAGAAATGACCCCCAATATGCACAAATCGTTAGCAGATATGTCCCCAATATGCACAAATCGTTAGCAGATATGACCCCAATATGCAGATATGACCCCCAATATGCACAAATCGTTACCAGATATGTCCCCAATATGCAGAAATGACCCCCAATATGCACAAATCGTTAGCAGATATGTCCCCAATATGCACAAATCGTTAGCAGATATGACCCCAATATGCAGATATGACCCCCAATATGCACAAATCGTTAGCAGATATGACCCCAATATGCACCACAAATCATTAGCAAATATGACCCCAATATGCACAAATCCTTCAGCAGAAATGACCCCAATATGCACAAATCCTTCAGCTAAATGACCCCAATATGCACAAATCCTTCCGCAGAAATGACCCCAATATGCACAAATTTTTCAGCAGATCTGAAAAGAAAACCCCATTTACTCACCTAGTAAGAAGACCTCCTGTCACGATCTCCTCCTGTCCCGACCTCCGGTCCCGACCTCCTTGTGGCGCGCAACTCCCTCGGCTCCTCTTCCTTCCCGACGTCACGTCCTGCCTGCACTACACTGCAGGGCTACGGGAAAATGGCCGCCCGAAGCCCTGCACTGGTCCGGCGGCCTCTCTGATAGGCTGCCGGCCAGCGGCAGCACACGTGACGTCACACGCGCAAACGTCACACGCGCGCAGCAACCACTGACACCCACTACCGGTGTAGTGTCAGAATGGGCAGCCCTGCAGCACCGGAGCCAGTACTGAGCCGCGGCAAAGGGGAAAAAGAGCCGCTTGCGGCTCCGGAGCCGCGGGTTGCCGACCCCTGGGATAACTTGAATTGAATATGGGCCACAGAGTCCAATACAGTGGAATCTCATTATAGTAAACTCTGATATAGTAAACCTCTGAATATAGTAAACTCAGTCCTCAGGTACCAGCAAATGTGTCCGTATAAATATACAATGTATGACCAATTCTGATATAGTAAACTTCTGATATAGTAAACTACTTTTCCTGATCCCTTGGAGTTTACTACAAAAAAAATTCTTCTTTATAAAGGTGTCCACCAAATAATATATATATAGGAGGCAGCTGCCCCAGTTTTTACCCAGCATTTATTGAGTTGTGTTTCTTGCCTTTTTTATAGTCTAAACCAGGGGTGCCCAATAGGTCGATCGCGATCTACCGGTAGATCGCGACCGCCTGATCGGTAGATCGCGGCCTCTTGGCCGCGTCCCATTGAAGTTAGCAGCCAGCAGCTGTATAACACAGTTTCTGCTGCTGGCCGCTGGAGGAGAGAGCCTGGCCAATCAGCGGAGAGGAGGAGAGAGCCTGGCCAATCGGGGAGGGGAGGAGAGAGCCTGGCCAATCAGGGGAGGGGAGGAGAGAGCCTGGCCAATCAGGGGAGGAGAGGCACGCAGCCAATCAGGAAAGGAGAGGCGCGGCGCGCAGCCAATCAGGGGAGGAGAGGCGCGCAGCCAATCAGGGGAGGAGAGGCGCGCAGCCAATCGGGAGGAGAGGCGCGCAGCCAATCGGGACTCGGAGAGGCGGAAAACTTCCGAGTTCCGACTCCACTCACGCTGCCCACCGGAGCCAGGCCTGAAGATCTGGACGCCACAGCGGGAAGACACCGGCCCTATACCCAGGTAACCTATACTGAAGGGACCTATACCCGGCTAACCTATACTGAAGGGACCTATACCCAGCTAACCTATACTGAAGGGACCTATACCCAGGTAACCTATACTGAAGGGACCTATACCCGGCTAACCTATGCTGAAGGGACCTATACCCAGCTAACCTATACTGAAGGGACCTATACCCAGGTAACCTATACTGAAGGGACCTATACCCGGCTAACCTATACTGAAGGGACCTATACCCGGCTAACCTATACTGAAGGGACCTATACCCGGCTAACCTATACTGAAGGCACATATACCCGGCTAATCTATACTGAAGGCACATATACCCGGCTAATCTATACTGAAGGCACATATACCCGGCTAATCTATACTGAAGGGACCTATACCCGGCTAACCTATACTGAAGGGACCTATACCTAACTACATTTCCGGGGGGGGGGGGGGGGGGGGGGGATGCATTTGAAACATTGGTAGATCTCCTGGCCTCGGCGAATTTTAAAGTAGCTCGCGAGCCGAAAAAGTGTGGGCACCCCTGGTCTAAACAGACTGAAAACCTTTTTCTCTGTCATTGGATAAGTTAAAAATGTAACCAAGATGGCACTTTTGACTGAGGCAGAAGAATGACTAGATTAAAAAGGAAAATATACTTGTTTAAAGCCAAGTTTAAAAGATTTAAAAAAAAAAAAAATTCTCCTACTTCACTGTATTATACTCCACCATCCGGTGCTGGTAAACCTCCTTCCCTCCCACCATTCTTGCATGCAGTGGTTGTTGAAAAGCAACTTTACCTAATGATGATTACCGCTCGCCAACTTTCGCCCAGTGTCACTTCTTCCATTTGCATCTAATTTACTTGAACGCCAAACTGAACTAAGCCAGTATTTATCTGATGATTCCCTGCTTGATCAGTTCCAGTGTGGCTTCCGGGCAAGCCACTCCACAGAAACAGCCCTTACTAAAGTGGCCCATGATTTTCTTACGGCTAAATCCAAAGGTCATTATTCCATACTCATCCTAGTTGATCTGTCATCAGCGTTTGATACTGTCGACCACACTTTACTCCTACAGACTTTACTCCTACTCCTATAGAGCATCTGCCTGTAGGCAGATGCTCTATCCTGGATATCATCCTATCTCTCTGGAAGGTCTTTGGCCGATCAGATCTCCTCGCCACATCCTTTGTCTGTGGGGGTACCTTAACCACTTGCCGACCAGGGGATTTTTCACTGATCGGTGCTGCGTGGGCTCTACTGCCCGCAGCACAGATCAGGAGTGCAGCAGGGCGATCAGACTACCCCCCTTTTTTCCCCACTAGGGGGATGTCCTGCTGGGGGGGGTTTGATCACCGCCGGCTGCATTTGCTTAGCGGGGGGGCTCTTCAAAGCCCGCCTCCGCAGCGTTCTCCGCCGTCTCTCCTGCTCCCTCCCTGTCCCTCCCCCTGTGAGCTGCGCAGGACGGATTTCCGTCCTGCGCATTGAAGGATAGGCTTCAGCCTATCATATGCCGGCGATCCCCGGCCAATCAGAGGCCGGGGATCGCCGATCTGCCTTACGGCGCTGCTGCGCAGCAGCGCCGTATGATGTAAACAGCGGGGATTTCTTCCCCGCCTGTTTACATTTTGCCGGCGAGCCACGATCGGCGGCCCTCCGGCTGTTCACGGAGACACCCTCCGTGAACTGACATGGAAAGTTTCCATGGTAGCCCGCAGACGACCAGTTAACGCCAATCGGCGTTAGCTGGTCGTCAAGAGGTTAAGGCTCTGTCCTCGGTCCCCTCCTTTCCATCTACATGCACAGCCTTGGTAAATTAATGAATTGATACACAACTCTACTTTTCGTCCCCAGACCTTAACTCCCTCCTCACATGAAATCCCGACTTTCTGTCCGCTATATCCTCTTTCATGTCCTCTCGCTTTTTAAAATTTAATATGAATAAAACAGAACTAATCGTCTTTCCACTATCTCTGTCCACCTCTCTGCCTGATATAACCATAAATGTTAATAACACCCCTATAACTTCAGTTCCCAAAGCACTGTTCTTAACTAGTTCCCCGCCCGCGTACAGTATATCTACGCTCCTTTGGACTTCACCTCCCCGCCCGGAGCGTAGATATACGCACCCCCCGCCGCTGCCGCCGCTGTCCGCGCTCCCGCTCGCACTCCCGCTGGTAATCACGCTGCTGCCCGCTCGCCCGGAGATCAATGAACGGGAAAATACATTCCCGTTCGTTGATCTCTGCCCCCAGCAATGATCGGCTGCTTTCCGCTGAGCAGCGCGATCATTGTAAAAGAAAAAAAAAATCCCAGCCTCTTTATACTTCCTCCGAGCGTCCGGAAGGACGCTTGGAGGTCGCATTACTGTTGCCATCTTGTGGCCAAATAGTAAAACTACACCCTACACTATTTTTCACATACACATACATTACTTATACAGAAAAAAATTAACTCATTACCTCCCACACTCCCCATTTTTTTTTTTGTAATTAAAAAAAAATAAAAAATTTACAATTAAAAAAAATACATAAATAGTTACCTAAGGGACTGAACTTTTTAAATATTTATGTCAGGAGGGTACAACACTGTTACATTATAAACTATGGGCTTGTAATTAGGGATGGACGCAAAACTGAAAAAATGCACCTTTATTTCCAAATAAAATATTGGCGCCAAACATTGTGATAGGGACATAATTTAAATGGTTTTATAACCGGGACAAAAGGGCAAATACATTTCATGGATTTTAATGACAGTAGCATGCATTATTTAAAAACTATAATGGCGGAAAACTGAAAAATAATGTTTTTTTTCCCAAATGTTTTCCTATTTTCCCATTAAAACACATTTAGAATAAAATAATTCTTGGCATAATGTCCCACCTAAAGAAAGCCTAATTGGTGGCGAAAAAAACAAGATATAGTTCATTTCATTGTGATAAGTAATGATAAAGTTATAGGGGAATGAATGTAAGGAGCTCTGAAAGGAGAAAATTGCTCGGATGCTGAAGGGGTAAAACCCCTCAGTTGGGAAGTGGTTAAGGGGTAATATTTGATTCTTCTCTCTCATTTATTCCTTACATCTTCTCTCTCTCGTGTATTCCTCACATCAACTCCCTGACCAGCTCCTGTCATCTCCAACTCAAAAACATATTATGCATCCGACCATTTCTCACTCAGGACACAAAAATGTTAGTACATGGTCTTATTATATCTCGCTTGGACTATTGTAATGTATTGCTTGGTGGACTTCCAACTAACCGACTGGCACCCCTCCAATCTGTACTGAACTTGGCTGCTCGTCTCATTCATCTTTCTTCTCAGTCTTCCTCTGCGGCTCCTCTCTGTCAAGGTTTTCATTAACTACCAATTAACCAGAGGATCCAGTTCAAACTCTTAACCCTAACCTACAAAGCTCGCCACAATCTCTCTCCTCACTCTTTTCCCGATACCAACCCAACCGCAATCTCAGATCTGCACATTAGCTTCTTCTATCCTCCTGTAGAATTAATACCTTGCATTCACGTATGCAAGACTTCTCACATGCCTTACCCCCTCCTCTGGAATACCCTTCCACAGCACATCCGTCACTCTCCCATCTTTAAAAGCTCCCTCAAAATGCACCTTTTCCGACAAGCATATGCTCTTACTTAGGCCATTCCCCCTTCGACCTTGAGTCAAGTCTTACTCCTTATTAACCCTCCTGGCGGTCTATTAAAAACCGCCAGGGGGCAGCGCAGCCGTTTTTTTGATTTTTTTTTTAAATCATGTAGCGAGCCTAGGGCTCGCTACATGATAGCCGCTGCTCAGCGGCATCCCCCCAGCCCCACCGATCGCCTCCGGCGATAGGCGATCAGGAAATCCCGTTCAAGGAACGGGATTTCCTGGAGGGCTTCCCCCGCCATGGCGACGGGGCGGGATGACGTCACCGACGTCATGGACGTCGTGACGTCTAAGGGAGTCCCGATCCACCCCTTGCCGCTGCCTGGCGCTGATAGGCAAGGCAGCGCAGGGGTCTAGGGGGGGGGGCTGTCTTGCGACGCGGATAGCGGCGATCGAGCGCGGGGCGGCGGCGATCGAAGTGCTGACGCAGCTAGCAAAGTGCTAGCTGCGTTCAGCAAAAAAAAATTATTCAAATCGGCCCAGCAGGGCCTGAGAAAACCTCCTGCGCGGCTTACCCCGAACTACGTTCGGGGTTACCGCCAGGAAGGTTAAATAACCCAAATAAGCACTGCCTGCATATACACTGCATACTTCCCCACCTCTTGCTCCCCCCCCCGCCCCATTTCTTTAGATTGTAAGCTTGCAAGGGCAGGGCTCTCTCACCCTTTTGTGTCTTGAAATTTGTTATTCATTTCACAGCTTGCACTCTTATACATTTTACTCATCATGTTACATCTGTCATTTTAATCACCAGTTCCGTAATTTGTACCAGTGTCCATATTTGATGTATATCATTGTCTGTATCATTATGTACCCCATGTTTGTTTTCCTACTTTGTATAGCACCACGGAATATGTTGCCACTTTATAATTCAATAATAATTATAGTAGGGAATAAAAATGATTCACGACATAGCAAAGTGAGCAGTTATAGCCCCTTTCACACTGATGCGTTGCATTACCCTGTTTTTAGTGCAGGGTAAGGCTACACCACTGAAAGTCTATGGGGCATTTTATACCGATGCGACAGGAAGTGAGGTTTCCGCTGCATGGTCGATGGTCGGGCAACAGTGCGTTGGTGGGTAACTTGTGCGGCGACTGGAAATCGTGTAAGTATGTGGCAACACAGGTTTTTTTTATTGTTTCACGTTGCGGCGCACATGCAAAAAAGCGTATTTTGTCTATACACTTCTGCACAATTCGAACGTCAGCCACAGGAAGTGAGCACTCGAGAGCCTCGCTTCCTGCTTGGCCTGCAGCCAGGATAGAGATTACCATGCACTTCCTCAGTATTCTTCATTGGCTTTTTTAGCCGTTGGCTGTTCAGCAACTCTAACGCAGGTTGGCAGTGTGAAACCGGCCTAAAAAACAACTGTAGTGAAATATATTGCTTGCTTAGCAGTTATAAAATGTTATTTCCCACAATGCAACAAGGTTCAAGGACAGAAAACTGTCAGGACCATTGTCCTGACATCACTCTGTGGAAGGGGTTTCATTACAATATTAGCCATACTGACCCCCTTGATGCTCCATTCGAGAAATGGTAAATATTTCCTGTGGATCATTCAGAAACAGCCTTATCAGTCCGCCGACAGCACATACCCACGCACTACTGTCGGCTGAACGTCCGCCCAGTGGGAGAGTCAGTCGTTGCCGGATGTAGTGCGTGTGTATGCACCTTTAGGTACTGTCTGCTTGGTAACAGCACATTAGCTCCCACAGTGCAGCAAGGTTACCAGCCAGGGAACTATCATTAGCATTGCTAAAACTTCACACTGTGGGAGGGATTCGCCTCAATATCAGCCACAGAAATGTTCCTGGTGAACTATTGCACAAGGTGAGTACCCCCCAGGGGAACTTTATTTTGTCGGTACAGAGGCTCTTAAGAGAATTCGAGGCAGTGCGAGGTGGGGCAGATGGGACTTAGAGGCATGTTCTCTGCCTCATGACATGCCTCTGTGCCCCCCCCCCCCCCCGCTGCTCTCTGCCCCCCCCCCCTCCTTGCTACTCGATAGCCCCCTGAAATTAGTGACAATGATTGTTGATATTTTGGAGGGTAATGGGAGGAGAGGGATATCCTGCTCAAAATGCCCACTAGTGGCTTTCCTGCAGGGTTTCCCCAGCTGCCATTGGGCAGCTCTCTCTCCCTGGCCGCGCCCCCTGCTGCTCCCCCACCTCCCTGCACACTGGGAGATAATCTTTCTCTCCTTCCAGCATTGTGACCACAGAGGTCACAAAAGTGAAAGTCGGCCATAGCAGGCCAACAGAGCGGCACGGATGGCGGCTACCTGATCTGCCCAACTCCCCGGATCAGGTAGCCTAGTTTTTTTTTTTTTTTTTTTTTTTAAATTATATTTTCCCACCTCGGGCTTTCTTTAACTTCAGATGGATATTCCATCCCCCAACTTATGCACTAGTAGCATAGAGACAACATGCTGTACCTCCAAAGATGTAGTGTGAGTCTATGGAACATATCTAAAGTGGGAGGAGCCTTCCTGACCTTTGGGCCTCCTCAGTTTCACTTGACATACAAGTCATTAGAGCTTTATCCTGTACCTGCTCTGGTCTGTGATCTGTACTTATTGACAGGTGGATGTGTAGTGGAACCATGCATAAGTGAATGTGTTCATTTTTTTTTTTTATCAGCATCAGGGCTCTTTTCCACTATGAAATGCGATTGCGATCGCGATTCCGATCGCAATCGCGTTTCAATTTCCACCATGCGATTGCGCTACTATACTCATTATAGTCCAGCTCAATCGCATACAAAACGCGGCAGGACGACGATTGCGCTTTGACCAAAATCGCATCGCAATCGGATCGCACTAATGGAAATTGCTGCTGCAGTTTCCATTAGTTTAATGTACCTTGCGATTTGCGATCAGCAGCAAATCGCAAATCGCAGGCTAGTGGAAAAAGGCCCTAACTGAATGATGGTGTGATATTTTCCTTATAACAATAATACTACCTGGTTGACAATCAAAGTAGAACAATAAAAGTAGAGGTCTGCATTAGAGAGAAAACCCATGGACTCTGAGAAGGTTCATCCTTCTTTTCATATTAAGCTGCTCTAATGAAATTTTACGAAAAGATAGAGATTACCGTAGCAAATAGTTTTCTCTGGATTCCCATGGCCTCTAGCAGCACCTGTCTGTGGAAAATCCCAGATAGATTGAAACATCCATTCCTGGTGCTTGTCGCTCATGTTGGATGCAAGATGATTAACAATAGAGATTGACTTGTTGCCTGTAGTGATTGAAAAACTGATTGGATCAGGTGGCCTCTGCAAAACCCTTACAGCTGTAAGGGCTGATTCACACTGCAAGAGCTTTTTAAAGTGTACCAGAGATCAAAAAAAATTATACATACCCGGGGCTTCCTCCAGCCCCATCCACTCCAATCGCTCCCACGCCACCGTCCTCCGCTGCCCGCAGCTACGGGAATCTGGTCCCCTCACTGCCGTCAGTCGGAGCCAGTCTAGCGTAAGAGAAGTGCGCTGTTTGTGCATCTCTCCAATAGCCGCTGGAGAGATATGTGTAGAGGGCGTACTTCTCCTGCGTAGGCTGGCTCTGATGATGTCAGTGACGGGACCCGGTTCTCGTAGCTGTGGGCAGTGGAGGACGGCAGCGTGGGAGCGGATGGGGCTGGAGGAAGCGCCAAGTCCCTTTAAGCACTAGTTATTTAAAAAGCTTTTGCCAATGCAATGCTATGAGGGATTTTTATATAATCACATCACTCAAGTGAGAACATTAGCGCCTGCTAATGTAATCCTAAGTGCTTAGGAAAAGCTTGTGCAGTGTGAACCAGGCCTGACCTATACAGGTCATGGAAACCTGGACATTAGTACAGGCTATCAAAATAGAGGATTCAGCTGCTTTTTATGTACCTCCTGGGAGATTGAGGTCATGGCAAATGGGCAATAAATATTGGAGCAGATTTACAGATACATGCTGAGTTCATAACTTTTTTACTTTTTTTTTTCCCCTAGAGCTCCACTTTAATAAGGCATAAACAGTCCAGAAATATCAGTCTATTGACATCTGGGTTCTGTGGGAAACTCCACAGCTTATTTCATTGCACTGTCACTTTTGAAAGCGGGTATAATGTTTAAGGATACATGTATTATCTCGGTGAAATTTGCCTTCTTAAAACAGAAGAAAATTTGCAATAATTCAGCTACAATTGAACATTTGTGGCTACCACTACTGAATATGCAAATGATCCCCTTTTTCCCCTGTAAGCAAGGCAAGCATCCAGAACTGCTGGTGTATAGCAAGCCTATGGCTTTAAATATTACACAGCCACACCAACCCCACATGTAGACAGCCTATTTCGGGTTTTTGGCCCTCATCAGTACATGACAGGGATTGATATGGATAGGGCTTGGACCGGTACAACAGAGTAACCAAGCAGCTCGGGGTGTCCCAAACCACTAGGAATGTATAGGGGGATAAAAGAAACCGAAAGACACAAGATCTCATATATCTTGTGAGCAGAGCTGAGGATTGTGGGAGTAACTGGTTTTCTTTCTGTTGCAGAAAGACTGGGCCTGGGATGAAAGCAAGATGTTGATTATGCAAGATCCCATCTACAGGTAAGTGTTTGCTCAGTGCTGTGCAATGAACTCTCACTATGAAGTCAATCTTGTTGCTTTGGTGTAATTAATAGCAGATCGACCAACGTTTGCAATGAATGTAATCTACATACTTAGTAGTTTAAATGTTTCCTTAATTAAAGGCCCTAAGCTTCTAGATGAAGAACAGATTTCAGGCAACCTCATGAGTAATCTCTTCTACAAGTTCTAGTTGTTAGCAGTTGTTAAACAAAAATGGTTAACAACTGGAGACAACAGGCGTTGTCCCCACTGTCGCTGTCACTGCCTAAGTGTTAACTTAAAGGGAATCTGTAACTTCTAAAAAATAAAAAAAAGATACTTCAGGAGGGGGAAACTTCTGGATCCCAATGAGGCTTCTCCATTCCTCAGCCAGCCCAATCCAGCACTGGCAGCCCCAAACTATCAGAATAATGACCGCTGATGGAGGGAATTGTTCTCCCCACCCACCCAGCCTTTTCTGTAACGCTCCTTGTGCGCCACACTGCTGGCCCTCCTTCCTCCCACAAAGCAACAGAATGCAACACTATCCTGGAGGCTAGCAAGGGGACAGCCTTAGCCCTGCACTGTCACCCAAGGGATTGAGTCCTGATCCCTCCCGGGTGGCTGTCCTTGTATGTGCGTACAAGGCTTTACTCCATAAACAGTTCATGTTAACTTGGCAACACTGCAGGGGAATGAAGACAAAGTGAAAGAGGCTTGCTGTGCCCATTGTTCAGCTTTAAATCAGAACAAAAGCAATAAAGCAGCCCAGCATATTAATTCAGAGTAGTAAGGTTGTTTAAAGGGGAACTGAAGTAAGAAGTATATGGAGGCTGACATATTTATTTCCTTTTAATCAATACCAGTTGCCTGGCAGCCCTGCTGGTCTATTTATCTGCAGTAGTATCTGAATAACACCAGAAAAAAGCATGCAGCTAGTCTTGTCAGATCTGACTTTAAAGTCTGAAACACCTGATCTGCTGCATGCTTGTTCAGGGGCTATGGCTAATAGTATTGGAGGCAGAGGATCAGCAGGGCTGCCAGGCAACTGGTATTGCTTAAAAGGAAATAAACATGGCAGCCTCCATATACCTCTCTCTTCAGTTCCCCTTTAAAGTCTTTTGGAAGTTCTTGTCCATAAAAGTTTTTCAAACTTGAAGTACTAATCCATCTCTTAAAGACCAACCTCTATTTCAAGTCCTGTGTTGCTGTGTTCATTTATCTTCAGCCAGTTACTGGTGTGTTACCTATGTTAATGTGCTGTTGCAACTGCACACAATTCAGGACTAGCTCTACACTCGGACAGTGTAGACATCTGCATTGCTGCACAGATCCATGAAACTTAAGTGCAATGTGTACAACCCTTTGGTGTTACAAGAGGCTTCCAATGATTTGCAATAGATTTATGATGCAAAAATGACCAGAAATAGAACATGATCTGAGTCACTGTTTGCCAAGGTTTGTGCGGGAATGGCAGAGGGGATGGCGAGTTATAAAGCAACTTGCATTATATGTTTTGTCAGCACTACATGGATGTGTAATAATAATGGACTGAGATCAATCATTTCCCTGCCTCACTGTTCTTTAATGAATTACTCTGCTAAGGACCCGTGAGACCTAATTAATATACGTGAACTGAAGAAGAGGAAACCTGATCTTGCTCTTAACCAGTTAGGTGAGATTTATAAGCACTCTGATGGCATAGAAGTGATTGGACTGGTTTCAGATCTACAAAGAAATGGACACCTACAAAGCAGGACACCTCATTCAGTGTGTGCAGTTCTTAACAACATCTGTTCTAAAACAGTCAAATAGAAATAGTATTCCTTATACTCAGCCGAGCAGATAAGGAATGTGCCAGCTATTGGCAATATATCATGCAGCAGGCATTAAATCATCCTGCTACTAAACATATGCGTGATAATATACGGTTTTCTAAAGCTGTATGCAGTCAATTCTGCCTAAGCTGCACTATTGTAATTCACTGACATATTCATAATGTTGAACAGAGCTGTATCTTAAAAAGACATATCTCCATAGCCAATTAGAGGCATAAATTGGATTGAGGTACTTATATAAATACAGGAAGGTTTCAGTATTCCTCCACCAACTGATGACGGATAACCGTACTCCACAATAAATATATATATATATATATATATATATATATAAAACAGAGACTTTGCAATGAGATAAAGAGCTGGGCTTTGCTGGTGGAGTACACATTATAGTTTAATAGTACAAGTGGTTCTCGGATATTGAAACATTATAGAAACCCTATATTAATCTGTATTTTACCTTCTACTCTCTCATTCAACAAAGAATATTCTACGTGTCTCACGACTCCCAGGATCTCAAGATCTTCAGCTACATCGCCAGAGATGGTTCCAGCAACATCTTTCGATGCAATGTCTTTAAATCTAAGAAAAAGGTATGCCAACGCTGAGAACGTTTACGTTATGCTGTGAGTCAACGGTATCTTTCATATGCACAGCAGGTTTCCCACCTACAGCGTAATCTATTCATTTGTAGGTGAACATCCCACTCAAGATAGTGAAAAGCATAAAATACCAGGTGGTTGCCTTTGAAAGCGCACATTATGAAGGGAAAAAGTTTCACATCACTCAGGCTGTGGGTCACATACACACCCCCTCTAGACCCAGGGGGAGATCAATTCAAACAAATACAAATGATGAGGTGGTGGGGAAGAGGATAAGTGCTACTATAATGTTATGAGTCTGACTTGAAAAGTTGCTTTTTGGAGTATTGTGATGTTCCTGGCAATCAATGAAGGAACTGTTTATACTAAAACAAGCTCTGGTATGCTCTATAAATGGTGCAAACCTGTTTCATTTGTTGCTATTATGAGAAGTCTCTTGCAAGAGGCAACTCTGTGCATTAAAGCACACCTGAGGTGAGAGTGATATGGAGGCTGACATACCAATTTCCTTTTAAACATTACAAATTACATGGCTGTCCTGCTGATCTTCTGCTTCTAATACTTTTAGCCATAGACACTGTACCAGCATGCAGTAGATCAGATGTTTCTGACTGAAGTTTGACTGGATTAGCTGCATGCTTGTTTCAGGTGTGTGATTCAGACATCAATATGGCAGCCTCCATATACCTCTCACTTGAGGTGTCCTTTAAATGGAAATGCTCCTTTAGCAGGTTGCAGTGGCAGCTGTGTGATACATTCATTTGCCTGTTATCCAATAACATGAATAGAGACAGCAGTAAAAATCTTAACAAAGTTCTAATTCCTTTTCCCATTAATCAGTACTGAAATATTATTATTATTATTATTTAGTATTTGTATAGTGCCGACATATTACGCAGCACTGTACAGTGTATGTATATATATATATATATATATATATATATATATATATATATATATATATATATATATATATATAGAAGAGTAAGTGCCTCAACCTTCAAGCAAGAAGAAGAAGTAGCGCCCTGCCCCCAGGGCCAGTCCAAGCAAGAAGAAGGGGCTGGTCCAAGCAAGAAGAAGACGTAGTGTCATATCAAACCAAGGGCAAAGAGGGATAATTTGCATATTCAGTCGCAGTGCATTGTGGGTAACCACAAATACTCACTTATAGCTGAATTATTGCATATTTCCTTCTGTTTTAGTAAGGCAAATTACACCAAGCTTTGCTTTTTTTAGTAGGAGGTCTTTTTGGTCCCTTTTATCCCCCTATACATTCCGAGTGGTTTGGGTCACCCTGAGCTGCTTGGTTACTCTGTTGTACTGGTCCAAGCCCTATCTTATACTGCCATAGCAATCCTTGCCATGTACTGATGAGGACCAAAAGTCTGAAACAGGCTGTCACATGTGGGTTTGATATGACTGTGTAAAATTTAAAGCTATAGGCTTGCTATACACCAGTGGTTCTGGATGCTTGCTTGGTTTAGTAAGAAAAGTAATTATTTGCATATTTAGTAGCAGTGCATTGTGGGTAACCACAACTGTTCACTTATAGCTGAATTATTGCATATTTCCTTCTGTTTTAGAAAGGCAAATTACACCAAGCTTTACTTTTTTTAGTAGGAAGTCTTTTTGGTCCCTTTTATCCTCCTATACATTCCCAGTGGTTTGGGTCACCCTGAGCTGATTGGTTACTCTGTTGTACTGGTCCAAGCCCTATCTCATACAGCCGTATCAATCTCTGCCATGCACTGATGAGGACCAAAAGTCTGAAACAGGCTGTCTACATGTGGGTTTGATATGACTGTGTAAAATTTAAAGCTATATGCTTGCTATACACCAGCGGCTCTGGATGCTTGCTTGGCTTACCAAGGGGAAAAGGGGTAATTTGCATATTTAGTAGCAGTGCATTGTGGGTACCCACAAATTTTCACTTATAGCTGAATTATGGCAGATTTCCTTCTGTTTTAAAAAGGCAAATTACACCAATACAGTGTGCGGCATTGCAGGAAGTGATGACAGTGGAACGCACGATGGAACACGGAAGAGGTGAGTCATCCTCGCCCGCTGCCTCTTACTAATAGTGATGGCTGCTACTGTGCTTAAGCAGGAGGGGGAGCGCACATGGGGGACCGAGGGGGGGGAGGTTCCTGCTGAGCTTAAGCTGGAGGTAGAGCACACATGGGGGACCCAGTTGAGGGGGGGTCCAACGCCCCTCCCCGCCACTGTGCCCAATACCCCCTTCCTGCCCTCTACCCTCTTATGCGGCGTATGCTACGCCGCGGGTCGGCTATATATATATATATATATATATATATATATATATATATATATATATATATATATTGTCTTGTCACTAACTGCCTCAAAGGAGCTCACAATCTAATCCCTACCATTGCCATATGTCTATATTATGTAGTGTGAGTACTGTAGTCTAGGGCCAATTTTTAGGGGGAGCCAATTAACCAGCCTGGCGGTATGGACGAGCTCAGCTCGTCCATCACCGCCGGAGGCTGCCGCTCAGGCCCTGCAGCACACGCAGCCGGCACTTTGCCAGCCGCGTGTGCTGCCTGATCGCCGCCGCTCTGCGGCGATCCGCCGCGAGCAGCGGCGAAAGAGGGTCCCCCCAGCCGCCTGAGCCCAGCGTAGCCGGAACAAAAAGTTCCGGCCAGCGCTAAGGGCTGGATCGGAGGCGGCTGACGTCAGGACGTCGGCTGACGTCCATGACGTCACTCCGCTCGACGCTATGGCGACGATCTAAGCAAAACAAGGAAGGCCGCTCATTGCGGCCTTCCTTGTTTATTCTGGGCGCCGGAGGCGATCGGAAGAACGCCTCCGGAGCGCCCTCTAGTGGGCTTTCATGCAGCCAACTTTCAGTTGGCTGCATGAAATAGTTTTTTTTTTATTAAAAAAAAACCCTCCCGCAGCCTCCCTGGCGATCTTATCAGAACGCCAGGGTGGTTAACCTATCCGTATGTTTTTGGAATGTGGGAGGAAACCGCAGTGCCCGGAGGAAACCCACACAGACACAGAGATAACATACAAACTATTTGCAGATAGTGCCCTGGCTAATAAAAGACTTTATTTCAGTACTGATTAATGGGGAAAGGAATTAGAACTAAGATTTTTACTGCTGTCTCTATCACTACGTTTTTCCTTCATATCCTGTCTTACTCCTGCTTTAACTTTTTTCCACACAATCCAAAACAACTTTTGTCTCTTGAGTTGGATTTTTTTAAGTAGAAGATGATCATCAATTAATGTTGGGATAACTACATACATGGTTAGTGCTGGAAGTTGTTTGGGCTTAAAGATATGTTTTTATCTTTGCTTTTATATTTGTCCAATGGTGAAATGCATCAAAGCATTCTGTGGTTTTGTGCCACTGGCATCTGGCTTTCCGAAGAGCAGTGACAATTTCCAAAATACAGCCCTCATTGGCCAACTAGCTTCCATCTAGCTAAATGTCTCCAGTAATGACACAGTTTTCAGCAAAAAATGCCAGAGCGATCAGATAAATGTGATCGGAAATTAAATATTGTAATACTTCACCAACAAACCAATCTGTATTTTCTATCCATCACAACAGATTATAAAAAAAAATGTTTTTCCTATTGACAACATTTTTGTCGAACGATCGCCTTTAGAATCGTTCTCAGACGATTTGGGACATTAGCAAGGTTTATTTTCTGCCAATCCAATTGCATTTATCTGATCGCTTGAGCGATTCTTCACTGAAAATTGTATCATTAGAGGGCACCTTTAAAAGGATCTTAGCATCTCCTGGTTTCAAATAGCTGAAAGGGCTGCCATGTTTGAGAAGTTAACCCCTCTACTCCTTTTTCACTGCCATTATCCAGGGTTGGTGTAAAGTTCATGAAGTGTGACTTATTTTATCTGTTTGTTTGAAGCACAGTGGTCTCCTTCTTCCCCCTCCTTAATGCTTAATTGGTTTGTTTGATCTTAGCTTGTGGGTAATGAAGTCTAATTAGAAGAATCCTTATCTGCCTTCCATTTTCTGTTGTTTGGGACCGGCTTGGGGACAGAGGAAGTAGAATACTACTGCCTGTAATTAACCCTTAAATGTAAAAAGATGAGGTAAAATGAACTTTTTTAACAACGAACCACATTTTAGCATATGCACTTTTAATTTGCTATTGAGCTGCCCTGGGAGTTAAAAATGATGCTCGGTTCCCTTTAACTGAGACGGACAGGACTGTGAATTCTGACTGGTTGCTATGGGTTACTGGCATCTGCACTGCTCGCATGCCAAATAAGCTTCTGTGTTCATAAAATCAGCAATAATCCTGTTCAAGAGTCTCCTATGATTTGCCTGGGTTAGTAACAAGCATCATCTGGCTACAATATAAGGAATTTTTATGTCTGTAAGGGCTATTTGACTCTAATGAAGGAGGTGGCCTCCAGCTGTTCTCATCAGCATTAAGTCTATATAAAGATCCCCTATCCACTCATGACACTTAGCCGCTGTTTACCGTATGATGTCTAAAAGTCTCAGCCATTGAAAGGAGAACGTGGTGGTCCCCTATTTCATTATTGCCTGTTTCCATGGAGAATTTAATATCTAAGCTCCTGGATCTAGGCTAAAATAAATCTCTGTGTCTGCTGAAGTTTGCCTTTCACATTGCAGCATTCAGACTTTGTACATTATGGAGAGGTCACACTGAAGCTATTGCATTCATAGCAATAAGAGAAAAACTCTATTTTTTGCATGACAACCTGCCAGTCCACTAAGACAGAACATTTTCAGTATGAAAATTAGCATTGAGGAGTAAGATTAGCCCAAAATCTAATTTGATTCTCTAATACCAAAATGTCATTAAATTATTGGCATGTCTTCCAAATACATTTGGGGATTAATAGACTGGAAGAGATGTAGTATTTATTTTTGCTAAATATAAACTAGCTTGTTCACCAGTTTGGCCTGAGGAGCCGAGGAACAGATTATTCTTTTAATAGAGCATTTCCTAGCAAGTCCATGTTTTCGACATTTTTTTTACCCCTTGACGAGTCAAAAAAAAAAAAAAGGACTGTGTTTAATAGCTTACTCTAGTTACACAACATGTACCTTAGTGATTTAAAATTTAGGACACAGAGCTGTGTTTTTTTGTTTTTTATTACCCATATTCACAGATCCATAAATTTGCAATAAGGCACAAGATGTAGAACTTGGCCCACTAGTATCAGGAGGAAATGTTAATAATAATATCTGAGGCAATGCCTGCTGTCTGCCATAGTATTTAGCAGACACTTAAAGAGACTCTGAAGCAAGTCTAAATTCTCTTTTTTTAACCTGTATTCATTGTAAGCCCCATAAGCCTTGCTAAACCTCCGCTATCCCACGGCAAAACAAGGGGTTTATACCTCCCAAATCCCCTATCCTGTGTCGGGGGGAGGGGGGGTGCTACAGCCATAAGCTCTGCCTCAAGGACGTCAATCCCCGCTGATCACCGCCTCTCCCCGCCCCTCTCAGTCTTCCTTCACTGATAGGGGCGGGGAGTGGCGGAGATCCGACAACAGATTGACGCGCGTGGAGGCAGAGCTGCAGCTCATAGCTCTGCCTCCATGAGCAGCAAAATCCACGACCAAGAAAGTCATGAATTTTGCAAGGGGGATTTGGGGGGTATAAACCCCTCGTTCTGCCGCAGGATAGCGGCAGTTTAGCAAAGCTTATGGGGCTTACAATGAATACAGGTTAAAAAAAGAGAATTTAGACTCGCTTCAGAGTCTCTTTAAAATGGGGGTAGAGGCGCCCAATGCTAATAAGCTGTTTACCTTATAAACAGGGAGGTATTCTTACCTCTTGGAGAATTTGGACCAGTTTATTAACTCTCTCTGTTAGAGAGGCGCTCATGCTTGCTACACAACCATAGCAGTTAAGGCACCTGTTTTTTTCACTGACCTGAGGAAAGGGGGCAAGCTCCCGCAAAACGCGTTGTCAATTTTATGTGCTTGAATAAAATACCTTTTTTCAAGTAAACTGGGTCAAATTCTTCAAGAGAGGTAAGATTACCTCGCTGTTGTTAAGGTTAACAGCTTATTAGCATATCTTTTTATGCATTAGGCGCCTCCACCCCCTTGTTTTAAGTGTCCTGTCATACCTCTTTTAGAGGTGATAGTTTTTTAGTTGTCGTAAAGAACTCTCGGAGTGAGACCGCCCAGTTCCTGCCACAGACCTGGAAAACTGAGCGGGGGCGGTTAATTTCCTGCCTGCTCTGACAGTGTTTGCAAGGATTTGCAACCCACGTTTGTGAGTATATACATCCTTAGCAATTTGCTTTTCTGAATCGTACACAATTCTACACCATTGGGCTCCTGGTCCCCTGGTCTCCTTTTGTCTTTTAGATGAACCTCGGGTTGTTACAATCACAGGAACCATCAACATGAGCTATAGTATTTAGCAGGACCGTGATGTCAGGGCAAAAATCATCCGACTCCTCAGTTTATGAAACCATCGACTCCGACTCCAGGTACCCAAAATTGCTCCAACTCCACAGCCCTGGTATTTAGGCTCTCTCACAACTGCAAGGTGCTGTGCGTTCTGATTGGTTAGCATCCTTTTGCCTCCTGCCACCTGCTTTGTTATCTGGCTCTCAGCTTATAGCACCAGACCTGGCATACTTTACCCACACTCAGCCTGGTGACCCCGCTAACCTGACGATTCAGTTTATGTGCCTCACTAAACTCTGCCTACTTTTATTTCTGTTTATTTCAACCAGTCTAGACCTTCATCTGAAAGTAGACTTCATAGTTCAGTTGTTGGTGGGCTGATCAGATCAGGGGGCCGTGACTCAGCAGCCAAGAATCTAGTCCCCTCTAGAAGCATCAGTTCATCAGCTCTTGTAAGAGTGTTCTAGTGAAGTTTTGCAGCCTCCAAATAGACATCTCGAAGATCGCAATGATTTTCTTTTTAACCAATAAAGGTTTTATGAATTATTTTAAACAGACAAAAACAAACACAGTAAATGCAAGAGAATAAAAGTGTCAAAGTAGTTAAACATTCATTATTCATATATAACATTTAAAGAAGGGAGGGGGGAAGGTAATAACTCATGGTGGAATCTGGAGTGAATTTAACCCCTTAGAAGCAGTGGAAAAAGATTCAGGTATATTATTCCAGCAGAGGTCAGGCTACACTGTACTTTGTTTAGTATAACTATGAGCACTGTGTACTGTGCATACTTGTGTACTGTACATACTTGGGTTGATATTTTAGGAAAGAGGGTAAAACACTGCAAATACACTGCATTAATCATTAGGAATGCATATTAAGTTATTATAAGCACTTTTTGATACAAGTACACAAGCTTGTAAAGCCTCGTGGAGACCATACATTTCTGATTGATGATTGAAAACAATGATTAGTGATCAGAAAATGTAATTTTAATGTTTGCACAGGCATCCCTTAGCTATAGCAAGCAATTGTTGTATTCCCTTGCAATGGAAGGCCTTTGCACTGGGCACACTTACACCTCGTTTCCACTAAGGGTGATTCGTAGAGATTCCCCGCACATAGATTTGGACGAGGAATCACAGCCTATTGAAATCAGTAGACTACTTCCAAATTTGTGTATCGGGGAGGGGGGGGGGGGGGGAGGAATGTAAAGCACTACATAAAATTTTCAGACAGCGCATCCAAATCCTCATAGCTGTGCTGGAGGCATGTCGATGCGTAATTGCAGAGCACATGTGCCAATGTCCGTCTCGGAGATGCTCGGCACAAGAGGACACCTGCCTTTAGTATATAGTAACCTTTTGAATTCATGTTCAATTGATGAGGCAGGTCCTATTCACCACATCTCACATTTTTGTGATTGGGCACAAAGTAAGTGGCTCCTGATCATTGTTCCCATACTTTGTACTGCATTGGAAAATACAAAGTTAGTGAGAGAAGCATTCCAATCAGAATCTGAGTGATTCACATGGATTACACTTGGCGTTGCTTGAAAGTTTGTGAATCCTTGAAATCTTTTGAAATTGTCTATATTTTTATGTGAATGGGACCTAAATCTTCATCTGATTTTCAAACAAGTCCTACAGGTAGATGAAAAAAAAACTAGTTGACCAAATATAATTTTTGTTTCACTTGTGTCTGTATTTTTTTTAAAACATGAACTGTGACATGCATCAAAAGTAACTCATGCTGTCAGCATTTGGTGTGAACCCAATGTGCCCTTTTAAAGGGTTCACAAACTTTCAGGCACCACTGTATATTTGTTGAGGGAACCAAGAGTCTTTCTCACGTAATCTGAGGAAGGCAAATGCAGAGACCACAAACCCCTGCGCTTCCTGTGTCAACATTCGAATGCCAGATTGAAAACAAATTCAGAAGCTTACAGACTGCAAAAAAATAAGACATACACAACTGTGAATTCTTATTACCACCCATCATATCTGTACAGGCACTGTTCATTTTAATTTTATTTTTTGGCTTGGTGTGACAGTTAAACTTACTTTCTTTTCTAGCACTATTCATTCCTTTGTAGTCCTAGGATGTAACAAAACAAAATAGGTAAAAAAAATCATTGGAGTGAATACTTGCATTGAATATGAACAAATTAACTTTAAATAATTTGTATTTCTTACTGAAGCTTCTGTGTATGAAGGTGTTGAATGTTCAGCCTGTATACTATTTTGACATGATCTCTAATTAACAATTAACAGTCAGGGCATGGCATAAAAATAATGCTTTAGAGAAGAGATGGCAAATGCCAGGAAATTTGAATAGCTGTGATATTTTTAAATGGAAAGTGATGAAATCGCGTAACTGCAAAATCTCGTCAGACTTTCCCTATATGAACAGGCCTCTTTGTGTGACGCTCCCCCCACCATGAACTTTGTGTCCCCTGCTTGACCTTCTAAGCTTTGTTTAAAACTATGAAGGATTTCACCAGCATAGCAGACATATTTCCTCTTGATGAATGCCTTTATCAGAAGTTTAGCCCATTTATATTGATAGGCTGTGTTCACAATATAACCTACCTGTTATAAAGTTTGTCTTTACACCCATCTTCACGGTCCTAACTTCAAACTCCTGTTCTTTTCTACTATTTTGCTCAGCTCACCAGCTACTGTTACAGCTTCTGTGACTTTGGAATGTTGTGAAATCAGGTGTGCTGGATTTTCTTAGCTTCATCAAACTGAACATTAATGCTGCTTAGTTAGCCTCTTACCTATTTGCTAACACTAACCTTTCTAGTGGTTAAAGGTGGCAATGATCTTTTGATTTCCATAAGCTGGATTGATAAACTTCTTAAATTTTTCAAAAAATCTTTTGATCAAAAATATGACAGGTATGTTTCCATAGGGACAAAGAGGGCAATTCCCCAGGAAATCAAGCTTCTTAAGAGCCCCACATGTTGGGACTGTGGCAGTCACACATTTACTGTCTGTACAGTATGAAAATGTAATGGACCTTTTGCCCTTGACCCATTTTTTCTAAATCTGTCCCTGGTGATAGGGTGATTATTTTGATGGTTGGGCAGGTTGAGGAAAGGCAGAAAATCATTGAACAAATAGGTTTGTACTTAGGCCTGAGGAGTCGGAGGTTTCATAAACTGAGGAGCCAGAGTTGGAGTCAGATGATTTTTGTACCCACTTCATAGCCCTGCAAGGGCTGTGGAGTTGAAGTCAAGAAGTTGGCGCAATTTTGGTTACCTGGAGTCGGGGGTTTCATAAAAGGAGGAGTCGGAACTGAGGCGTTGAATGATTTTTTACTGACTCCATAGCCCTGTTTGTACTGCATCAAGCTTTACTAAACTAGCGTATCATTTGATGTCTTGGTTCTCTGTCAAATGTCTGCTGAATTAATTGAGATCAAGTGGTGGAAGTTGATCAATTGATCTCTATGCCCTGATTGGTTTCTGCTTCAGCCATTGTCAGCCTTTTTATGGTTAATTTTACACTAATCTTAATATTTAAACTTTAATGCGGCCCTAACCTCAGAACGTCCGCTCTGCTCTAAAACATACGCACCAGCATAATAACCTTTAAAGAAAAAACAGTTCTTTGTTACAGCGGATACAAATCCCAAAATAAATCTGCACTATTTCTGCTTCCTGATTCATGGAAGCAGACATATTGTTAACAGCCTGTGCTTATACATGAGCTTATCTGCCATCTCTGCTGTGGCAGTCATGTGACACAGGGGAGAAATCAAATTTCAACTTGTGAATAGAAACAAATGAGGGAGAATTAAACCGGCTACATTCTCTAAATACATACAGGTTGCATTTCTCTAGGTTTTCCTTCTGTCCTGTGCAAGAGTTCAGGTCCACTTTAACCTGATACATAAACAGTGGCACGTTAACCTCTTCCTAACCTCTGCATGGGATACTATCACAACCAAAAGCCACTTTCAGGATCATATCAGGAACCTGAATGAGAGAGGTTCAGAATTATTATGGCATGGCACAAGCTGCTGACTCCACTACTTTAACTTATTGATTAATAGGCCTGATGTAGTAGGATTCTCCTGGGTTTGGAGACCATGGGAAAGCATAACTGGTGGGATTTGTTAAAAGCTTACTTGGCTGCATAGTGTCAGTAGCTGGATAGTGTAATGGTTAAGGGTTTGGCCTCTGACACAGGAGACCTGGGTTAAAATCTTGGCACTTCCTGTTCAGTAAGCCAACACCTATTCAGTAGGAGTCCTTAGCAGTGTTATGGAGGAGTCCTCCATAACACTGCTACTGCCTACTGAGCGCGCCTACTGGCTACAGATCAAGTGCTTTGAGTCTGTCAGGAGAAAAGCGCAATGTAAATGTCATTTGACTGGTCTTGGTGTTATGTGACAGAGATTTCAAGCAAGCCTGGAACATATCAAACATTACGGAGGATACTGCATTGGTGTCAGTGAGTTTGCTTATATATGCATGCTTATACATGCGTTCTCCTGCAGCAAGTAGTTTAAATGCAGGCTGTCTTGATTGAAGTCAGACCAGGTTTTCAGTCACTTTTTTTTTCCACTGGTCTTTAATTTGGGGCCCTTAGTTAATGTAGAAAAATGCTTCTACCCTGTGCAGTAAGTATGTACAGTAGTGAACAGTAAGTAATGGGAGGAATGAATTCATGTAAAGTGAATATGCAATGATAAAAATAATTTGGCTGGTAGCTGTCATTATAATGTAAGGGCTTCATTACTTGAGTCACTGATGCAGAGTAAACAGGAACTCAGCAAAGTCTAAAAGTCCTGACCTGCATGCTTTAGCTAGATCAGTGACTCATGATGCAGTGACATCATAAGATTATCAGTCACAAGCAGTTGTCAGGCGTTAGCCTTTGTGAGCCATAAATGTCACATACCATCTTCTTAGCTTGCCCTATTCATACTGCACCCTGATTAGGGAGGAACATCGGGGCCTCATACCAGTGATGTTGTCTGAAATTAATGGCCGTAGTTGTGGTGTGAGACTTTCACCTCATTATGATTCCTGGTGAGGAAGGATGACTGTGATAACATGGTATGACATTGAAGTTCTGGTAACACCTCACAGAGTGGCAGCAATGCATGTAAGCAATGCGGGGCAGCTAATAAAGAATGCCTTGGGCAAGAATCTAGTGTGTGTACATGACACCTAAGGATCCATCATCCCGGATCTTCAGCGATGCTCGCCACCTCACTAGCCCCGAGCGCTGCTACGCCGTAGAGATTGCTGCATGAATTACATGATTCAAGTTTGCATGATGGTAATTCAGGCACCAAACTCTAGGGAGCAGCAGTGCTGTACACTGGTACAGGAGTCGATGTTTCTCACACTCTCTCCCGATCTCCTGCTGACACGCGTGTCGAGAAAGCTTGCAAGTGTGTGATCCCACCCCTTAATTATTATTCACTCACAACCATACATTACTGCTGGAAAAACCATGGCTTATTTCTTTTTTACAATGACAATGATAGTTGATTTATGGTTCGAGACATTATCAGTACTGGCACATGTTCATATGATAACTTGCAGCAGAATAAGAAACACTAGGAGGAGTTCCCTGCCCTGCAAGTTTACAATCTAGAGGGTAGTGGGGTGAAGACACTGGGGGAGGAGATGGTTAGCCGACGAGACAGTAAACCTCCAATGCTTCCTACAGACATATTCTGTTGATTATATGAACTTTGTTTTTTGTGCTTAGTTATTGTTTCAAATGATGGCTCTGGTCAACTTAAAGGAAACCTGAGACAAAGCATGCACAAGGATTTATACCTACCTGAAGTTTCCTCCAGCACCCTGAAGTCCGTCTGCTCCATTGGGCATTGCGGGGCTGGGAACATGCATGTGCAGTGGCCTGTGTGGGGGAATTTACCAGGCCAGACAGTGGGTGAATGGAGGGGATCAGGAGGACGGCAATCGAGTAGAGGAACAATGTTGAAGCCCCAGGTAAGTATAAATCCTTGTGTATTCTTTATCTCAGGTACACATTAATGGCTAAAATATATTTCCTTACTGTAAACGTGTAGTATCGGTCTATTTGCCATCTAAATATTCTGCCAAAGTAAATGAGAGAAATGTGATTGTTGCTGATTGCTCTGTATAGAACCACGCCATGCGAGTTGTGCGAACTGTCGGCCAAGCCTTTGAAGTGTGTCACAAGCTGAGTTTGCAGCATACGGATCAGGCTGGGGATGGACGAGAGGATGTAGACAGCGAGAAAAGCACGGATGACTCCGGTGTTCCAGGTATGCAAATATGATTATCAGGAAATCCGGCAGTAGTTAAAGGGAAACTAAAGTGAGTGGATATGGAGGCCGACATACGGTATTTATCCTTTTAAACAAAACCGGTTGCCTGGCTGTCCTGCTTATGCTCTGCCTCTAATACTTTTAGCCATAGTCCCTGAACAAGCATGCAGATCAGGTGTTTCTGACTGAACTCTGACTGGATAGCTGCATGCTTGTTTCACTTGTTTCAGGTGAGTGATTAGGGCCACACACATTTATCAGCTGTGCATTTTCTGCTTAAGAACTCATGTTAATAGGCTAGTTTACACGTAAATGCCTTTTTCACATGCAGAAAAACAATTGACAGCAATGCAGCACTGTTCGACAACTGATGCAGAAAAACTGACACAGAAAACTGATAGGCAAGTGTGGATCCAGCCTTAGACACTACAGCAGCCAAAGAGATCAGCAGGACTGCTAGGCAATTGACATTGTTTAAAAGCAAATAAATATGGAAGCCTCCAAATACCTTTCACTCCAGATTCCCTTTAATGCACTATTGTGCCTATAACAATGCTTCTTAACATTTTTCTCTGTGAAAGCAGTTCTATACTAAGGAGGGCTGTGCAGTGAAATTAGCTGTTCCTTCATCTGACCTGCACACACAGATTGAATTCTAAGTAAAAGTACTGAACTAAACTCTGGCCCATATGAAAGTCACTTTTTCTTCTGAGTTATTGGTTAGGAGATAATTTTCATTTTCTGTTTAAAATAACATTTTACAAATGTAAAAATGTACTATAAAATATATTCTGAGTATGGTCTCGCTTGCTGGGGGCTTATAAGGCATTTTATCACAAGGTGCAAAAATATCACCTAGGAGAAAACTCTGGAGAAAAAGTGAATAGCATGTGGGCCTCTGAGAAGTGAGGAAGCTGTCACTGTGGACCTCTGTTGCACAAATACTGGAACCATCTGACTGTGGGTGGGTGGGTGGGAGTTCTTTTTTTTTTGTCACTCTGACGGCACTAAAAAATAGGGTACTTAGCTTATGGTAGATCTGTTTATTCCAGCACTACTGTTATGCAGACAGGCGGGTTTGAAAATTATCTGGAATAGTTGAGACGCCTGTAGAAATTAGTAGCAAAAACTTTCAGGCTGGGAGCACACTCATTTGAATTATGCGCATTTTGCCTCATGCTGCAAAATACGATCAATTTCACCGTCCATTGAAGTCAATCGCATGAAAAATTGTGAACGTTCCAGGAAAACAGCTTGCATTAAACAGCTTGCAGGAACGCAGAGCTGAAAACTTCCCAGCCCAGGAGAGGTAGTCACATGCAGCCCTATCAGTGCTGGTAGCCAGATGTCGTTCCTCTGCCCCATCAGTGTAGGTAGTCAGATGTCCTAGTAAATGTAGAAAGAGAAAAACGGGCTGGCCACTCAGGATATATGTTTAGAAAAAAATGCAGATAGCCTTTGTTAAGTTAATCAAACCTTAATTGCTCAGAAGATAAAAACCTTGATTGTAGTCACAGAACACAACTCAAACCTTTGCAAGGGGGCCGAGTTACAGGGGTCGACCTCCTGTGGGAGCATGCATACCATACCACTCACCTCACCTCACCACCAATCATACATGGCTGTATCTATAGCTAAATCTAAGTGCTATGCTATGCAAGCAGTGAATGCAGCCACTTTGTCATTTGCTAGCAACAGATTTCCTTATTGCAGATCGCAGGAAACGTAAAGCATAGCATTAGTTCACGCTTTCAGCAGGTATAGAAGTATACATAGTCTTGCAGGATAACATGCCATGGTAACTTGCAAAGGGGGCACTCAATGGCCTTGATTCACTAAGACAAATAGCATGCCTTATCAGAAATAACACCCCTTATCAAAGTTAACACGCCTTATCAGAGTAGCATAGCGAGCGCTACAAACCTGCAGGGGCTCAGGGCAGGACGAGTGGAGCTCTCGTCATTGCCAGTTAGCAGGCATACGTTCGTAGTGCTCTCTATGTTACTCACTTATCTCGGATAAGGCGTGTTAACTTGGATAAGGCATGCTATTTGTCTTAGTGAATCAAGCCCAATATGAGGCAGTTCATACATTCAATATGAACAGGGCTAGGCAACTTTTCTGGATTCCAGATAAATACAGCGGGACTATTATCTCACCTCAGTACAGCTGCTGCTCTAGTAGCACAGATGCTGCTCTCCTTCCTGTCCAGCCTCATTGAAGTTAATGCCCTCCCCAGTGTCGTTCCAACTAGCTGGCGAGCGGTACTCAGCATCGCCGGTGATCTACCCGCATTTCAGCATAGACACCCAGCGGGGATCAAACAGCCTCGGAGGTCAGACATGCCAACACGTTATAGCTCCACCCACCTACATGTTTCACCCAATCAGGGCTTCATCAGGGTGTCAGATGTCCCCCCCCATCAACCCCCCTTCCCCCCCCCCTCCCCCAGCCTAGACAGTGTAGGTCGTCAGATGTCCTGACCCTTTTATCCCTTCAAGCACTACACGCAACTCAGGGCAGAAGGGGGGCGCGGAGCATAGGGCAGCACAGCCTGAGGTCCCTATAGAGGGTGAGGTCCCAAGCCACTGCTTGCTTTGCTTGTGGCTAGCAGTGGTTGTGTGGGAATTGTACCTGCCACTACTAACCAGGTCAATTATAACAACTGATTTCCAGTGGATGTAATTATTTTGATGAACAATTTCTGAAAAGTTTTGTAAAAAAAAGAAAAAAAAACAGCTTATAAATTTAGATTGATTGTAGTCACAGAACACAACTCAAACCTTTGCAAGAGGGCGGAGTTACAGAACACAAGCTGTGCCAGACCCCCTCCCCCTGATGCCGGGAAAGTAGAGATCCCCCAGATCCCTGTGGCTGCTGCATGTTCGCGATCACCAATGCCCCTCTCAGCAAATCAGAAAAAAGTAAGTGCTTGAAGGGCAGCCATATAGCAAGGCTTCCCCTGAAAACAATAAAAATGGGCAAAAAAGAGGTACTGTTTGTATCTAGGCTCACTGTCCTGCTGGCCTCTGGGTTTTGTCCAGTCTTGCTTTACACAACATCTGACCTATTTTCAATAATCCTCCCTATGTGTGCCATTCTTAGTGAGATTTCCATTCTGTGTATCCTTCTGTCATTTACATTCTCTACAGATTTATTCTGTGATATAAGAACTGTTCAGATCACCTAGAATAGATATTTGTGGTGTCTTCCATTTACAATTTGTAAGCAAGGTTTTTGTATGCCCATAAATGGGTAAGAATAGACAGTTGTGCTGGCAGAATCCCACCATTGTTAGTGTGGTCTACTGTTATCTATAATGTGAAAACTGTGAGCAATATATGACTGAAAAAAAAAAAAACAGTAATGCACGGACCAACCAATCCGTTTATTATGAACGGTTGCACCCAGAGATATGAGATTGGGGCTAAAATCCTCTGGCTTGCCAGACCTGTGTCTTGCGTGTACTTTTGGTCCAGCTGTAAATTGGAAGAAGGGCTCACGTGTGATGATGGCATTTTCTGATAATCAGATTGAGCATTGGGACTCTTCTCCCAAATAATCTGTTCTGCCTTGGTTGATGCATAGCTATAGTGCCCAATAACGAGCTCTTCTATTCCTACAAAATAGTCATTACGTAAAGAGGAACTTTAGTGAAGATATAATGAATAAAATTACTTTCCCCCCCCTACAATATTCCCTTATAAAGTATGTAATCAGTGTTTGCCCATTGTAAAATCTTTCCTCTCCCTGATTTGCATTCTGAAATTTATCACTGGTGGTGACATCTTTACTCCTGTCAGGTAATCTGTACGGAATGTTAGTTTACCGAGACTTCTATGCACAGAGGGAGATATTGTTTGCTTGGCAGTTGGAAAAAGCCGTTATTTTCCACAGTGCAACGAGGTTCACAGACAGCAAACTGCCAGGACCATGGTGATGATGGTCATGGTCATGTTAGCCATACAGACGTTCCTGATGCACTATTTGAGAAAAGGTAAAGATTTCTCATGGGAAAGGGGGTATCGGCTACTGATTGGAATGAAGTTCAATCCTAGGTTTAAGTACTTTTTTAACTTAATAGTGACCTGATCATAACAAGGGAGATACTGTACATGCATTGTTACTTTGCTTGGAGCTGTCACATCATGTATGGGTCATTTAGCATTTCTATCTGTTCCGTACTTCCAGTGACACAAGTAGTTGCCAGTGTGGACCACAATGCTGATGAGACAGATATCGATGCTCTGGATAGCCCTCTGCCTGGTGGCCAGGCTCCCAAGTTCAACCGTGGAGTGACTGATCTGGATGCTGTCAATCGTGAGACAGATGAAAAGAAGGTGGGTATTCTAACGCTAAAATGGAAATCCGCTACCATGGTGCCACATGACCGCAATTATTTAAATGCTGGTAGCTCCTGGTGTTCTCGGTTTCTAAGGCGGTAAGGTTAACGTTCATGATGGTCATAAGCCAGTTTGAGGCTAAGTTCACAGCAGCAAAGAAATTATACAGTTTCCCAAAGTGGACCGCAACAGGTCATGGTGTCAAATCAAAATGTTAAAGGGGCACTACAGCAAAAAATTGTAAAATTTAAAATATGTGCAAACATATACAAATATGAAGTACGTTTTTTGTCCAGAGTAAAATGAGCCATAAATTACTTTTCTCCTATGTTGCTGTCACTTACAGTAGGTAGTAGAAATCTGACAGAAGCGAAAGGTTTTAGACCAGTCCATCTCTTCATAGGGGATTCTCAGGGATTTATTTATTTTCAAAAGCACTTAGTGATTGGCAGCTGCTCTGTCCAACTGCCAAAAAAACTGTGTAGCGAGCAGGGAGGCTGGCCAGCATCATTGTTTAAATCCTTTTTAGGGAATATCTTTATCAAGAATAAAAGCCTTGCGGAGAATGCCCTATGAAGAGATGGACTAGCCCAAAACCTGTCACTTCTGTCAGATTTCTACTACCTACTGTAAGTGAGCAACATAGGAGAAAAGTAATTTATGGCTCATTTTACTCTGTACAAAACCTACTTCTTATTTGTATATGTTTGCTCATATTTTAAATTTTACAATTTTTCGCTGTAGTGCCCCTTTAAGTATAGGATTTGTTCAGACATACAATTCTAAATACAATAAATAAATAGTTGAAATATGTAAACAAATGCACAACACTGTCCTTTTAGGGTTAGTGTGAGGGCTCGTTTCCACTGTTGCGACGCGATTTCGGCCGCATTCCGACGCTTGTAAAAACGCATGCGGATGCGTTTCCGCATGCGTTTTTACCCGCGATTTCGCGTGCGATTTCGCATGGCAGGGTGCCATGCGAAATTAACCATGACACTGCCAGGGCAAAATAACATTGAAAAGGTGCGAAATCGCCCGCGAATTCGCGGGTAAAAACGCATGTAAAAACGCATGCGTTTTTACTATTAAATACATTAGCGGCGATTCGCCCGCATTCCTGAGGCACGCGAATCTGCACGACCCTGTCGTGCAGATTTTCCCCGCACAGAAAAACGCCGCCGCCGCCGCACACGTGGAAACAACCCCATACAGTAACATTAAGTATGCGAATCCGCATGCAGTGCCCGCATGCGGATTCGCTACAGTGGAAACGAGCCCTGAGGCTTCACATGTACACAAGTCTCAGAGGAAACCTAAACTGAGAGGGATGTGGAGGCAGCCATATTAATTTCCTTTTAGACAATGAAAATTGCCTGGCTGTCTTGCTGATTCTGTCACTTCCTGTTTTAGCCAAAGACCCTGAATAAGCATGCAGGTCAAATGTTTGACTGGAAAAGCCACATGCTTGTTTTGGGTGTGTGCATCAGACACTAATGATGTCTGAACGATCAGCAGGATACCAGGCTTACATTTAAAACACCTCTTCAGCTAAACTCTTATTTAACTTGGAGTTCCCTTTTCCTCTCATTAAAATATAAAGTCCCCAACTATCTTCAAGCAATCTGAACAGTATTTTTTTTTAATTGCCAACTGTGAGCGCTTTTGAGGATAAAGCAGGCATTTACTTACGTACGGGGCTGCTCTTCTCTCCCCCATGTCGCAGCGCTGCAGGTTCCCTCTGGTTATTCATATGTCCCTGGCAGAGCTGCACATGCAAGGGAAGTGTCCAAATAGACAAGGGGGGCTACAGAGCAGCCCCCCCAGGTAGGTAAATGCCTGCTTTGTGCCAAAAATCACACACAGTTTACCAACCTCCCTTAGGGGGACGTTTGAGAATTAAAAAAAAAAATACTGCTCAAATTGCTTTAAGATGTAAACAGTGGTAGTCAGATCACTGCAGTCCCTTTTTTTTCAGAGTGCTCACAACCTCAAAATCAAGTCTGGGAGACACAGACAGAAATACAAACCCAGGGAGGAGAGACTATGCTAACACTGTGGGCAGAAGACCCTTAGAGGACGAGAATCCCTTCCTGCTGCACTGCCCCAAATACACTGCCGGTTTTGCTAATTTTCTCACTTGCCCTTTAAATACAACGCTACAGTATCCAAATACTAACCAAGGCTAATAAGCCAGATATGAGATAATGTTCCATATCTAAGTCCTGCTAGGCTTTTACCAGCTCATGCCTATTGGTGGCTGTTTACCCCGGGTCTCCCCCTGCCTGTCATTTGACACATAGAGAGGCTGGGGTTATTACTGCAGCCACCATTACGCATGATTTGAGCACTTGATAGTAGCTCCATGCGATGTAGGACATCTTACGCATGATCTTTTGGGCGATGCGTATTTGCGTCATTTTTTTGACGCTTGTACGCGGCCCATCATTCGGAAATGTTGCGTTCCAAGAGCGTTGTGCAGGCTTTGGACATGATAGGTTCGCGTGCGCTTACGTCACTTTCTGACTCGAGCACGCGGCTTTTTCATGCGTAACCAAATGCGTTCCACCATGCTCATAGGTTATAGGGCATGAGCTCTTCCCATTTCCGGAGGGGGCGTGGCTTATCACGGCGAACCGGAAGTGCCGTTAGCTGCCTTTCCAGCACTGCTGCACATTTCACCTTTGACAAAGCCTGGCGCAAGCCATGCAAAACGGTCGTTAGTCCGTGCACCTTGCGGTACCCACCACCGCTGCCTCCCACCTGTACCCAGTCGAATACGAAGACACCATGTTGGTATGTTTTTACTGCATGATCAACCTATGTACAGTATATCATGCCTTGCTGATGCACTTGAAACTCACTTGATGTGACATCTTTTTGTACAATAAACACTATAGTGCCAGACTTTTTTCTCATGTCCTTTGACTGTCGTAGAAATCTCTCCTTTGTCAGTCTTGAGCACATAGTGTACTGGGTACCATCTCTGATTTTTGGCTTTACCACCCCGAGTGCCTGCCTGCTCTCCCATACATTTGTACCCAAATACACTGCAACCAGGGAAACCTTCTTCAAGAAATTGCTGGAACTGTTTCCAGACTTTAACACAATAGCAGATGAGAGAAAACTCTACATTCTACTAGGAGAAGAAGAATCCACAGTGACAATTGCTGCACACTACATCACAGCATGCCACAGACTGAGAGGAGCATAAATGAACTATAAACCTAAAAATGTCTACAAACTGCTAACCCACTGTACCCCTGCCTCACCCTGTTCCATGTCCCCCAAAGCATTGCTTTGTCAATGCCTGTATGAATCTTGATCATGCCAATACAGCTATATTTGATTTGATTTTCCAGAAATGGATTTGGAGGCTTCCCTTCAGATTCCAAGAGACTACTGTCCAAACAAAGCTACCACCCACTGTTAAAATCACCCTCATCCATTGCCAGCAATTGTTGTATGACTGTTCTTAGTTGGTGGAGCTATTTGTCTGGTTAATTCGAGGCTCCCCATGCTAACTAGCAATGGTAGGAGGTGGGTTGGCAGCTTGGCCAAAATCCCCATGTATCAGTAGTGTCAAACTCAAATACAAAATGGGCCAAAATTGAACACTGGGACCTAGTTCCAGGCCAACCTCAATGTCTACTAGCCACCTTCTTCCCTTATAAAGTTCCCTGGTGTCTAATGGCCCCCCTCCAACCCCTATACAGCTCCCTGGTATCTAGTGCTCCTCCTCCCTCTCCTATACAGTTCCCTGGTGTCTAGTGGTCTCCACCCTCCCCTATACAATCCCCTAGTGTTTAGTGCTTTCCCCCTACCTGCCTTATATGACTTCCCAGGTGTTCTCAGGCATCACCTCCAATATACCGTCCCTGGTGGTCTAGAGTGGGCCAAACATAATGCAAAGTGGGGAAACCACCTGGGGGCCAAATTTAATGGCTCTGAGGGCCAGATTTGGCCCGTGGGCCGGAGTTTGACATGTATGCCATATATAAAGGGAGATAAGCCTCAGCTTGACCTCACCTCTTACTCCCAGAAGACATCACTGCACGACAAGTCACAGCAGTGGCAACATGACAACCGCTATTCACATCATAAGTCATTTGTTTAAATGTTTTACATGTTGATTTTTTTACTTTCCCTGCAGGAACAAATTCTGTCTGCTTCACCCAAGATGTTGCTTCCATCTGGAAGTCAGCCAACTCCTGGAACGCCACTCTCTGTCCATCACCAAATACAGTTCCTTCAACAGCAACTGCAGCAGCAGCAACAACAGACACAAGTCGCTGTGGCTCAGGTGAGTGCTATAAGGTATTTTTTATTATATGCTAGCTTTCTTTGTCCTTCCAACCTTATAATAGCCTAAAAGTAACCATGCACATGTCAACTATGATATCATTATACAAATGATTGATTCTCCCAGATCATAATAGTGATAAATTATCTATTCACCACATTGCAGCAGTTGATCAGATTTTTCTGCAATGTGACTGAAGAAACACCAGTTGTCTGCTATTCTTTTACTGCTGGATGCAACAAAACAAGGCATGCTTGATGAAGGGGGCAAATCTCCTAAACTGGTAGTGATGTTGAATTGGAATGCAAGCCTTACTTGACCACGCGATTGATGTACTGTTAGGGAGTGGGATGGTAGTTCTTAGAGACAAGAAGTGAGGAGAGGTTTGGTTGGCCATTGGAGAGATTTAGAAAGGAAGGAAGACCTAGACTGTCACTTTGTGTGGGTTGCGGCTATGATGTGAATAATTGTTGTATCCCCAGGTGCATCTACTGAAGGACCAGCTGGCTGCAGAGGCTGCTGCTAGGCTGGAATCTCAAGCCAGAGTCCACCAGCTGCTGTTGCAGAATAAGGACCTTCTGCAACACATCTCTCTGCTTGTGAAACAGGTGCAAGAACTGGAGTTCAAGCTGTATGGAAAAAGTACCAGTAAGTGTCAACTGAGAGACTGGTTAGAACGAAAACTAATTTCCATCCTCATTCACTGCCAGGGTCCATGGTAATGGAAGTACAGATATGAGTGTAGTCATTATCCACAAGTGTACACACAGAAATGTGTTAAGATGATGACTGTGCTTTAACCAATGCCAGATTGTTATCTAATTATTTAAATCGTACCTAACCAAATAATTTGTAAATAGTCATAAAGTGGATAACTCAGCTTAACCAATGTTAAGGGAGGGAGATCTGTTGAGAAAGATTGTACTTTTGACTAAAGCTTAGGTAGCTGGAATATCTACCTAAAATCATATTCCCTATATAATGGTTTCATGTACCGGTTATCCTAACAAAAAAACAGCAATGTATAGATATATGGCAATCTACCTTCCTTGAGTAGCCCTTGCTGACCAAAAGTGTCATCTACAATATGCAGCTTATCTGTGCTGAATCTTCTGCCTCTCCCTCATCCAAAATGATTATACAGGTAGTCTGGTGTCACAGTACCAACCTCTGCTTAGATAAACCCCATATGTGTTTACATAACTACCGAAACCAAAATATGAGCAGAATATACTGGTAAGCAGAACTTTTACGGCCTGTCAGCAGTGACAGCCTTCCTAATCTCTGAGTATAGGTCCACTTTAAAGTAAACTAGCAATTTCCTTCAATAAAATATACAAATTGTGCTGGTTTATGACTAATAAATAAGCTTCTACCTTTGGAGGTAAAGTTTGTATATCTTTGTTTTCAGTGAATGCCCAGCTGATCATAAGACTCTCCTCTTGCAATTGCTCTACAATGGCTATTAAATTCTAAATAAAGACACAAGTTCTCATTGTATTTGTTAGCTCCTAATGGCAGACATAGTTTATATCTGTGTACAAGTTCTTTGATTTACTGATGTTGGCTAAAGGCTCATACACACGTCCAACTTAATGCATAACCAACTGCACAATATAACCAAACACACAACAAGTTGTTTACCTGATAAGTACGTACACACACACACACCAACCAGTGAAAATAATGTAATAAAAAAAAGTGCTTCATTTTTACAATAATTGTGTATAAATGATTTAGTCAGTGTTTGCCCATTGTAAAATATTTTAAATCCCTGATTTATATTCTGACATTTATCACCTGGTGACAAGTGATGTAGCTGCTGCTTGCTGTTTTGGCAGTTGGAAACAGCTGTAAACAGCTATTTCCCACAACGCAATAGGGTTCACAGACAGGAAACTGTCAAGAGTACGTACTCAGAATTTTTGTGTGAGGGGTTTCACCACATGTGTGCAAGCTAAATGACAAACTTCACAACATGTCCGCATTAAAAAAACAATTAAGTTGTTCAAAAGACTTGTACACATATGCCAACCTGCCTGATAGTTGGTCATATTGAAACACCGGTTGGATCTGGCAAACACTGTTATCAGTTGGTCATCTGGTTGTTTGTCAGCTGTACAAACACCCAACTTATCTTCCAACAGACAAGTTTGAAAGATAGTTGGACAGATTTGTGATAGGTGTGTATGAGCCTTTAAGCAACTTTAATTGATCTTGTCAGTAATCCCTGTTCAGCTACTTCCTGTAGCATTGACTTCCATTGCTTTAGGTTCCAAACTTCTCAGAGTCCAGTCTGTGCCATGCCCAATTTTAGTCTAAACAGAAGGAATATTGAAAACCACAACAACAACCCCATCCATGGGCGTAACAATAGGGGCTGCAGCCCATGCGCCCGCGGGGGGGCTTGGGGCCCGCTCAGGGCCGTTTTGGGGGGCTGGAGGGGTCGCAGCATGAGGGGAAAGCTATGGCCAAACTCGGCGGGGAGGGGGAACGGCCCCCCCCCTCCCTCACCTCGGGCTCTGCGCTCCCCTCCAGCTTAAATAACTATATATGTGCAGCGGCGGGCAGCAGCAGCTACATACCTTCCGTGCTCTCCAGCGTGGATGCTTCTCTCTCTAGCCTCTGACGCGACTTCCTGTATAAACAGGAAGTCGCGTCAGAACCTAGAGAGAGAAGCGTCCACGCTGGAGCGCACGGAAGGTATGTAGCTGCCACTGCCCGCCGCTGCACATATATGGTTATTTAAGCTGGAGGGGAGCGCAGAGGGCCATAGCTTTCCCCTCATGCTGCGACCCCTCCAGCCCCCCAAAACGGCCCTGAGCGGGTTCGGGGGGGTAGGGGGCCCCGCTTAATATTTCTGCAGGGGGGCCCGGTGGGTCTTAGTTACGCCCCTGACCCCCATCCCCATGGAGCCTCCCAATATCTTACAGAACTCAACTGCTTAGTGTCTATATTCTTAAAAGAAACCTGAAGTGTGAGGGATATGGAGGCTGCCTAATTTATTTCCTTTTAAACAATACTAGTTGCCTGGCAGTCCTGCTGATCATTGTGACATCAGTAATGTTTGAGTCGCACACCCTGAAATGAGTATATGGCTAATCTAATCAGACCTCAGTCAGAAACACCTGATCTGCATGCTTGTTCAGGGTCTATGGCTAAAAGTTTTAGAAGCAAAGGATCAGCAAGACAGTCAGGCATTTGCATTCTTTAACCTCCCTAGCGGTATGGACAGAAATGTCCGTTCAAAAAAACATGCTGTGAACAGTATAAACATGCATACACATCAATACTCTCCTGCACTGTATACTAGACCCTTGCTTGACACATTTTGGCAAGTTACAGGGAAAAAAAAGTTTTAAAAATAAATTTTATCACTGTTTGCACAGAAATCCTGGGGAAATTGAACGCTGGGAAGGTTAAAAGGAAATAAATATATTCGCCTCCATAACACCCACAGAGACACACACACACACTATAATTTTTTTTATTTCTTTTGCTCCAGAGGCCATGCTCTCATGTGGTAAAAAAAGAGCACTTTCACAGCTAAGCTAATATATTCAAACACAAACCCCTACAATGTCCAAATCTCATCTTTGCTGCCTCCTCCTCCATGCTTCGGGGGACATTTCACACAGCCCTGGTCCCTCTCTGCCACCTCACTCCGGCCTGCTAATCACATAGCTAACATTAATACATGTTCACCTCCCAACTGCCACAACATTATTAATATTCATTTTCTTCCCACTCCAACCCCACTCTCACCTGCCACACTCTTTTATGGGGGGGTTCAACTTAGTCATACCCTTAAAATAGCATTAGACATGGTGGCGGGGCAGGCATTCTCCTCTTTGATACTTGCTCCTGTAAGCCACCTACTCCTATTTATTCTCTCCCTCTCCCATCCTTCGAAGTCTATTGACTATACTGCCCTCTTATCTCCAAATTATAGTCATCTCCAGGCCCTGCTTCTGTTTTCTTAGATCATGTCTCTGCATGGATCTTCCAGTTCCTATCCTCTGAAATCCCTACCATTATCATGGATGATTTCAACAATTTTGTTGACATAAACAATTAAGTTGCTCTTTATTGGCAGCCAGTTAACCAGAGGACACACTCCAAACACTTAACTCTAACCTACAAAGCTCTCCATAGTCTCTCTCCCCGTAAATCTCCTCAATAGTTTACAGATACCAATCCAACTGCAATCTCCACTCTGCACACAATCTGTCAATCTCCACTCTGCACACAACGCGTCAGATTCCCCTTAGCAGAAACAGATAGCCGCATCTGGACTACCGGAAGACAACTAGAAGTTACCAGCGGCTGGATGTGATGCCATGCGGTTGCATTGTGTACACAAATGTTCCGTGGATTTTTTAAACTGAGGCATTGTTTTGATGTCTTTGCAGTGGGATCTCAGGACAGCCTCCTGGAAATTACTTTCCGCCCCAACGCTCTGTCAGTGATTTGTGACCCAACAACGCCACAGCCTGAAGATCTACCCCAGCTGACTGAACCCGACCCTTCATTTCAGCTGGGTAGCCCATTAGGTAGGACTGACTGCCTGGTGAAGGTGCAGTGTTACCGCTTTGTGCCTGGCGGAGGGGAGGGTTCCGGGGAACTCCTGGGTAGTTTGGAGCTGTACAGATTCAGGGAGTCTGGCATTGCATCTGAATACGAGTCCAACACAGACGAGAGTGAGGAAAGGGAGTCCTGGCAGGATGATGGTGGGAGGCTGGCCCAGGTGTTGTATAGAGACATGTTGGGAGACAGTCTGGACGATGAAATTGCTGTGTGAACAAATTAATAGAAGTGAAAAACGATAATGTGTATCAAATTATGTGTTCGTGGAATCAGGAGGTTGTGGCCAGTTCCTGTTCTGTGCGTTGTACCAGATCAGCTGGCATTCTGGCGCTTATGAGGGCAGTAACCTTTACCAAACAGTCAAACCAAACTTCTCCCCCACTGCTCTGATTGGTCAAAACTGATGAATGGTGATATGTGATTACTGGTAATATGTGATTGCTATTGGTTACTGGGCTTTGCTACTCATTACTTGCACTGATGAATAAAAAAAAAGCCTATTTGGATTTTCTACCAAGGCATTTGGTTTCAGTTGCACATGCTGGTAATATGGTACAGATGTGATAATATATTTGCATTTCATCACCACCATATGATGTCACTGGTCAGCACTATATATTGGGTGATGTCATCAGTATAGTAGTTGATAATTGAAAGATCATTATTACAATTATTTAAAGTCGGATTTTAACCAAGCACTACAGAGGTTAAAATGCACACAAAAAAACAAGTTGGTCCTGTAAATATAAATATTTTGAAACCTTTCAGATCAAATAGCTGAAGAACATAAATTCAGTTAGTGTTTGCCCATGGCTCTTATTGGTTTTCTACTATTGTGCTCATTAAAAAAAAAAATCTTATTTCCAAAATTGTAACATATCCTGAAAGTAGGAAATGTTCATCACAGCTTTGCTATATGACCCCTGCAGTGTGCACAGCGCCATAGTGACTGTCTTTGACATGAATGAATCGTTTCCACCTTTCATTTGCTTCCTTTCTTTTGAGGCTTTTGGGCTCTTTCTGGCCTTGTAAACACATTTTTAATATCCAGGTCACAGAAAATAAAGTCCTAAGGACCTTAGTATAGGTCCCCTTTGTGCCACTAAAACATCTCTGACCCAATAAGGCATGGACTCCACGAGACCTTTGAAGGTTTCTGGTGGTTTCTGGTACTAAGACATTAGCAGTAGGGAATTCAGGGAATAATATTGCCATGGGTGGATGTAGTCTGCAGCAGTCCTTAGTTAGGACCCTGTTCATCTTTGCAGCCGCGCTCCCCTCTGTGGCATCCAGTACGTTCGCGCCTGCCCTGCACAGTAACATGGAGCCACTCATGCCCGGAGAAAGCTATGCATGAGCCACTCCATACTACTGCGCAGGCGTGAGCCGTACTTTGCATTTGTGCAGTACTGATGCACTCGTACATGGAGGGGAGTGTGGCCAGGAGCAATCTTCAACATTAATTTCAGACTGTTTAGAGGGTCCCTGCTTAGCCAAAGAAGATTGGGTTACCCTTTGGACCAACCAGGAGCTTCCACCTACTAAAGTTAGTATCTAACTTTTTTTTACCCTGCCTACAGGTGCCACTGTAACAAGGTAGCCAATGTTAATTATTTCATTTTTCAGTTATTGTGCAGATTGTTTAATATCAGAGAACTGTCTGTATGGGGTCATTTACCAAAGTAATGCATAGAACCCCCTAAAATGGGTTGCCTTCTTTCCCTAGAAATAGGAGCACTGTTATCAGTCGTGTCAGATCATGTTATCTTACATCCATAGTGATTGTTTATTAGAACATACAGCACGCCATTATCCACATTTATGTACTTATAGGGTGTCCTGTACCTGGTTTTTAAATATTGACCTTGTAATGTAAATACAGCCAGATACAACAAACCAATGACTGATGTCATGGCAAAGGAATCCTTACACATTATTACCATAGCATCATACATGCCATTTACCTTATTCCTGTGTGCTTAATATAAAAATTGTTATAAGTTTCTCGGACACACACACACACACACACACACACACACACACACACACACACACACACACACGAAGGGGTTGGTGCTCAGTCCCTCGGGTGATAGTTTGTTGGCTAAGTAACATACGGACACATTGCTCTGCTACAGCAGAGTGATGTGTCTGTTGCTATGGAGCGGTGACAGTGCATGGCAGACAACTGAGCAGCTTCCAGCGGGAGGGGTAAGGAGGGGAACAGTGAGCTCAGGGGTCATTGTCATTTAATGCTTTGGCCTAGAGTTCCTTTAAACAATGTCAGGGAACACCTAACCTCAGGCAATATAAACTGATGGTAAAGTATATAATCAGAGGTCCACAATGCAATCTGCATCACAAAACATTTCTTTGTTTCAGAGCTACATTCAGGAATGGTTCTACTGTTTTTAAGCAATGCCACAAGAATTCCCTCTCTTTTCACATCTCAAGCCAGGCTTTCTCAACCAGGGTTCCCTGGAACCCTAGGGTTCCTTGAGGACTCTGCAGGGGTTCCTTGACATTTTACCCCATTGTGAGGGAAGTATAATAGAGCACACTATAATAGGTGGTACTGTAACAAGAAGCACTAAATTGGGGGGTCAGGAGACAGTTTAATGAGTGACAGTGTAATAGGAGATAGTGAAATTAGGAGCCTAACCTATTTAAAGACCATGCCTCCTAAAAAATAAATATAGGGGTTCCTCGAGACCAAAAAAATTGTATACAGGGGTTCCTTGAGATCCAAAAGTTATTTACAGGGTTCCTCCAAAGTAAAAAGGTTGAGAAAGGCTGTCTCAAGCCAATCTGTTTTTTGTGGCAGATGGATTGTTGGAGAGATATAAACTTAGGACTTTAGTTTGGTTTAATATATTTTACTTTGTTATCACACTAAGGCCCCGCTCACATCACAAACGCGGCTGGCCATGCTTGTGGAACGCAACGCATGCGAACGCACGCCATCCGCGTTTGTGTGCGTTGCGTGTCTGATCCCATCACTGAAAAGTGAATGGGACAGCCACGCGTTTTTTACAAAAAATGCGTGCAGCATGCGTTCCCGGACCGCACAGGTCCGGAACGCATGCAGTGTGAACATCAGACAGTGCACTCTATGCACTGTCTGATGTCGTGCGTGTCTGCCTCCTGCACGTGTTTCCAAAACGCGGCTGGAAACGCGCGCAGTGTGAACGGGGCCTACCACTTCAGTAAGCATGAACTGCATGTGGGCAATGCTCCATATGTTCATACATGAAGGAGTATATTGTAAGCCCCAGAGACCAACATCAGTTTACCCTGCTCATTGCCCTGCTCATGTTCTGGTATTTGGATAGGATGCTGTCCCAGAATGCTGTGCTTTAGAATATCCTATTATAATGCAGAGAAGGAACCTCTTTATAAGGCTGCCAACAAATTATTCACCAATTTTTGCCATCTGTGGTTCACCATGTTTATAAAAGTAATGAAACGTTGTAGTGTTACCAGTTTTTTTTTCTCTGTTCAGCTCTTATGTCAGTTTCTTCGGTTTTGTAAATGTGGAGTATCAGATTTTTTTTGCTTTTTATAAAGACAAATTGTAGGCTCTGTGCCATCACTTTGCTAATGGTGAAGAATTATATAAAGAGGAGAAAGCTGGGTGAACATTACTAAAACCACTGTTCTCCACTGTTGCCATTTATTTCCACCTTTTGGTCATTCGGGCTTATGTTCCCAACTTTACAATACTTGTTCACAATTTTATCTTTAATGCATTTCAGTGGGGCTTCTTTTCTCCAACTTGAGGGTGTTTTAAAGCGGATCAGTGAATAATGGCGCACAACGTCTATGCATAACCATGGCGCCGCATTAAAAAGATACGCTTATCGCTATCTATCGTTAGTACTGCATAATAATGGTGCACATGGAAAAAAAGAAGAAAAACGGAACACACTAACGTTATTTATCAATAGTGGCACACACTAACGTTATTTATCAATAGTGCCGTTCATTTGCCAAACAGCAGACGGTATTGCCCACAGTAACGTTATTTATCAATAGCGCCCTTCATAAGCCAAACTGCAGACGTTATTTAACTGCAAAATGGTGAATGGATTTAATGTAGCACTGTCAAGGTAAGGGTTAGGCACCACTAGGGGTTGGTTAGGGATAGGCACCACCAGGGGGGTGGTTAGGGTTAGGCACCACCAGGGGGGTGGTTAGGGTTAGACACCACCAGGGTGGTCTTAGGGTTATGCACCAACCGGGGGGGTCTTAGGGTTAGGCACCACCAGGGGGGGTCTTAGGGTTAGGCACCACCAGGGGGGGTCTTAGGGTTAGGCACCACCAGGGGGGGTCTTAGGGTTAGGCACCACCAGGGGGGTCTAGGGGTTAGGCACCACCAGGGGGGGTGTTAGGGTTAGGCACCACCAGGGGGGTTTAGGGGTTAGGGATAGGTACAGAGAGGGTTCTGTGTGTTAACGCTAAATAACGATAAGGCTTTAACGCTAAATAACAATAAGGCTTTAACGTTAAATAGCGATAAGCGGCAAACGGATTAGCGGCAACACCATGCGCCATTATTCTCAGGCGCCATTTTCAGATGGATCCGTTTTAAAGTGGGGTAAAACTCAACACGTGTAAGACAAACTATCAGATTGACTTACTATTAGGTAAGTAATTACTGAGCAAATAAAGGAGTATACAACTGAAACTTTTCTGCACTGTTGACACAGCTTAGAACACCTAAATACAATCTAATAATTTTGGTAAAGCAACATCAAGCTGCACAATTAGAAGTTAAGTGAACTATAAAGGTTAGTATTAACTATTCCAATAACTTGGAAACCAGTCATATGTTTTTAGCCATTAGTTTTATGCTGTGTTTAGCTCTTTAAACTATAGATGTGGGTTTCATTTCACTCTACATTCATATTGAAAGGCTGCTGTTTAGTTTTGCATTTACAGACCTGTTTCTCTGACAAACACAATTCTCCCCCCCTCCAACTTTTTGTGATTTGCTACTGATCTTGATCATAAGACCTACTGTGCACTTTGAGATCTGTGGGTGAAAAAGGTTTGTAGAAATGTTGGTATGGTTGTTAATAGTTTATCTTTTCTCCAGTTTTTCAGTCTAGTTCACTATCCAAAAATATGTTTTTGTTTTTTTTTTACTATTAATAATTTATTAGTCAGTTTACTAGTCAATTAGGCCCGTTTCAAAAACCGGTGCTAGAGTGACCACCAGCACGCTTTTTGTAGCAATACTGTGATACTTCTGGATTGATGGCACTGCCCATCAGGGCCGGGCCGAGGCAGAGGCGAGAGAGGCTCCAGCCTCAGGGCGCAGTGTAGGAGGGGAGCAAAACTCACTCAACTATCATTCCCCTATTGTGTTTAAAGCAGAGATAAATAAGAAAGGGGGATACATGGCAGTGACTGCAAGCCAGATAACTAGAGATTAAGGTGTTGAGGGCCCTGGGGCACCTCTTAGTCTAATAGCAATCAGTGTGTGACAGTTGGGGTGGAAGGGATGGGGGGCGCACTTTGGTGTCTCCGCCTTGGGTGCTGGAGGACCTTGTCCCAGCTTTGCTGCCCATGCAAGATTACAATCTAAAAGAGATGATAAACAAGGTGAGGGGAGTTGGCAAAATGTGGTGCTGTGACTGGGAGGTAGAACTGAGATCGGCCTGCAACAGGCACTATGTGAAATGCCCTAGGCCAGCCCTTGCACTGGTTGCCTATACCCAAGGTATACAATTCAAGATCCTGACTCGCCTACAAAGCTCTCTACTGTATGGCTCCACCTTTCATAGCTACATTTCTCACATTACTTACATAACATGTAAGATCTAAGATCCAATTTTAGGTATATGCATGAAAAGTGCTTAAAGATATGCATATTCTAATTCAAACCTAGACAATCCTAGGTAGGTTTTCTAACCTATATATAGACAATCCCATTGCCATGTATGCTTCTTATATTATGCCATATTTCTAGCATGTGCCTTGATCCAAACTGTTTTGTCTCAGTATTAGAGTGGACCTGAGGCAATATGTGACATGAGATAGACATGTATATGTACAGTGCAAAACATATGAATAACCAGGCTGTTTTACTTGTTTTGTTTTGCTGCCTGAACAAGTTAATTTTTAGGCATGGAAGTGACAGCTTCTGTCTTGTCAGTACCTTGTCAGGAATATAGAAAACATCACTGATAAGCTAATTACAGCCATAAACGTTTTCCTGGCAAAGTACAACTTCTGAGAGCAGGGGAGATAGAAAAAGGTCAATAGTTCATGTATTTTATCTCTGGAACACTTATTAGGATGCCACTGAGCAGAGACAACTAAACATTCAATGTACTTTGTAAATGTTTAAATATACAATAAAACCATGGAATATCTAAAATAAGTCATTTTTTAGTAGTAGGAGGATAAATACAATTGTTTATCTCATCAGTTTATTTCACCTTGGGTTCACTTTTAGAACCAAATGTAAAAACTGGGCCGGAGTTTATGACATTAGTCTGCATGCCCTTATAAACGATGTATGTCTACTCTTGTGGCATTATTTTCTACATTTGGCTAATGGTGACTATGAATGGCTTTGTTTACTAAGTCTAAAACATGTCTCTGATATGCTCAGAAACTGCTCAAAGGGATCACCTGCAGGTAAAATAAGCTTAATGCTTTTGATAATCTTAGGAAGGCATGATATAAATAAAAAGCGCTCTATCTAAAACTCCATAATGGTGCCCATACATGGTACAATAAAAACATTCACTTTTCTCGTTTATTCAACCAAAATGATCGAATTGAATGAAAGTTTAAAATAATCTTTTTTTCGATTAAGAATAAAAGAATTGATTATCCCATTTTTTCAATAAAAATCTGATCGAACATGTTGGAAAATCTTTATATTCGATCTAACGGAATAATCAAACAAAATTATCTAATAAAAAAAATGACTATCTATGGGCACCTTTAGTGAGACTTCAGGATCTGTTTTGAGATCCATGATTGCTATATATGTTAGTGGATATACGGTTTATTAGTGGAAACTCCTCTTGTAGTTCCAGAACAATAGCAAAACTACAACTTCAAGTCCCAGAACAAAGCATACCAGCTGTGGGTGTTTCAGACCCGCAAGTTGAGGGTTGTTCTGAGCAGCTTGAGTTCATCTTGTGTTGGGGTGAAGTAGGACATCTGACATACATATTTCACCTCTTAATGACACAGTTGCTAACTGGGTACAGTGTTCTCCCCAGAACATTTTCACAGCCGGGTGGCATAAGGAAGTAGCCGGGTGGGGGGCACAGGGGGAATGCAGGGCCGATGCAACTCTGCTTACAGCATAGGAGGAGGATCAGGAGGTAAGCTGATAACAGCCGGGTACTCACCAAAATTAGCCGGGAGGAGCACCCAGCTAAAAGAGCCTGGGGAGAACACTGGGGTATAGCCTTCATCCCTTTACATTACAGCCACCACTGGGGAGATGATTTTATTCTCTTTCTAAATTATATATTTACAGAAGCATTTCAGCTTAGCAAGGGGTTCCATGCCTAGTACTGCCAATTGACTTCCATCGATTGTGTTGCCAATTGGAGGGTTGCTTGTATGCCATAGATACACAGCTTCTTTTTCTCTGTGGATAGGCTACTTTATTAACTAATGTAATAAATCAATAAGTTTAAAAATGCCAGGACTGGAGGCACTCTCTGCAGCACTGATTGCAGTCTCTTCAGAGAGTTGTGCCTGTTCCCTGCTTCCCTTCATTGTAAACAGCATAATGCAATGCAAGCGCCGGGCCCTCCCACAGATGCTGCTATGTTTTTCAATTCAGCCACACAGACAAGCTTTTAAAAGAGGAATTTCAGACGCTGAAGCATTATGTGTCATGAGATCGGATTCCTATTTGGGCATCTTGCTTTCTAATGCATTTAGATCTGTCGCCAGAGATTTGCTTTAAGTCCAAATTATCACGAACAGTAATAAAAGAGGATGATTCTGCTTAACCAGGACTGTAACCTCTGCAAGCGAGCCCTCTAATAAAAGCGCAGGAGCTTTGGGAGCAGCCGACGCCACCATGAACCATAATAGGAATCACGGCTATAGCGACGCACAGTGAGTAACTTCGGTGCCATCAGAAGACGGAGCTGAAGTACCTTTTAAAACACTGTAATTCGGCCTCCAGCAATAGCTGGAAGCCGAATTACATCATTCCCACTATCCACGTGGACCTGGAGGAGGAATAGTAATGAACGCCGCCGGGACTTGTGCAGCAGCAGGATAAGCCATATAGCGGCTGTAATTTGCGCCCAAGTCTCCCGGCGGCCAGTTCTCTCGTACATCCTGCAAGTACTGAGCGGCAAGAGCTAGTGTACACAGGCATCTGGCATCAGTTTTTGTTGCATTAGCATACCATCAGCTTGCCATTGGGTGATATAGCTTGGGACCTCAAACTGAAGCGAATGTAAGTGTATAGGTAAAGGATTCTGCATCCTAATACTTTATAGCAGGACTATTGGATTTTGGATGCGTAACCATACAATTATGTCTTGGACTTTAACAATTACACAATTGTTTTATTGAATAGTTATAAACTATAAACATGAACGATACATAAAGCGTTGAGACATGGGATCCAAAAACATGGAACATATCCCAAAAAAATGAAACAAGGTGGTTTTAGTAGGCCAAACAATCACATTCCATACTTGTTTTACATCACCTTTGGGACGAGCACAAGTAGGACCCCATCACAGCCTATCCAATAGTTTGCATAAACAGTATTCCCTTGAATCAACAATGACCATTGACATGCCTTTTGGGTTGGTGTCAACTTGTTCAGGGCTTGGGTTTTGTAGAAGTGAAGGTGTGAAGCAATCCCTCCTATAGGAATGCAGAAAGTGGAAGTTGTTGGAGAAGACCGGGGCAAAGAAGACAACTGAAGTGAGAAGAATATGAAGCCTTCCATATTTATTTCCTTTTAAACAATACCAGTTGCCTGGCAGCCCTGCTGACCTTTTTGGCTGCAGTTGTATCTGAATCACACCAGAAACGGGCATGCAGATAATCTTGTCAGATCTGACAATAATGTTAGAAACACCTGATCTGCTGCATGCTTGTTCAAGGTATATGGCTAAAAGTATCTAGAGGCAGAGGATCAGCAGGACTGCCAGGCGTATTGCTTAAAATGAAATAAATATGGCAGCCTCCATATCCCTCTTGCTTCAGTTGTCCTTTAAGCTTTCAGCACAAAACGCTTTTGTATACTAGTCATAATGCAAGCTGACCCCTCACAGTATTCTTGATTCAACTTCATTTTTGGAATTATCCAAAACTTGACTAACTTACTTAATGGTATATGCAGTCTCCGTGATTATCACAGAATGGTCCAAACTAGACTGGTTTGAGGGCCTCACGCTATAAATGCCATCTTCTCATTCCTGGTCTGTACAATTAATACATCTATGTCTTGTTCTGTGTCTTTGCTTACATCATTCACTTGCCTCTTAATCTTGCTTCCTCTTGGTGGGGCCACAAGTGTTTTCCAGGGACATGCATTTATGACATTCCAGCACTGACGCATTATATTTTTCTAAATACAGATGAATGAGTGTAGTTCAGAGTAATGTTTCTGCCTTCCTCTCTTTATGGTGGGATTTCTTTGCATCACCAGCAAGGTGCGCTTGCTCCTTTGAATGTTTACTTGATGATGACATAAAAACAAGTCAGAATTTAGGTGAATTTAATTCTGTTTCTGTTTGAAATTTGCTGGTCAGTTTTATTTAGATGAAACAAACTTTTACCTATCGTTTTTGCTTAAAGTGAGCCCGAAATAACTGCATGATGAGATATACCAGTACCTAATCATTTTTAGGATGTTCCATATTCAGAGTTTGGTTTTACAAGATAATTATCTAAATTTGCCCATTAGACTCTTAGTGGCTTCCACTCCTATTCTCCTACTATTCATGTTTGACAAGTTCCCAACTTTCCTCCTCATCCATTTTACCCCAGTCCTGCTGCCAAATCATTTTTCTTCACTCCTCACCCCATCACTGCTGCCAGATCTTTCTTCCTTACTCATTTCCCCTTCCATGCCGTCTGATATTTCCTCCTGACCCCATCCGTACTGCCAGATCTTCCTCCTTACCCCTTCCCTGCTGATAGATATTTCCTCCTCACTCCTTACTCCTTCCATGCTGCCAGATCCTTCCTCTTCACTCCTTACCTACTGCCAGATCTTCCTCTTCACTACTCGCCCCATCACTGCTGCCAGATCTTTCTTCCTTACTCATTTCCCCTTCCATGCCGTCTGATATTTCCTCCTGACCCCATTCCTACTGCCAGATCTTCCTCCTCACTCCTTACCCCTTCCATGCTGCCAGATTCTTCCTCTTGACCTATCCCTACTGACAGATCTTCCTCCTCAATCCTTACCCCATTCCTGTTGCCATATCTTTCCTCCTTAACCCTTCCCTGCTGCTAGATGTTCCTGCTAACTCATTACCCCTTCCCTACTGCCAGATCTTTCCTCCTCACTCCTTACCCCATCACTGCTGCCAGATCTTTTCTCCTTACTCCTTATCCCTTCCCTGCTGCCAGATCCTTCCTGCTCATTCCTTACCCCTTCCCTGCTGCCAGATCCTTCCTCCTCACTCCTTACCCCATTCCTGCTGCCATATCTTTTCTTCCTACTCCTTACCCCTTCCCTGCTGCCAGATCTTCCTCCTCACTCCTTACCCCATTCCTGTTGCCATATCTTTTTTCCTTCCTCCTTACCCCATCACTGCTGCCAGATCTTTCTTCCTTACTTATTTCCCCTTCCATGCCGTCTGATATTTCCTCCTGACCCCATTCCTACTGCCAGATCTTCCTCCTCACTCCTTACCCCTTCCATGCTGCCAGATCCTTCCTCTTGACCTATCCCTACTGACAGATCTTCCTCCTCAATCCTTACCCCATTCCTGTTGCCATATCTTTCCTCCTTACCCCTTCCCTACTGCCAGATCTTTCCTCCTCACTCCTTACCCCTTCCCTGCTGCCAGATCCTTCCTCCTCACTCCTTCCCTACTGCCAGATCTTCCTCCTCACTCCTTACCTCATCACTGCTGCCAGATCTTCCTCCTCACTCCTTACCCCTTCCCTGCTGCCAGATCCTTTCTCCGCACTCCTTCCCTACTGCCAGATCTTCCTCCTCACTACTTACCCCATCACTGCTGCCAGATCTTTACTCCTTACCCCTTCCCTGCTGCCAGATCTTCCTCCTCACTCCTTACCCCATTCCTGCTGCCATATCTTTTCTCCTTCCTCCTTACCCCTTCCCTGCTGCCACATCTTTCCTTTTTACTCTTTACCCCTTCCCTGCTGCCAGCTCTTTCCTCCTCACTCCTTACCCCTTCCCTGCTGCCAAATCCTTTCTCCTCACTCCTTACCGCTTCCCTGTGGCCAGATCCTTTCTCCTTACCCCTTCCCTGTTGCCAGATCCTTTCTCCTCACTCCTTACCCCTTCCCTGCTGCCAGATCTTTATTCCTCACTCCTTACCCCTCCTTTGCTTGCCATATCTTTTCTCCTTACTCCATCACTGCTGCCAGATCTTTCCTCCTCACCTTACCCCTCCCTTGCTGCCAGATCTTTCCTCCTCACTCCTTACCCCTTCCCTGCTGCCAGATCCTTTCTCCTCACTCCTTATCCCTTCCCTGCTGCCAGCTCTTTCCTCCTCACTCCTTACCCCTTCCCTGCTGCCAGATCTTTATTCCTCACTCCTTACCCCTCCTTTGCTTGCCATATCTTTAATCCTTACTCCATCACTGCTGCCAGATCTTTCCTCCTCACCTTACCCCTCCCTTGCTGCCAGATCTTTCCTCCTCACTCCTTACCCCATCACTGCTGCCAGCTCTTTCCTCCTCACTCCTTACCCCTCCTTTGCTGCTAGATCCTTCCTCCTCACTCCTTACCCCTTCCCTGCTGACAGATCCTTTCTCCTCACTCCTTACCCCTTCCCTGTTGCCAGATCCTTTCTCCACACTCCTTACCCCTTCCCTGCTGCCAGATCTTTATTCCTCACTCCTTACCTCTCCTTTGCTTGCCATATCTTTTCTCCTTACTCCATCACTGCTGCCAGATCTTTCCTCCTCACCTTACCCCTCCCTTGCTGCCAGATCTTTCCTCCTCACTTCTCACCCCTTCCCTGCTGCCACATCTTTCCTCTTCACTCTTTACCCCTTCCCTGCTACCAGCTCTTTCCTCCTCACTCCTTACCCCTTCCCTGCTGCCAGATCCTTTCTCCTCACTCCTTACCCCTTCCCTGTTGCCACATCCTTTCTCCTCACTCCTTACCCCTTCCCTGCTGCCAGATCTTTATTCCTCACTCCTTACCCCTCCTTTGCTTGCCATATCTTTTCTCCTTACTCCATCACTGCTGCCAGATCTTTCCTCCTCACCTTACCCCTCCCTTGCTGCCAGATCTTTCCTCCTCACTCCTTACCCCATCACTGCTGCCAGATCTTTTCTCCTTACTCCTTATCCCTTCCCTGCTGCCAGATCCTTCCTGCTCACTCCTTACCCCTTCCCTGCTGCCAGATCTTCCTCCTCACTCATTACCCCTGCCCTGCTGCCACATCTTTTCTCCTCACTCCTTACCCCTTCCCTTCTGCCAGATTCTTCCTCCTCACTTCTTACCCCTTGCCTGCTGCCAGATCTTTATTCCTCACTCCTTACCCCTTTTCTGCTTGCCAGATCCTTCCTCCTCACTCCTTACTCCATCACTGCTGCCAGATCCTTCCTCCTCACTTCTTACCCCTCCCCTGCTGCCAGATCCTCCCTCCTCACGCCTTACCCCTTCCCTGCTGCCAGATCTTTATTCCTCACTCCTTACCCCTTCTCTGCTTGCCAGATCCTTCCTACTCACTCCTTACTCCATCACTGCTGCCAGATATTTCCTCCTCACTCCTTACCCCTTCCCTGCTGCCAGATTCTTCCTCCTCACTCCTTACCCCTCCCCTGCTGCCAGATCCTTCCTCCTCACTCCTTACCCCTTCCCTACTGCCAGATCTTTCCTCCTTACCCCTTCCCTGCTGCCAAATCCTTCCTCCTTACCCCTTCCCTGCTGCCAGATCCTTCCTCCTCTCTCCTTACCTTTTTCCTGCTGCCAGATCCTTCCTCCTCACTCCTTACCCCTTACCTGCTGCCACATCTTTACTCCTTACCCCTTCCCTGCTGCCAAATCCTTCCTCCTTACCCCTTCCCTGCTGCCAGATCCTTCCTCCTCTCTCCTTACCTTTTTCCTACTGCCAGATCTTTCCTCCTCACTCCTTACCCCTTACCTGCTGCCACATCTTTCCTCCTTACTCCATCCCTGCTGCCAGATCTTTCCACCTCACTATAGGTACTGTATTATGAATAGGAAAGCAAGAATTAGTAATGCACGTTGGCATAGTGGATAACACCATGACTGTGCAGTGCTAGGTTCAACTCTTGGCCACTACAAGTTTTTATGCGCTTATCATGTTTTTGTAGATTTTCTCTGGACTCTCACGTTTGTATTCCCACATCCCAAAATGGATTTTGGTAAATTAATTGGTTAACCCTGAGGTTGGCTTTAGACTATGATAGGTACACTAGAATAAGACTAACTGTAAGTTTGCATTAAATTGTGGGCTCTTCTGAGGGACCATTAGTGACAGCACTATGGACTTAGTAATATGTGGCAAGAGATGTAATCCCTATGTAAATACATTCTTATTTTTATATATGTAACATTTTATCTCATCATGTCACATTATTTCAGAATCACTTTAAAGTTAAATGTACTTTCATCTCTCTCCCTCTCTCTCTCTCATTACTCTGCTATTCTTTTGTAAATATATATAAACTAGTCTGTTTATAGTTTAGTCAACTTGTCCATTGTGCTCTTCTGTTAAGCTTGGCAGTTTTTAGAAAGCTATACATGGGGAACATACATTATATAGAATCCGCAGATCTGTGCGTTTGCAAATACAACACAAATGCATTTTTAGTCATTTTAATAGTAATTTAGAATAAAGAACAATGGTGTGTGGAACCAGCTGGGCTTCTTGTTGTTTTGGGTGGACAGTGTAATTCCTCCATGCCATTGCGATTAAAGGAGAACTCCGGGAACTGTTAAATGGTAAGCAGAGGGGAAAGACCCACAATGCTGTAAAACAGCCCTTGCCTCTGTCACAGGTATCACAAAATCCATGCTTTCAGAAATGCCAGCTTCCACCCTAATCTGAGCATGACATCTGTATAGCTGTCAGTTCATAGCCGTCATCCCTGAAAGACTGGGGAGTCACCTGACTTCTACCATAAAACAAGGGCATCCCTCTGATATAATGCATTGCTTAGGCTGGCAATTTGGAAAGCTCTAATCTGATGGCCAGGAGAGAGGTGTGTAAATGTATTACCCTACACCCCTGCCTTCATTTAACACTTTCGAGAGAGTCCTTCAAAGTCATTTCACGCAAACTAGCAGGCCATTTCCAGTTGCCTATCCTTTACTGCCCTCTGGTGGTCAAAATTATATACTTTGTTATTCCTTAAATTCTGAATGTCTGTGTCTGTATAAAGTGCACTTACCTTTTCTTTGTTGTCTGATAATAAATCTTATATTTCTACCATTCTTCTCTGTCACTTGTATTTTTCCTTTACAACTTTGGATTTCTTCAATCTCTTTTTCCTGTCCATAAAGCGTTTAGTGGGTAAAAATCCCACAGCATCCTATTTATGAATGTATACAACTTGAATTACTCACAGCAGTTAAAGAGACACTGTTAATTTGGTATCCTGGTTTCAGCATCAGAAGATATTGTGACCTCTCCTACTGCACCTGGAAGTACTGATCAGCATCTTGGAGGTAGGAGGGGCCATTGTGACCTCTCCTACTGCACCTGGAAGTACTGATCAACATCTCTGAGGTAGAAGGGGCTATTGTGACCGCTCCTACTGCACCTGGAAGTACTGATCATCATCTCTGAGGTAGGAGGGGCCATTGTGGCCTCTGCTACTGCACCTGGAAGTACTGATCAGCATCTCTGAGGTAGGAGGGGCTATTTTTGCCTCTGCTACTGCACCTGGAAGTACTGATCAGCATCTCTGAGGTGGCAGGGGCCATTGTGGTCTCTGCTACTGCACCTAGAAGTACTGATCAGCATCTCTGAGGTAGAAGGGGCGGGGACACCTTGAAGTACTGATCAGCATCTCTGAGGTGGAAAGGGCAGGGGCACCTGGAAGTACTGATCAGCATCTCTGGGGTAGGAGTGGCCATTTTGGCCTCTGTTACTGCACCTGGAAGTACTGATCAGCATCTCTGAGGTGGAAGGGGCAGGGACACCTGGAAGTACTGATCATCATCTCTGAGGTGGAAGAGGCAGGGACACCTGGAAGTACTGATCAGCATCTCTGGGGTAGGAGTGGCCATTTTGGCCTCTGTTACTGCACCTGGAAGTACTGATCAGCATCTCTGAGGTAGGAGGGGCCATTGTGCCCCCTGACACTGTGAGCTGCTGCTGCACCAACAACAATTCCAGTTCCAATAATTAGTTCTGAAGGTTTTGGAATCAATAAAAGGACAACAGTGCCCAAATGTATGCACCTGCCTAATTTTATTTAAACAATTATTGCGCACTTTCTGTAAATCCAGTAACTTTCATTTCACTTCTCAAATATCACTGTGTGTGTCTCCTATATGATACATTTAAAGAGACACTGAAGCGAAAAAAAATGTATGATATAATGAATTGGTTGTGTACTATGAATAATTACTAGAAGATTAGCAGCAAAGAAAATATTCTTATATTTTTATTTTCAGGTATATAGTGTTTTTTCTAACATTGCATCAATTTATAATATTTGCAGATTACACAACACTCAGCATTCAAAATAAGTCTTTCAGAGCAGTCTGTGAAGTAATGACCTCTCCTCTAGCAGAGGAAAAGTAAACAGTTCAATTACAGTTGAGATAATAAAAGTCAGATAACAGCCCTCTCCACGACTAAGTTAGTCGGAGAGCTTAATAGCTTTTTTGCATAGAGATAACAACTGGAGTTTCTCTACTCTTCCTGTACTGGAAACAATTAGATTGATGTATCTGATCTTAATGTTTTATTTCTTAGCTGTACTACACATACAAATCATAATATCATCATTTTTTTTTTCGCTTCAGTGTCTCTTTAACTGACATTTTTTATCGTAACAAACAACGATTTATACAGGAAAATCATGACGATTAACAAGGTTGCCCAAACTTTTGCATCCACCTGTATATAAACCAACAAGGAGGTTACATTTAGAACGACAGGGTAAGAGGATGCCCTGTCTGTCCACATGGAGGTGGAGAGGATTTCAACATAAATTAAAAATAAAATACATTCTAAAGATAAACTGGATATAAAGTGTATTTGCATGGCACTAGTTTCTGCATGCTGCACTTTCTCTACTCCTATCAGAGAGCAGAAATTCACATTTACCTGCATCATGTTTCAAAAGCTATATTTTTTATTCATGGCTTTTAGGTATACTATTATACAGCTCATACTGTAGCTCAAAACTTTATTATAGATTCCTATTGCTACAGATTACTGTGGTAAAATGCTTTACTCAGTTTTAGGAAAGATGAATATTAAATCCTGTGGTTTTTACAAATCTGGTGAAGAGAAAACATGGAAATACTGCCCATACCATTCAGTCATTGTTTTTCCTATCTGTGAAAATAAATTCAGGCTTGACTAATTTTCAAGTGACCGGCTGTGAAGATCTGCAGGAGTCTACAAACTTACATTGTCCTCATTGTAGGGTTCACTGAATATGTAACTGTCAGAGGGAAACAAGAATGGGGGGGGGGGGGGGTGCTAGGCAGCTTCACATGCAGGGAATGAATGGGTCAACTGCAAGAAAGTTGTATCTGTGGACCACCCAGTACAACTTTTCCAGATAACATTGTGTAAATAATGCTTGCCTGTGCACAATAGCCACATACTGTACATAATACTTTTGTATCGTTATACTGATTAAATAAATGTGAAGTCAGTCAAATAGGTTTCAATTGCCTTTTATGTCTTCCTTCTTAAAATGCGCTGTCCGAGTTTTCTAATAAAGGTAAGGCTTTTATGTCTCCCCCTGGTGGTCGTCAAAGAAAGTTGTGACAAGCACCATGCATAGTTCTGTTGCCTCTCACACGTCATTTGCTTCCCACAAAATTATGTTTCATCCTTTGTCGACTCTTAAGGTCTGCATGCTGCATTTCTGAGTAGTACTGTTACTGTGGAGGAGGCAGGTGCCGATGTGTGTTAACTGTGAAGTGCCATATATTTTGGGATTATTTGTAGCATTAAGCATTTTGTGTTATTGTATTGTTTGTATTTGGTTAATTTTATAGCTCACAGTTCATTGTGTAAAAAAAAAAAAAAAATCAGATGCCTGATCTAATGACCATCTGAAAGTGTATGGGATAGCGTTACACATCGTAATACTCAAACTTGGCCAGCAGCTATTCAGTAAGGAGTCCATGGGCTAGACTTCCCTAACACTGCTACCGCCTACTAAGCACGCCCTAGTGGCTGCAGCTCAAGCACTTCGAGTCCATCAGGAAAAAATGCGCAGTATAATATTTATTTTGTCTTGTTAACCCATTATCAGCTTTATTAGAGATATATCTTTTGAGATAAGTGCACTGCTTTTGACCACAGTCGAGAGAACTCATTGTGCTGTAAATTCTTGGAATGCTTTGATCTCTCTCTACTAGCAGAAAATACAGAAACTGAAAGCAGAAGTCCTCTTAGTGTCTCACACTGCCCCCTAGTGACAAGTGAAAACACATACACATTACAGCAGTACTATTTAGTAGCAAATAAGAAAAAAAAAGTGTGCTAAAATAAATTGGCCTGGAGCACTTGCAAACCTCTAAATAAATTGGCTGCTAAAGGGTTAATGGCGTTGGTCAAAGAAAACTGATCGTTCTATCGAGCCAAATTTTGGATTGATTCTATTAGTCAGTCCGATCGGCTTGCTCATAATTTTTCCCTCTGTTGGTGAGACTGAACAATCGTTTCTGATCAATCACAATGATCGGAAAGTTGACCAATTGGGAATTGGGGGATTGTTACTGGGCACCTTAAAGAGACACTGAAGTGAGAATAAATCTCGCTTCAGTGCTTATATTCAGCAGGGGCATGTGTGCCCCTGCTAAAACGCCGCTATCCCGCGGCTAAACGGGGGTCCCTTACCCCCCAAATCCCCCCCCCCCCCTGCAAAGTCTACGACCAACTTGGTCGTAGATTTTTCTGCTGTTGAGGCAGGGCTAACGGCTGCAGCCCTGCCTCTCAGCGCCGTCTATCAGCGGCGCATCGCCGCCTCTCTCCCGCCCCTCTCAGTGAAGGAAGACTGAGAGGGGCGGGGGAGAGGCCCTGACAGATGCGCGTGGGGCAGGGCTGCGGCCATTAGACCTGCCTCGATGCGGAAGAGATCCCCCGCTGCACGGAAGGGAATTTGGGAGATAAGGGACCCCCGTTTAGCCGCGGGATAGCGGTGTTTTAGCAGGGGCACACATGCCCCTGCTGAATATAAGCACTGAAGCGAGATTTATTCTCGCTTCAGTGTCTCTTTAAGTCTCCAGTATATGATCAGTTTGGGTGCAGTGTATAAAAATAGTACTCTAAATCCTCAAGGGAAATTCCTCTACAGATTTTTTTTTATTCATTTTATGTCAGTTTGCTGCCTGTTTTTATTTCTTTTGCCTTATGGTAAATACATTATGCCTTCTCCTAGCTGCTTTGAAGGCCCTTTGTCTGTGCATCTGTGCATGGTATTTTATCTTTCTTTAATGCCCCAGTAAGGCTGACATCTGTCCTCCGCTGCTTTCAGTATATTTTTTTCAGGGAACAAAGGTAGGGTGTATGCTAGAGTTATGAATACAGCAGATACTAAGCAAACTCATAGATTTGTAGTTACTGGAAAAGATGTACAAGTAAAACCATTTGAAAGTAGGGATTCCCTTTAGAGCCATTTTACACCAAGTCTATTGTGTGCTATTGCATCGCAACGGACAATATCATTGCATCCCAGTGCAATGCAGTTCTATTCCTATGGGGCTTTCACATCGAGTGTGGTATGGCGGGTTCCGACCCAGCAAGCATGCTGTGTGTTACCTGGGCAATTGGTGCATTTACAGTGGCAGTTAAGCTGTATGCTTCACTGTACAGTCTCACCGCACGTGTAATGCGCAGAGTGACTTTTTGGCAGCGTGATGCAACTTGCACAGTATGAAAAGGAAACTTTAATGCTATGCATAGATATCAGTTTTCCCCTGATGGGCTCATTTGTGATAGATTTGGGTGACATTTTACTGTCGTATATAGAAATGCTGCTGGACTCTGTGCTGTTCTAGCCTATCAGAATGTGGAGGGGGAAGTTGGGGGGTAGAAGGATGAGCTGGAGCTGCAGCAGGAAATACAATAGGCCAAGTATTTGTTATTTTGGCAGAATATCAAAAAGAAGGCCTCAGATGTTGTGGACACCTGTACATATGTAGACTTCTTAGTCTTCTGAAATGATCACAAACAAGTTCCATAGAGCAGTGATGGCTGACATTGGCACACCAGCTGTGGTGGAATTAAAAGTCCCATGAGGCATTGCAATACTCTGACAGCTCTAAGCATAACTCAGGGAGGCAGAGGCATGATGGGATTTGTAGTTTTGTCACAGCTGGAGTGCCAAAGTTAGCCATCACTGCTATAGAGGGATGAACATCTAGTGTGTGTATGTAGCTCAGAACTGTTTCCTTAATGGCTGATTTTTATTTGAAAAGTATTGACCTCTGTATGCTGTCTGTTTGCACATCCAAGCACGAGTAAGTCATTGGTATTTTGTTTTTCTTTCACAGTGGACCAGAGCATGTTCCAGAACTCAAATGCAACTCAGGTTCCTAAACTACATCCAAGTAGTTCACTCAGTCAGCTGACAAAGGCTGGGCAGAGTAACTCTGATCTGCCAGGAGTTGGAATCTTGGCAGGTAGCACTCAGCACTTGAAGAACCTTGGAAAGGTAGTTGGTGCAAAGGTGAACGACTTCCTGCGTAGAAGAGAGGCTGACCGTAGTGATGTTGGCCTCACTGAAGTCAACAAGACTGTTGCATCTGTGCTGTCCATTAAGGAGAAGACGCTAAGCTTGGGGGATGAAGAAATGTAAGTCTCTATCACTGTAGTCCTGTATTTGTTGTATGGTATATTTCTTGAGTTGGCCATTTTGGTGGTTTGTGAATGACAATTTGGCACAGTACCTCCCAGATGGTGAGACATATACATTTCTCTCTGGGTGATAGATAGTAGCAATAGGGGTAGCAGAGGTGGCGCCGCACTGGGGCCCCTCTGGACAGCTGTGGAGTAACAGGCAGTATGTTAAATTTTCCACATGTACCCAGTCAACAGTAAATAACCAACAAGGGTTCAGTCTTTTCCCTGCTCTATCCTTGCCACCAATTATACTTGATTAGCAAATTCCACTGCAATATAGAACAAATAAAACCATAAAATCACATATGGGGCACAGATCCTGGGTACCCGAGATAAGAAAAGTGTGTGTGTGCTGGCCAGCAATGGGTTAAAAGGACAAAAGGTGTCACCCGTCGCCTTCCTTTGGGATGTGATCTCATTTGTTGCTTGGATTCATGCAGTATTGCTTCCTTATTGCAGAACATGGAGAATTCAAGCGAGCTGTGATACAATTGTAATTCATTATTATACTGACATGTAATGTGCACTGCTTTAAGCTCAGAAAATATGTGTGTAAAATGTGTGATGATTGGAAATAAAACCTGACTGCAAATACCTTTGTTGGCTACTATCAAACCTTGCCACTATCAATCTGTAAAATAATAACAATGCAATAATCATGAACATTTTTGCTATACTACTTGAGTAAAGTTATTCAGGGGTCACTGTGCTTAAAGGGAACCCAAAGTGAAAGAAATGTGCCCCATTTACCTTAACCTGGGCTTCTTCCAGCCCCCTGTAGTCCTCCTGGTCCCTCGCTGTCGTTCAGCTCTGTTGCATTCAGCAGCTGTCCTTTCTGAAAGCTGCATGCACGGCCCAGAGCTGTACGCCTCCTAGATTGCACTCCCATGGCTGGTAGCATTTTGTGCTTGCGCAGTTAGTAGAAATAGCAATTGCGTATGCATTGAACGCTCCCAGCCCCGGGAGAGCCATCAAGGAGGCGCGCTACACATGAGAGAACACAGGCGAAACATGAACATAAGGACCATGGTGTCTGTTTCAGAAAAAAATTACATACATCCTGAAAGCAGGATTAACCACTTCACCTCCAAGTGTTTTTCCCTAAGGCTGGTTTCACACCAGGACGTTGCGTTTTAGGGGACGTTATGGTCGCATAACGTGCCCCAAACGCAACGCCTGGTGCTCTCTAATGTGGACGTCAGAGTGAGCTGCGTTGTGCAGCTCACTCTGGCGTCCGTGATGCCGTGATGCGCACTCTTGGACGCATGCGGCATCACGTGGTCCCACCCGGCCAATCGCCGCACAGAGCGGCCGCTCCAGGAAGTAAACACTGCACGTCACTGAGTGCAGTGAATATTAATTAGCCATGTGCTTGGCCGCTCTCCGCTCCTCCCCAACATTACAGCGCATGTGCAAGCAGTCTAACGCGGCTCTGCCGCTTATAAAGTACTGTATGCAGTACGTTCGGTTATGGCGCAGCGTTACTGAGTAACGCAAAGTGGGCACTGTGAACAGCCCATTGATTTTTCATTGTTGTGCGGTGGGGTGCGTTACAGGCTGCTCTAACGTGCGCCTGTAACGTCCCACTGTGAAACCAGCCTTAAAGCCGAATATAACCCAGAATTTCTTCTTTGCTCTAATAGATTATTCACAGCATATTCTATACAACCAGCATTTTTTTTTTTTTTTTTACTAGAACATCATTCAAAGGGTTAAACACAGGCTTTAGTAGCTTCCCTGCCAGCTTCCCTGCTGCATCCGAAAGTTAAACAATGTAATCTTCTTGTGTTTACTTAAATGTATCAAGTGTGGAATGTGACACATTCTCTGACTGTGCAGGAGGTGGAGGACGCAGAGAGAGAGTCAATGCTTGTCTGCCTGAATTAATGAATAAAAGCAGTTATTAATAAAATGCAAAGTCAGCTCACAAAGCAAAAAACTGTACTTTTGCGAAGCTATAATTTATAAATGAATAATACTTATGCACAAATGCAAATATGATAACCGTATGGCATATAAAAAGTAGGAAAACATGTTTTTACTGAATATTATGTCCGGGTTTTAAACCGCTTTAAAAAAACAGAGCAATTTTCACCAGTCAGTGCTCCTTCCATTCTTTCGCCTATGACATTATTACTACTTACCACAATTAAACAATCTATATCTTGTTTTGGGTTTTTTTTGCCACCACTTAGGCTTGCTGTGGGGGGTACTTTTTTGCTAATAATTTTATTCTAACTGTGTTTTAACAGGAAAAATAAGAAAAAAATGGAAAAAAATAATTATTTCTCAGTTTTCACCCATTATAGTTTTAAAATAATACATGCTACCGTAATTAAAACCCACACATTTTATTTGCCCATTTGTCCCGGTTATTGCAACGTTTACAATATTTCCCTAGTACAATGTATGTCGCCAATATTTTATTTCAAAATAAAGGTGCATTTTTTTTTTAGTTATGCATCCGTCACTATTTACAAGCCCATAGTTTCAAAATTAGCAGTAATATAGCCTCTTGACATGCATATTAAAAAAAAAGTTCAGTCCCTAAAGTAATTATTTATGTATTTTTTTATTGTATTTTTTTTAATACAAAAATAATAATAATTGGGTAATTATGGGATAGTGTGGGAGGTAATGTGTTAATTTAAAATGTATCTGTGGGTCTTTTTTAAATTAAATGTGTGTAAGTGTAAATTTACTATTTGGCCACAAGATGTCCTCACGCATTACTTCCTATTGCGCCTCTATAGTACGCTATATAGGAAGTAATATGTGCAGGGGTTCCGTCGGAAGTAAACAAATGATCGCAGCATCTTTTTGATGCCTGCGACCATTCATGGGGACAGAGATTCATGAATGGAAACTGTGTTCTTCAGCTGCGATAACGAGCACAGGAGCGCGTGGCGGCAAGGGACGTAGCAGCTATGTTAGGGGAAGAGGGAATTTACAGAGACGTAGTTACTCGACGCGGGGGAGTGGAAGTGGTTAAACTCTGACAATAACATTCAGTAAAAACCTGTTTTCCTACTTTTTGTTACCCATACAGTTATTATATTTGTTTTTGTGCACAAGTATTATTGTCTGTTTAAAAATTACAAGTTCTCAAAGTACAGTTTATCTGCACTAAAAGCTGCCATTGTAATTTATTGCATAGCTGCTGTATTTCTATAATACAATGCATCCAGTGAGAATGTGTCTTCTCCTGTGAACACTTTTGTCTTGTATTCGACACTGCTAGCAGTATTTACAGTGGTGTGAAAAACTATTTGCCCCCTTCCTGATTTCTTATTCTTTTGCATGTTTGTCACACTTAAATGTTTCTGCTCATCAAAAACTGTTAACTATTAGTCAAAGATAACATAATTGAACACAAAATGCAGTTTTAAATGATGGTTTTTATTATTTAGTGAGAAAAAAACCCTCAAAACCTACATGGCCCTGTGTGAAAAAGAAATTGCCACCTGAACCTAATAACTGGTTGGGCCACTCTTAGCAGCAATAACTGCAATCAAGCATTTGCGATAACTTGCAACGAGTCTTTTACAGCGCTCTGGGGGAATTTTGGCCCACTCATCTTTGCAGAATTGTTGTAATTCAGCTTTATTTGAGGGTTTTCTAGCATGAACCGCCTTTTTAAGGTCATGCCACAACATCTCAATAGGATTCAGGTCAGGACTTTGATTAGGCCACTCCAAAGTCTTCATTTTGTTTTTCTTCAGCCATTCAGAGGTGGATTTCTTGGTGTGTTTTGGGTCATTGTCCTGCTGCAGCACCCAAGATCGCTTCAGCTTGAGTTGACGAACAGATGGCCGGACATTCTCCTTCAGGATTTTTTGGTAGACAGTAAAATTCATGGTTCCATCTATCACAGCAAGCCTTCCAGGTCCTGAAACAGCAAAACAACCCCAGACCATCACACTACCACCACCATATTTTACGGTTGGTACGATGTTCTTTTGCTGAAATGCTGTGTTACTTCTACGCCAGATGTAACGGGACACGCACCTTCCAAAAAGTTCAACCTTTTGTCTCGTCGGTCCACAAGGTATTTTCCCAAAAGTCTTGGCAATCATTGAGATGTTTTTTAGCAAAATTGAGACGAGCCTTAATGTTCTTTTTGCTTAAAAGTGGTTTGCGCCTTGGATATCTGCCATGCAGGCCATTTTTGCCCAGTCTCTTTCTTATGGTGGAGTCGTGAACACTGACCTTAAAGGAAAGGTTCAGGGTAACGTGGAAAAAAATAAAAATCCATATCCACTTACCCGGGGCTTCCTCCAGCCCGTGGCAGGCAGGAGGTGCCCTCGCTGCCGCTCCAGAGGCTTCCGGTCGTCTTCGGTGGCCGACCTGGCCAGGCCGGCTGCCAGGTCGGGCTCTTCTGCGCTCCACGGACAGGCTCTTCTGCGTCCCACGCGGGCGCGCTGACGTCATCGGACGTCCTCCGGGCTGTACTTTCCCTGTACCTTCCCTTTAATTGAGGCAAGTGAGGCCTGCAGTTCTTTAGATGTTGTCCTGGGGTCTTTTGTGGCCACTCGGATGAGTTTTCTCTGCGCTCTTGGGGTAATTTTGGTCGGCCGGCAACTCCTGGGAAGGTTCATCACTGTTCCATGTTTTTGCCATTTGTGGATAATGGCTCTCACTGTGGTTCGCTGGAGTTCCAAAGCTTTAGAAATGGATTTATAACCTTTACCAGACTGATAGATCTCAATTACAGTACTTTTGTTCTCATTTGTTCCTGAATTTCTTTGGATCTTGGCATGATGTCTAGCTTTTGAGGTGCTTTTGCTCTACTTCTCTGTGTCAGATAGCTCCTATTTAAGTGATTTCTTGATTGAAACAGGTGAGGCAGTAATCAGGCATGGGGGTGACTACAGAAATTGAACTCAGGTGTGATAAACTACAGTTATTTTTTAACAAGGGGGGCAATCACTTTTTCACACAGGGCCATGTAGATTTGGAGTTTTTTTTTTTCTCACTAAATAATACAAACCATCATTTAAAACTGCATTTTGTGTTCAATTATGTTATCTTTGACTAATAGTTAACGGTTTTTGATGAGCAGAAACATTTAAGTGTGACAAACATGCAAAAGAATAAGAAATCAGGAAGGGGGCAAATAGTTTTTCACACCACTGTATATTATATTATTTTGTTTCTTTTCTTATCAACTACTATTGTAATCACTTCCTCAAGTTCCGCAACAGCACTAAGCTTCCCACTGAAGAAGAAATGCTGTTCTGCTACCAGTGTTTTTTTTTCTGCTACGGTAGTATCCTTTTTACTTTTTTGCTGTAAATAATCTTTTACAGCAAATATCCTAGGCACTTTCCTAGCTTGCCTTGTGGTTTATATGGCTCTGGATGGTAGCATGGGAATTCTGCTTTTCTGATTAGGAATATTGAGGTTCTTAGGATGCTTGGGTTTCCATTTGAATGCTGATTAAGAACATCCAAGATACATGTTTTTTTTTTTTTAATAAAATTAATACTTTAGTACATATCTGTTATATGGTAGGCGATAATTAATTTTTTACTTCCTTTATTACTTTGAACTATGTAGGTAATGTACTTTGGCTCTAAGAATGATAACAAACTTGTTTTACTAGACATACATTTTGACTTCAACATTTCATAACTATTTTAAAGCATTTGGAAGTGAAACTACAGCAAAACATTATTTTTTTAGTTTAGCGATGAGAAGCAAAGCATTAGAACATCTGACAGTTTTTGCTTTATACTGTTTACACACTGGCAGATTAAGATAACAGATTTGTTTTATGCGCTCAATCAATAATATGAACTGTGCCAAAGGTTTAGGGAAGCAGATGTGAAATGGTTCTTCGTTGTGTTGTTTTCAAACACGAGAACAAAAGTATCTTCTACACATTTAAAGGGGTTTTCCGATACATAAAAAGAAGCTAAAACTGACACTTACCTGGGGCTTCTATCGGCCCCCTGCAGCTGTAATGTCCCGCGCCGTTCTCCTCCGATGCGCCGTTTCCTGCCGCTGGCAACGGGCGAATTATTCCTGCTGCCGCACGTGCTTGCTCCCATGCGGGTCAGCGGGTGCTTACTGTGCAGGCGCAGTACAAGAGAACTTTGTACTGCACCTGCGCAGTAAACTCCAGCTGATGTACACGGCCGCGCAGCCACAATTCTATTCGTCTAGTTAGACGAATAATTAGCCCAGTGCTGGCGGCGGGGAACGGCGCATCGGAGGAGGACGACGCGGGACATTACAGCTGCAGGGGGCCGATAGCAGCCCCATGTAAGTGTCAGTTTTAGCTTCTTTTCATGTACCGGAGAACCAATTTAATATAATTGCAGTAAAACGGTTCTGCATTTTTTTCAGTGATCATCTACGCTTTTGCTAAAATGTGTTGATCTAACATGTACAGTATATTAATTCTATCTACCAGCATGTACTCCGGATCACTATCAGGGTTCCTTCTGTCCTTTGTGACACTCACTGGAGCAGGAAGTAAGGGGCATTCTCAAACAGTTTCCTACTTTTCCACTCTATCTAAACTGAGCATAAAAGCTTTGACTTTTTGCATAGTCCAGTAATAAGCTCTTGATTTTGCTTACCAAGAACTGTTGAATTTATTCAAAATATTTTTATTTTGATTACAGATCCAAATTTGTTGAGAACTTCCCTCGACTTGATCCTCCTCCACCTGTGGTGAAGAAGCGGACCACACGAGCTCTGAAGACAACTCAAGATATGATCATTTCCCCAAACCCTGTACTGAATAGTCCAGAGAAATCCCTAGTTTCTCCTGATGTCAGTGTGAATGTGGCTGGTGAAACTCCCATTGAAACTGCTATTGATGAAGATAATTCACCAAAACTGAAACGTCTTCCAGATTCCTTACCTAATGGAAAATTAGAGAAAGTCCCTTTACAGCAAACTGAGAATGGGGTAGTTCCTGAGATTACACTAGCTGTCCCCGATATTATTCACAAGGAGTCATTAGACACAAATCTGAAGGAGCCTTCTCATTTCTCTGACAAGGCTGTGGTAAGGCTCTGCATCAGCCAAGAAGACCTAATAGAAGACGAAACATCTCATTCTGATTGGAGTTCGTGGCCAAAAAACTCAACATTAGACAGTGATGGTCCCCATCCAGATCTTTTGTCCTTTGAGTAAAACTGGTTTTAAGGACATTAGTCTTGGCACTGGAACAGTTGGTCTGTGGATTCTCTGCTGCCCAGAAAGGTGTACAGGAAAGTTGAAGCAAACGTGTTGTCTAAGCAGGCGATAGATGAATGTTAAAGCCCAGAAACTGACCACCTCCACTTTGGAAGAGACAATAATGAATATTGGGCTTCGATGTATTTTACTTGTTTAAACTGTCACTGACATGCATTACATGCACACTGTTAGTCTACTTTGCACATCTTTAAATGCCTTACATATGATTGCCATAGTCATCTTGTGCAACACTAATGAGCAAAATTACGGAGAGCGTATTCCACTACAATTTATTACCTACTTGGTTCATGAAGGTTTATGTGATAACTGATCATAGTTGTAGAGTGGTAGGAAAGTGAGCTACAGTGGTCATTTTTAATGTAGATAAAATGTACATAATTATCTGAATGTGTTATGTATTGAGGAGATTTTCTTCTTGTTGTTAAGAGGTACCAATTTAAGTTATGGAGAACTGAAACCACCAGGATTTTCTCTGGGGCCAAAAGGAATCTAAGTTTCCTCTACAGAAAAATAACTTCATAATACAGATTTAAATCAGAATTCATTTTCAACCAACAACCATAATGCATGTGCAATGCAAGCAGTGTGTTTATTTGCAGGGCTGTACTTCTTGCATTGTGGACATTGCTTCCTGCAGTGGTGTTATATTTTTTTTTAAGTGAACCTGAAGTGACCACAAAAAAAGAAAAAACTTAGATACTCACCTAAAAAGACAAAAGGCTCTGAATCCTATAGAGCCTTCCTGATCCTCCCCCCATGTCTTCGTTCCTCTGCTGTCCCCCCGGTGGAATTATTTGATCAGCAGGTTGCATATGTCTTTGGCCCTCCTTGGACAGCATTTGGTAGTACTCAAGTACTTCAGAAGATGAGCAGATCCGTACTGCACACGCTCCGCTCACGAATGCACAGTACAGATCTGCTTGTCTTCAGAAGCACTCAAGTCCCTGTGGAGTCCAAAGGTTTGAATTTTGAACAAGGTACAGTGGTGTAACAAGGAGACGAAGAGAGGACTAGGAAGGGTCTATGGGATACAGAACCTTCCCACTTAGGTAAGTATCCAAGTCCTTTTTTTAATGTCGCTTCAGGTTTGTTTTAAAATGAACCGGAGATGAAAAGGATATGGAGGCTGCCATATTTATTTCCTTTTAAACAATACCAGTTGCTTTGCAAGCCTCCTGATCCTGTGTCCTCTAGTACTTATAGCCATAGACCCTGAACAAGATGCAGCAGTTCAGGTACACTGACTCCTGTTTTGCTGGATTAGTCATATGCTTGTTCTAGGGTTTGGATTCACACTACTTATGCCAAAAGATCAACAGGGCTGCCAGGAAACTGGCATTGTTTACAAGGAAATAAATATGTCAGCCTCCATATCCCCCTCACTTCGGGTTCCCTTTAAGAGGGCAAAATTGAACTTTTACACTACATGCCCTTTAAATCCCCTTTTGATACCCGACAAGATATCTTGGTGGTTCCTGTTCTCCATAACATAAGTAATTGGCAACCACTTTCACAAGTCATTTCCATAGTCCTATCCAATCCATACTTTACACTGATGAAGGCCATAACAGTTGTCTGTAAAGCAAACTGGATTATTTGCTTTAAACCTGTCATTCTGGATGTATGCCTGGCTTACAAGGGCATGAAGGAATGATTTGCTTGGCTCTGCCCTCTGTACTGTAGTAAAGTATTAGGGCCCTTTTCCACTTGGAAACCTGATCCCAAGCGCAACTGTGCTGCATTTGTGATCCCGCAAGCTGCTTTTCCCACTTGCCGCAATTACACTGTGCAGCCATCTGGAATAAAACGAGATTGTGCCAAGAATCGCGCAGGCTGGTGATTGCGTTTGGGAAAAAAACAGTGTGCTAGTGGAAAATAAGCACTGTGACTTACATGTAAATTGCAGTGCTATTGCAATTGGCAGAACCGCTGTGAACTGGTTTTTGAAAAGCGGATCACAGCTAGTGATGAAGGGCCCTTATGGCTGTTGCTTCATGGAAGTGATGCTCACATGTTCCTTCTGTTTTAAGAAGGAGAAACTGTACTTTCCTGTTATTGGTGACAAAAGAAGTATACAGACAGCATGTTCTAGAGTTTCCTGTGCCATTAGAAAAATGCAATATTTTGGATTCTCAGTGAGATTTTGTCTTACCATTTGTTCTTGAAAACATGTTGGTGAAACAGAAAGCCCAGATGGACAGCAATACAAGCATTGCAAAAGTTTTAACTTCAGCATTATATCCAAAGCCAAAAAACCCCATAGCTCTAGGCTGGACTGTAATCTTTACATGCTTATGTAGTAAACTGGGTTTGGTTCCAAACATTTCAGCTTTATAAGTCAGTCTGGTGCCAGTTATCTAATCACTGCTCTTCTGTTTCTTACAGTCCTTTTTGTATTTGTATTTACATCAATGTTAGTGGTATTCTGAGAGATACTTTGTTTAGGCTGACTGCCAGTGCCTTCTGAACTGCATATTGTGTCTTCCCGTGATGAAGTTGTATAGCTGTCCATGTCCAAACTGACACCGAGTTTCATATTTGGATGACTTTCTGTTCAGCGTAGCATAACATCTGCCCCCTTTCCCCTCGCACAGAAACGTAAAAGGTAAGTAAAACCCCACAGACACTAGCATAACACTTCTAGATCAATTATGTTGCTAAGGTTGTTCCCCCTTCCCGTCCCCCTTAGTATCACAATGGGGTCATATGCCTCTGTACAAGATTAGCTCAGATGAAATAGAAATAGGTTGCTTGCAAGTTTGCTTTTTAATTTGTTTCTATAGATTAGGCATGTCCAAAGAAGTGTACGGGGGCCAATTGCAGCTCGCCAAGCCTTTTCTGGTGGCCCCCAAAGATCTCTGCAGTCCTCAGGCTGTAGTGCCACATGCAGCGGCCATCTTGTTTTGCCGCTCTGCCTTCCCCTTTGCTATCACCCACCACTGTGGTAGTAACCACTTATTAGCAGCTGCCACTGTGTTAACTGCACACGGTATATGGGTTATTTCCCATGGAAATATTTTGACAGACTGTCACTGGCATAGTGTACCTCACGGCAATCAGCAAAAATGGTTTAATTTTTCCAGTTTGGCCCCCCAAGCAATCTCAAGTATTGTGATACAGCTTTTGGCCTGAAAAGTTTGGACACCCCTGCTATAGATAGAAGCTACTTGTTCTCAAACTCCCTGAAGCTTTTCACGAGGGATGATCTAAAAGCAGATCTCCAGTTTTTTATTCTCTAGTTTTTAAAATGTGATTGCTACTTTTATAACTCAAAATTGATATAAGGGCAGTCAGATTTTGTTCCTTGGCGATCAGCACTGTGATTTCCGTACTGTAATTACCCTAAAGTGGTGATCCACTACTGTAATCATCTCATGATTACTTGGATTGTCTCAACAATCTACCCTTATGAGTGTCAGTCTCAAGTACCCTTTGGCACCTATACCTTTATGATCAATACCTCATTGTGTATTAATGTTTTCTAAACCTTTGCTTATGTTTTTAATTACCGGTAACTAAAGTTACCAATTTAGTTTTGCTCGTATATGATTTACAATTTTCTAACACTCAGAACTTATTGTAATGAAATGAGTGCAACAAGCAGAAGTACCCTCTGGGGTATACAGTACGTACCACATGGTAATAAGCTGTGAGCTATAGCCACCATTTGCTTAATCTACATCTGGAATATTTTACCGCTATTGGCTTCCCACTTATATTAAATGTAGCTAATTTCATGTATGCCTCAGGGTAGCAACACACTAGGCAGAATCCCATATGCGTTTTCCACTATGTGGTATGGAAACCGCATATGCGATTCTGCCTAGTGTGTCCCTACCCTCAGACATCCTGTGATGTCCCTATGGCAACAAGTCAGGTACTTCCTATTACCCCATTTTTCTGGGGCAATCTGATGCTACAAGGCAACTTGACTTTGTGCAGACAGAAAACTTCTTGAGTAAAGAATGAAATACCCCACAGTTTTCTGTCCTTCTGTTAGCACTTTTTAAATACTGTGCGATTACTTTTTTAAACTGAATCTTAGAAACACAATATACTCTTAGGGATCAGTAGATTGTTATTTATTTTATATGAGCCACGAAAGGTTTCTGGTTTCCTAGCATGCATACCCCCACTGATCCAGGAAAGGAAAGAAAGTAAGCCTATGAAAGCAGCTGATGACTAATTAGTTGTCAGCTGGAGGCTTGAATTATCTGAAGTTACTTCCTAAGGCCTGAGACACACTGCGGAGCGCTTTTTGATCCATCAGAGCTGCATTTGCATTTTTTTTTTTAAAAAACGCCCCCATTTATCGTGGCAGAATCATAGTGAACACAATTTTTTGAAAAACCACAATCGCAGCGATTTTGCTGCAATTTTACTTCAATTTTTAAGCAAGTCAATTGGAGCATTTTTTTTTAAACGCAAGCGCAGCACTGATGGACCAAAAAAGTGCTCTGCAGTGTGTCTCCGGCCTATGGTTTGGTTCACACTGCAAGTGCTTTTTTAGCGCAAGTGTTTTGAAAAACTCTTGCTAATGTAATGCTATGGGTGAATTTTATTTCACATTTCTCAAGTGAGAACACACACCTAGCATTACATTAGCATTACATTTTCAAATCAAAAGCACTTAGAAAAAGCTCTTGCAGTGTGAAACAGCCCTAAGGGTTAGTTCACACTGCAATAGCTTTTTAAGTGCTGGTCATTTGAAAAGCTCTTGCTAGTGCAATGCTATGGGTGTTTTTTTTTATATAAAATCACATTGCTCAAGTGAGAACACACACATGGCATTACAGTACCAGAGCTTTTAAAATCACAAGCGTTTAGAAAAAGCTCTTGCAGTGTAATGGATCAGTGGTGGTTAGCACTTCTTTACGCATCACTAGTAGCCAGGAGGACCACCCACAATCTGCTTTTAGGGTGCAGGGAACCCAACTGAGCTGACTACATTACTATTCTGCTTAATGCAATGAATGGAGGCTTAAGAGGGATATGCCCTTTTCAGCTAACCCTGTGAGAAAAGTCACAAATGTGTGTGTTTGTGCAACCACTAGTCAGTGTGGTCCCTTTCTGATGCTAGTCGGCCAAAACAATTGATTGGGATTGGGTACTGTATAAATCCCACTGTATTTGCAGCTTGAACCTACAGTGTGTACACAATACTTTAATGCTTTTTTAGTAATTCAGAGTGTCCTGAAATTCTCCCACAAAAAGCACTGTTTGATTGGATCAGAAATGTCTCTCTGACATTTATATAGGGATTAGGAATCTGGGTCTGATTTTTGTTTATGGACAGATTGGCACTCTTAAAGTTTTTTAAATTAACAAAAATGACAGATATGATAAAGTGCTGTGTGACCTTGAGGACCAGGTTGTTCTTCAGAAGTTGCACTTACCCTGTGCAGTATGTGGCTTGTACATACTCTGTTCATAGTACTTATCTCTCAACCCCCCCTCCCCCATTTTTAATAAGGCCTCATTTCCACTTGCGCATTGGCCTCACATCACTTAGCATTATCACATTCGGCAATGCTGAAAACAGCTGATTTTACCGATCACCTTTTTAAATTACCACACAGAAAATTAGAATTACTGACTATCGAGGTAAATTACCGACTTGTGTGGTGAATACCTCAAGAAATGTCAAAAAGTTGCAATTCACAAAGATTTAAGCATTGGGCAAAACGGTTTGATATTTTTCTCCAGCTCTTACCAGCTGATAACTCACTCTCTCTATGCGGTAACATTGACAGACAGCCAGTAGGGAGAGTCAGGCAGCCAACAGGGAGAGCCACACAGCCCTGCTTCTCATCCTGATTTGGTCCGACATGGTGGAAGGCGGGTCTTCACTGTAGCAGAGCAGTACAAGGTAATATTTTATGAGGCTTTTCTGCATCCTTTTAGATGTGAAAATCTTTATACTGTTATACAGAAGAGCTCCCCGTGCAGGCTGCAGCACATCTAAAGGGATGTTGGGGATGCACTGGACAGAAATCCCGGACTCGTACACACAGCTTCCTACTTCACCGCTGACCTGCTCCACAGCTGGTAAGTGTCACTTACTGAGCTGAGCTTAGTGAATTGAAGCATGTTTGTTTGGTAAATTACCAAACTTCGGCCTCGTGCGGAAAATCTTTAGTGAATATAGAAAAAAAAAGTGTAAAATACCGAATGCGTTTTTTTTACTGACCTTAATGACTTTACTGAACTGCCCTTAGTGAATTGAGGCCATTATGTTTTTTTATAAACGCAATGCAAAACGCAAAGACAAGAGCCATTGTTTTCAATATTCATGAATAAATAACATTCAATAGTAATGAAAAATCAATATTAATGTTCTCACTTATGCGTTGGCACACAGCGTTAGTGAAATGCAAGTGTGCAAGGCAATTTTGAGAGTTATGCGCGATCAGCCTTAAATTTCAATATTTTCCTGATTGATGATCAGTCTGGGAATATTGATCACCTTACTATCCAGTACAAAGCTTTGCAGCTTTCGATCCCTCACTACTCTCAGCTGTGGCCTCTCCACAACCCAGCCCTGCAAGATTGATAGAACAGCCTTTTCTGGTTGATTTTTGCATCAAAAATCCATAGGCCTTAGTTTTCTAATATACTTTTATTTGCATCAGTGTTTATACTGAATTGTTTATCTCATCTATATAAAACCTCTAATAATGTATAATAGCCTTTGCTTTTGAGGGGCAAAAAAGCAAATTCAGATTATATTTCAAAGTAGATTATGAACAAATGAGAAAATATCATTGAAAATGCATTACAATAACTAATATACAGTAATGTTGCTTTGATGCTTTGTGTACGCCAGATCTATCATGAGGTAAATGTACAGAAATGTATCATGGAGCACCATGATTCAGTAAATCGGGCTTTTAACCCTTTTGGACCATGATGATTTTAATTATTTTAAGGTACTGTCTCTGAGGTAATGGTGTATTGACCAGCAGTGAGCAAGGCGTATTGCACTGGGTTGCAGTGGGGAGCTGAATGTCATGAGCTTTTAGTAAATAGAGCTCTATCATTGTACACTGCATGTAACTACTATAAGGCTGCTTACACGCTAAGACGTTACAGGTGCACGTTAGTGCGCCTGTAACGCTCCCCCAACGCACAGCAATGTAACACAAGTGGGCTGTTCACACAGCCCACGTTGCGTTACATGTAACGCTGCACGTTCTGCCGAAAGTGCAGCATGCTACGGCGTTAGAGCGGCTATAGCCGTGTTAGACTGTTTGCACATGCTCAGTGGGGGGGCGGAGAGGAGGCGGGGAGATGCAGCTACAGTAGCCGCGCACATGGCTACTTAATATTCACTGCACTGGCGACCGCTGATTGGCCGGCGGTACCACGTGATGCGGAGTGTCTCACTCCGCATCACGTGGTCCCGCCGGCCAATCAGCGCCACTCTGGGAGACCTTATACGGATAGAGCCGCCTAACGCGGCTCACTCTACCGTCCTCTCCCGCACCACCATACGTTGCTTTAGGTGCACATTATGCGACCTTAACGTAGCACCTAACGCAACGTCTTGGTGTGCAAGTAGCCTAAATGAATCCTGCAGCCTGCTCCCATTGCCTTCTATCAAAAAATGCATTTGCTATGTATTGACAGGTGTTCTGTAATAAAAATGCCAAGTTAAGCATAGTCGAGGTTCCCAGACACTAATTTCCGGAACTGGCTTAAAAAGCCAATACAATGTACACATATATACAGTTATTATATACAACCGATATTAACTTGCAGTATATAATGTCTGTTTATACTTGATAAGCAGTCATACTAAGATGTCTTCCGCACTGTTTTATTGTTATAGATCTGATATGTGGTAACCGGTTTTGTTGTATTTCATTGTGGCATTCTAACCATTGCTGGCCTTTCTGGAGCACGGTCACGCCCAGTCTAAGAAAGGTTCATTCTTACTGTAGTTCAGGGCATAGCACACTGGCGGGACCATGTGACCATAAGACGCATTTGTGGAAAGCTGCGAATGACCGTTATTGAAGAGTAACATAACTGTGCAAATGTATTTTATCCTTTTTATCAAATTTACATTGTAATATCATGTATCTACTGATTTTAAACTAGAGAGAAAACATGCTCTATTTATATTTTATAGGAAAGTTGTACTTTATAATCTTTCATACATAAACTGCACAATAAAAACTATACAATTGCTGAGTGTTCCTTTTATATTTTTACAGAAGTCATTGGACATTTCACATCATGCACTTTGTCTGCCACATTTTCAGGCCAATCACGTGAGAAGACAATTCACTTACCCTCATTCCCTGAAATTAAGACATCCCCTGAAAGTAAAGCCCTAGCCGGAATTTTGAGCATGCTGGGAATATAAGCCATACCCAGAAAGTAAGCCCTAGTGGCAGTAAGGGGAAAAAGTATGGCAACTTGTGTTTCTACTTTAGCCAGTGGTCTCACAGGTAGGAACATGGCTCCATCATTGGGCTAATAACTGCACTCGCTGCTACTCAGCGAGTGCAGTGATTGGCTCAATAATGGAGCCATGGCCCCGCCTGCGAGAGCATCTACTCCAGTAGAAATACAGTAAGTTGCTGTACTTCCTCAAGGCTGAAGATCGGGGACACAGCAGCATGGAGCAGGAGGAAAAAGGAGGATGCAGGGGGACATCAGAGGACATGGGGACAGTGCGGCATGGAGCTGGGAGTAAGCAGAGGATGCAGGGGGGCATCTGAGTGCACGGGGGACACTAGCAGGTTATAGTGGGACACAGGAGGACAGGGATAAAGGAGGACACAGGTACAGAGAAGGACACTAAAGGTACAAGGTGGACACGGGCACACGAGGTGGCACAGTGAGGAAGGCAGGAGGACACACAGCACAGAAATTTGGGTGTTCATAGAAAATAAGACATCCCCTGAAAATAAGCCCCAGCTCATCTTTTGGTGCAAAAATAAATATGACACTTTTATTTTGGGGGGAAACACAGGTAGTAGTATTTTTTTTATGTAGCAGGAAATAAGAGAACCTGATGGAAGCTAATATAAACATGGGGAGGACATACAAATTCCATGCAGGTGGTGCCCTCAGATCTTTCAAATAGAGATATGGATATTATTGAAGGATTAAGTCTCATTATATTGAGTAAGAACAATATTTCATATCTACAGTAAAACCCCAGTAATCCAGAATTTGGTTGATAAAAATTTTCAAGCAACCAGAAAAAAAAAAATCTTTGCCTTGCAGGATGCATAAAGCTACATTTACACTTCTTTATACAGTAATAAACATTTTAACATTAAGCTAAGTCTTTCCTTTGTCTTTGTTTGTTTAACTAATTCAACCTTAATACAGAGTTTATTGTAAGTACTGTATACAGGTGGGGCATAGTACTGCTTTAGATAGGCCTATTTTTAACTTTTACAAACAAATAATGTGCTCTAGCGCTCACAGGACACGAAAAAAATGCACAAATTAAATGATTAAAATGCAACCAAAACAATCAATTAAGATGGCACCAATACAATCAGCACCTTATATGCTGCTTTTACCTGATGTTTATTGTATGTGGAGACACGGTTTTTATTTGTTTTAATAAATGTGGAAAATCTCCTTTACACTTTTCCACTATGTTAAGCGTTTTTATTTGTGGATGAATCAACAGCAATGATACCGGAAGATTACAAGTTCCCAGCAGGCGGTGCCACTGTGGCTGAGGGTGGCTTATACCCCTTATGTGAAATCGTGCCCAGTGGCCACAAGATCCGGTGAGTCTGTTGATGAAGGGGGGATAGTGACATCTATTACCCCCACTGCTTGAAGCACCTACCGGAGACTTTCAGTCGTTAAGTGACTGGACTTGAGCGCTTAACCCTGATCCCTTCATTTGTTTACTATTTTTAACTTTGACTCTCAAGCAACCGGAAACTACACTTAACCAGCATCAGCCAATCCCTGTTGGTGCTGGATAATCGGGGTTTTACTGTTTAAAATAGTCTGTCCCTCAAAGGCTATATAAAATAGTTTTCAGTATTCTGAAACGCAACATGTCTAGACTCCGCACTCAAAACTTTGGTGCTGTTGTATGTGTGCGGGAAATAGGGATTGGACAAGAAACCCAAAATAATTTATCAGAGGTTGTTAAACCCAAATGTCACCCCTGTCCTTTGCCTAATCCTAATCTTTCCTCCTCCTTTGGAAAACTCTACATATACAAGTAGCTTGAAATTATTTTCGGGATCAAGTTATGTGATATCTCATCAGGGATCATCTTTTTCCCAAGGAGCTTGTTCTGTCCTAAGGAGAGGGTCAGCACAGCAGCCAAGCAAGCAGCACTTTAAAAGGAATTTATCAATAGAACTCTTTTTCTTTTACTCCAATTTTCTGTTAGTTTGTGCTTACCGCATCCGATCATGTTACTTCATAACTTGACCTGGCCTGACCACCATAACCACCAAAACTATTAATACTGCTTGACAATATATAAAAATTAGATGGAGTAACCTTTGGATAGCAAAGTCCCATAGCTAAACGATAATAGATCACTGAATCACAAACGACATTGCCGTATTATACGAGACCATGCTTGTGAAAGTTACTGAAGCATCTCTGCTGGTCTATATATAAACATCTGTATGTGTATATGACAGCGCTAAAAATCTGACAATAGGACAGATATTACAAATTTACACAAAGTTCAGATCAACATAAAGTTCAGTGGGGAACAATGCCCAATCTGTTTTACAGTTCTCCTTTGTGTATGCGCTCTATTCGGGTTCAGCGAGTACCCTTTTCTCCATATATGCAATTGTATATTTCTTTCCTTTGGGTTGGGGTGGGGTTGTGGGCGGTGTCCCCAGGCAGTGAGAGAGCCTGGGGCGCCGCCCACGCCACGCCCCTTCATATGGCCGGCTGCTCCCAAGGCAATGCTGCAAGCATGTTCCCATATTGTTGGGTGATTTTAAACGTAGGTTAGGGCGGGGACCCCGAGAGAAGGCTGCACGAGCCGTCCCTGCTACTGAACTGATGTCTCTCTCAATAAGACAAGGGTAAGGTCCCCTAATAAGTTGATAATGTGTAACGCATGGATTTGCTTCCATTATTGTATTGTGAGATGCATTAGTTCTAATGCACCTGTTCTACTGCTATGAGCACAGTTGTGCCTTTAAGAGGCTAGTTAGCCCTATGCAATGTCAGGTGCATCTTGGTTAGACGCGCAACCATTTTCACTTTTCTCCATATATGCAATTATATATAAACATCTGTATGTGTATATGACAGCGCTAAAAATCTGACAATAGTACAGATATTACAAATTTACATAAAGTTCAGATCAACATAAAGTTCAGTGGGGAACAATGCCCAATCTGTTTTACAGTTCTCCTTTGTGTATGCGCTCTATTCGGGTTCAGCAAATACCCCTTTTCACAGTCTATTATATATGAATAGATAGTGCTCCACTCCACTTTAGGTACATCAAAAGAAGTAAAAAAAAAAACCTCGGGGCCGCACTCACCCGGCCTGTGTGACCACTGCAAGACTGGTCAATATGCGCTCTGTAGCCCCTGATGAGTCATGCGTACGTGACGAAACGCGTAGGAAGGAGCTAGCAGCCGGCAGGACGGTCTGGAAATTACACAGCGGAGGTTACCGGAGCGCCCGGCGAGCCTATCTGGAGAGGCACGGGGGAGAGCCCGTTTTAATACTCTATGCGCTGTAACATGCACATGTCTGTGAGTACCAAATTTTAATAAAACTTGCTTTCAATACAACGGAGTTATGCTATGTGAGGCTCATTCTGTTTGAGGTGAGCACACCATAAGGAATCCACACAAGGAGGGACGGCCAGGAGAGCGCATATCTGAGCAAGGAGTCATCTGAGTCAGACCGGGCAGTTGGCCATAGGAGGACTACAGAGCGCATATTGACCAGTCTTGCAGTGGTCACACAGGCCGGGTGAGTGCAGCCCCGAGGTTTTTTTTTTTTTACTTCTTTTGATGTACCTAAAGTGGAGTGGAGCGCTATCTATCCATATATAATATATATAAACATCACCTGAAGAACGTTGAAGAACCCGCACAAGGGATTATTACCACTATGACATCCCATTCCCTACCACCTCCACGTGAATACCAGTTTTTAATATGCGGTGTCACAATGTCCATTCTTCTGAGTAGTCAAGTCCCGGTATTGCGTGGTAGTGGCTCCAGTGTAAGTGATCTAATCCACGGGGCAAACTGGACCTAGGGTGGTGTCTTTAGGGTCTATTGTATTCAACCAGAGTATTGAGAGTCCAGCAGACTTCCGTCTCTCTTGCTCTCCTCTTTTTATTAAAATGTTTTTAAGTGCCTTAGTTTTACCTGCAACGTGTACCTAGAACGTGTGCGGTTAACGGACAAACATGCATGTTTACAGTGGCCACTGAATATATTTTTAGCACTTTAGTGCACTAAATGAACGATTTTACATATCATAAGTGAAGATTTCATATTACCATTTCACTGGTAAACATTGTTAGTTGAAGAGGCTCTTAGGCCCAGTGCACACCAAAAACCTCTAGCAGATCTGCAAAACGCTGGAGGTTTTTGAAGCAGATTTCAGAGCGATTTTAGGCATGTTTAGGGCCTGTACACACTGCTGCGCTTTTAAAATCGCATGCGATTTTAAAATCGCAAGCCTTCATGAGAATAGAAAAAGCGCATCGCACCAATGTGTACAGGTCTTCATGATTTTCATTATTTTTCAAAAGACCTTGCGATTAAAAAGCGCATGCGGTTTGAAAAGCGCAGCAGTGTGTACAGGCACGAGACGTTTTCTAAACATGCCTATCGGTTTTTGGAGCATTTTTGTGTAACAGATTACAAATATTGTTACAGTAAAAGCTGTTACTGAACAGCTTCTGTAACAAAAACGCCTAGAAAACAGCTCTGATCTAGCGTTTTTCAGAGCTGTTTTCTACTCTCCTATACTTTAACATTGAGGCAGAAACACCTCTAAATCTAAACAATGCTGCAGCCCCGAGTTTGCATTTGTGGAAAAAATGAACCACTCTGGTGTGCACCATCCCATTTAGTTTCATTAGCCAAGCGGTTTTCCCCCTGCAAGCGTTTTAAAAACGCTCCAGAATCGCTCCGGCGTGCACAAGCCCTATCTTATGATGTGTGGTAAATACGAGTGATGGGGTCTAGAGTCGTACTGAAGCAGTTGTATGAGATCTCTGTCCTGATTGGTAAGAATTGCTGGTATTGGGAGCTGGAATTGGGGTTAGTGTTAGGTTCTGGGTTAGTGTTGGGATTTGGCTTGGGTAGTATATTATAAAACTGTCCACAAATCCCACAAACTGCATATGTTGTGCAGGTAACCTCTAGAATGCGGGCGAGAACATTCAAATCTCAGGAGGAGAATTTGGTTGCATGTACTGTAGGTATCCACAAACCATGAACTGTTGATAGGGATGGTCCTGCCTAGGAGAACTCATGGAAAAGCATGTGATCAGTTTGATCAGCGTATGATTTGTAAGGCTCTGATTTGCAGGTCATATTCATGTGTTTGAACCAGGAAGTCATTATAGCCAATCAGAACCTTACAAATCAACTGATCAAACCCCCCCCCCCCCCCCTTCCCATTGCAGCATTGCAAAGAGGCTGGCAGGTGAAATGGGACTATTTTCCACCTGCCGCCTCTCTGCATATCCCTCAGACTTCCGACACTTTATAGTTCCGGCCTGGCCCGGAACACAGAAGAGCAGCGCTGGCTATGGCTCCGCCCCTCTCGTGTGTAGCCCCGCCCCCTTCCAGTCTGTCACAGCATCGGAAGACAGCATGAAAGGACTGTCAAGTGGCACTGTGAGTAACTGGCCCGTGTGTGTGTGTGTGCGCGCGCGCGCAGGGGTGCCGCCAGGGGCCTCAGAGGCTCCTTGACGTCATCGTGACGTCACACTGTTGCCCGCAGGCCCCGCACTGACACCGCGCCAGCCAGTTCACAGAGCAGGGCTACGGGAAGATGGCTGCCGCCGAAGCCCTGCCCTGGAGACTATTTGTGTCTCCAGTACAGGGCTTCGGGCGCCATCTTCCCGTAGCCCTGCTCTGCCTGACTGCCAGTGCGGGTCCGCAGGAGACTGCAGGAGGAGGAAGAGCAAGATCCCCGGGGGAGCTGCGCGCCAGAAGAGAAGACTTCTGTCAGGTGAGTACATTCTTTTTTTTGTTTTTGCCGAAATGTGGCCCAAACTGCGTTTATTATCTGATGAAATGTGGCCCGAACTGGTGTGTGTGTGTGTGTGTACGTGTGTGTGTGTGTTTTGTACCCTACTTTGTGTTTTTATCTTGCTGTGTGAGTGTGTAGAAGAGGGAAGAGTGTAAATTACTGTGTGAGGAGAAGGGGTGTGTGTGCGTGTGTGCATAGTGTAAAGTTGCAAGACGGAAGTGAATTTTAAAATTATAAAAGGATACTTACCTATGGAGAGGGAAGGCTCTGGGACCTAGAGAGCCTCCCCGTTCCTCTTACAGTCCCCTCGTTCCAGCGCTGTAACCCCATTTAAGGCCATGGAAGTCTTCAGGAGCCTGAGTGCTCCTGAAGACGGATGGCTCTGTACTGCACTTGTGCGCAAGAGAGCGTGCTCATGCATGCGCAGTACAGAGCCGCCCATCTTCGGGAGCACTCAGGCTACTGAACACTTCCATGGCCTCAAACGGGGGTGACAACGCTGGAACGAGGGGACTGTAAAAGGAATGTGGAGACTCTATAGGTCCCAGAGCCTTCCCTCACCATAGGTAAGTACGGTATCTGTTTTTTTTTAATTCACTTCAAGGGCAACTGAAGTGAGAGAGATGTGAATGTTGCCATATTTATTTACTTTTAAGCAATACCAGTTGCCTGGCTGTCTTGCTGATCCTCTGCCTCTAATACTTTTAGCCATAGACCCAAGAACAAGCATGCAGCAGATCAGATGTTTCTGACATTGTCAGATCTGAGATGATTAGCTGCATGCTTGTTTCTGGTGTGATTCATACACTGTTGTTGCCAAATAATCAGCAGGACAGCCGGGCAACTGGTATTGTTTAAAAGGAGAGAAATATGGCAGCCACCATATACCTCTCACTTCAGTTCCCTTTTCAGTATTGCTTGAAGGAAATATTAATGTGTCCACTTACTTACCTGATGCTTCTTTCAGCCCTTGTAGTCCTCCTGCTCCCTCGCCATCATTCTACGCTGCTCCGTTCCTCCGCTGTCCCTGAAAGCTGGGGGACTCAGCCAGTCGCCGTCTACGTGGCCACACACATCTTTAATCCTACTCTTGTTGCCGGGACCGTTCTGTGCATGTGCAGTTGCAATTTTTTACTTGCGTTAAAGCACAATGCCCCTGGCCAAGGGGGCCAGGCATGCAACAGTTGGAGGGGGACAACAAGGGAATAGAGCAGAGCAGAATGACAGTGTGGGACCAGGAGGACTTCAGGGGGCAGGAAGAAGCCCCAGGTAAGTAACTGGCCACAACAATATTCCCGTAATATTTCCTGTAATGTGTGCGTGTTTGGGGAGGGAGAATTTACCCGGGGGTGAGGGGGGCCCATGAAAACATTTTGCTATGGGGCCCAATGATTTCTAGCTACGCCCCTGAATGTTACCAACAGATTAGAAAGAATGGGCACCATTTAAAGGACAATTGAAGTAAGAAGAATGTGGACGCTGCCATATATATTTCCATTTAAACAATACATGTTGCCTGGCAGTCCTGTTTATCTATTTAGCTGCAGTAGTATCTGAATCACACCAGAAACAAGCATGCAGCTAATCTTGTTAGATCTGATAATGTCAGAAACACCTGATCTGCTCCATGCTTGTTCAGGGTCTGTGACAAAGTATTGGAGGCAGAGGATCAGCAGGACTGCAAGCAACTGGTATTGCTTAAAAGGAAATACATATGGCAGCCTCCTCATACCTCTTGCTACAATTGTCCTTTAACCACTTAAGCCTAACTGGACGAAGATTTTCGTCCAGTTAGGCTGCGCGCACTCCCGCGGGTCGCGCGCGCTCCCACGCCCCCCCGTGTGCGCCCCCGCTGCTGGGCGCCAGCCCACCGATCAGTGAAAGGGATTATAAATCCCTTTCACTGATTGGACCCCCCCTCCCCGGAGAAAAGCCGACAGCGTCTCTTCAGACGCTGCGGCTTTTCTGAGCTCTGGTCTCCTTTCTTCTGCCTGGGAGCGAGATCGATCGCTCCCAGGACTTTTTGATTGTGGCCATCTTGTGGCCAAATAGCAAATTACACCAAAAACACACAGTATCAAATTAACATATTTAAATACATTAAAAAAAAACCCTGTTTACCTCCCACACCAAAAAACACCCACATACAAGTTTAAATAAAAAAAAAAAAAAAATTACAATAATAATAAAAAAAAAACATAAATAGTTACCTAAGGGTCTGAACTTTTTAAATATGCATGTCAAAGGAGTATATCAATATGATTTAATAAATTATGGGCTTCTAAATAGTGATGGACGCAAATTGAAAAAAATGCACCTTTATTTCCAAATAAAATATTGTCGCCATACATTGTGATAGGGACATAATTTTAACGGTGTAATACCCGGGGCATATGGGCAAATACAATACGTGAGTTTTAATTATGGAGGCATGTATTACTTTAAAACTATAATGGCTGAAAACTGAGAAATAATGAATTTTTTCAGTTTTTTTCTTATTCTTCCTGTTAAAATGCATTTACAGTAAAGTGGCTCTTAGCAAAATGTACCACCCACAGAAAGCCTAATTGGTGGCGGAAAAAACAAGATATAGATCAATTCATTGTGATGAGTAGTGATAAAGTTATTGGCAAATGAATGGGAGGTGAAAGTTGCTAGGATGTAAAAAAATTTCAACCCTGTGGGCTTAAGTGGTTAAGTGATGTAGGTTATCGTTAGGTGAGAGTTGAGATAAGCTTAGACATTGGGCTCTATTCACAATCACACATGCGGTAAGAGATTTTTTTACCGCTATATTACCGCCAGTGATCATTTTTGCGGTTTTTCCACATTCACTAAAAATGTTCCGAATGTTTCCCGCATGCGGGAACAATGCGTAAAAATTGGGGAAACATGCGTAATTACATAGTAAACATGGAAACCATGCTTAAAAAAAACTTGTTCAAAAAAAAAAAAAAAAAATTTAAAGTCCAGCAAACACAGCACTCAAGGCTCCAGACTACATTTAAGTCAATAGGAAGCGAAATATATCACCAATACTAGTAGGTGATGAAAAAAAAAAATCGGTAGTTAAGTCAGAAATAAGGCGCCCCTTTTTGTTTGTGAATTTTGTTTTTTTGCGGGAATTGCCGACTTTTGCAGACTTTTACCGCATTTTTTACGCATGCGGGTAATTAATGCGCAAAATTTGACGCATGCGGTAAATGTTCACGCGTGCATTTTTGTGAATGTCAAAATGGTCTCATTTCAGTCGAGAATTTACTGCCAGTGCATTTCCGCATGCGAAAATGATTGTGAATAGAGCCCATTGTAGGGAAAGGGTTAATGTGAGGAACAAGGTTAAAGGATACCCGAACTGAAATGTGACATGATGAGATAGACGTGTATGTACAGTGCTTAGCACACAAATAACTATGCTGTGTTCCTTTTTTTCTTTCTCTGCCTGAAAAAGTTAAATATCAGGTATGTAAGTGGCTGACTCAGTCCTGACTCAGACAGGAAGTGACTACAGTGTGACACTCACTGATAAGAAATTTCCATGTTTATCCCTTTCTTGCTCTCAGAAGCCATTTTCTGCTAGGAAAGTGTTTTATAGTTGGACTTTCTTATCAGTGAGGGTCACACTGTAGTCACTTCCTGTCTGAGTCAGGACTGAGTCAGCCACTTACATATCTGATATTTAACTCTTTCAGGCAGAGAAAGAAAAAAAGGAACACAGCATCCTTAAAACAACTGCTTTTAGAGGTAAGGAAGCAGGTACCACGAATTAGCCAGAGGACAATATAATGTAGGCATGGTCATTGATGGTCAAATTTCTTTTTTCAACCAAACTATGTAAATAGCATGCTAGTAATTGTGAGTTGGTGCAAATTTTATGCTAAATGTATGCAGCTTGGATATGGTCCAATTAAATGCAACAACAGGTTGTTCAAACACTGGGCCACTGTGAGGTAACTGTTCACAAGACCTGTGAAATAGTGGTTCACAAAGACTGAGCCCTGTGAGTTGAGTGTTTAAAAGAACCAAATCCTGTGAAGTCAGGTGTTCACAAGCATCTAGCCCTGTAAGGTGAGAGTTCACAAGGATCTAGCCGTGCGAGGTAGGCATTAAAAAAAGAATCTATCCCTGTGAGGCGAGCTTCCACAAGGACCTGGGCCCTGCAGCGTGGCTGTCATCAGTATGGATGAGACTTATGAAGATGTGCAGTTTGTCAGTCTGCAATTTATACTATTATGCAGGGGCGTAACAATACCTGTAGGGGGCCCATAAGCCACAGGGGACCCCGTGGGGGAGAAGTTTCTTCTCCCTGTCCTGAAAGACTGATAACTAAGGGCACGGAGAGATAAAGAAAACTTTCTGCTCTCTGCACAATTGTTCTAATGACTGCATCTTGCTCAGCCACTGATAAGGAATCCTACAAAGGGCTGGTGCACACCAGAGCGGTTCTGAAGCATTTTTTAAAACGCTTGCAGGAGGAAAACCGCTTGGCCAATGAAAGTGAATGGGATGGTGCACACCAGAGCGGGTCGTTTTTTCCACAAACACAAACTCAGGGGCTGCAGCAGTTTTTAGATTTCTTTGGCGTTTCTGCCTCAATGTTAAAGTATAGGAAAGTAGAAAACAGCTCTGAAAAACGCTAGATCAGAGCGGTTTTCCAGGCGTTTGTTACAGTAGCTGTTCAGTATAACAGCTTTAAAGAGACTATGTAACAAATTTTTCAGCCTTAGTTCTTCTATCCTATAAGTTCCTATGCCTGTTCTAATCTGCTCTGGCTTACTGCAGTCTTTCCTAACTGCACTGTCTCTGTAATAAATCAATGCATCTTTCCTCTGTCCTGTTTGTCGGGCTAAAGCTTGATTGTGTGGAATGTGCAGGGCTGCTTGTGATTGGTAGAAGCGATACACACCCTCTGCAGGCCCCCTGCATACTCTGAATGACTCACACTCTATGCTTAGCTGAGCCTATTAGAAGCTGGTTAGTTTGTTTGTAAACACTGCCTAAAACTGTTAATTACAAGCCAGGATTGCAGCAGAGAGTGGCAGAAACAGCACAGAGGGGCACAGGAGAAAATAATGAATAGAATGGTATGCTTTTTATTGTAAGAATATTAGAGTACAGATTCTCTTTAAGCCTCATAAACGTGTAGCTGCTGTAAGAGTTGGGTTATCCTACTGTCCCCAGTGATGACCCGTCCTGTGAAAGGACTCTTTAATACTCCGACACACCAATAACTATAAGGGGTTTTATTAGGGGCAGACAAGATGCCCTGTGAGAAGGGTGTGGGCAAAAAGGATTCACAATGGTATAGGGGTACAATGGCATCAGATAAAAGCAACAGCTTAGTGACAATGGGTTAGTGAAGCAGAAACAGCAGTTCAATATTGCAACAGTCGTAAATAGAGTTTGTTCCCCTGTCCACCCGTGAAGAGACTCTGCCCCTTAATGCACTGGGTGAGAGAGGGACAACGCTAGTGTACTATTCTTAACAATCAAACAGGCAAACAGTTATATGCAACTCACACAAATCGCAGAGGAAGTGCAACTAGTTACTGCCCTTAGCTAAACATTTCAAACCCTGACTAACCACCGGCCAGTGGTGAAACTGCTATAAAGTCTGCTAGCGATGGGGCCAAATCAAGTTAAAGTTGAAGCGCTCAGACCTTCAAGAGAAGGTATTTGTAATCCACATGGCACGACCAGCTCTCCAAAGGACTCTGGGATGTGAGGGGCAGGGGCCCCTTCTCGCTCGCCAGGCGAAGGCACAGTTAAACCCAAAGTACTGTGGCCACAGGCCTCTCACCCGTCTCATCGCTACAACACTCAGGAATGGCTTGTCCTCTGGGCTGGGTGAGACGATTCCTCCTGTCTGGTCGCTGGTGGCTTGTTTCGGATCCAACTATCAGCCCTCCTGCTATCCTGGCTTGATCGCATCAATTGGAGCCTGATTTTACTCCTTTCTGCCCTGGTCCATTCCTCTGAAGCACACGAAGATCTCTTACGCAGAGGCTGGGACAGAGAGACCCACATGTCTCTCCAGCATTCCTCCTTTTGTCCTCCCCCTCATCCTTTGTCCTCTCTCTTCCTCTTGTCCTTCCCCCATCACCCCCCTCTGTCCACTTTCTTTAGCTCTGAAAGAGGGGTGAGGTTGCCATTGTGTGGTGGGTATAAATATTGCAGTCTCAATCCACTGATGTTACACTCTCCCCCCACTGAAAGTCTTTGGCCCCCAAAGAACAAAGTTTTAACTACCAATTATCTAACTTAATACCTACATGTAACTAGGTAACTGAAGCTATCCTGAGTTGTGAGCAGTGGGACTTCCCAACATGGTGTGTCGGGTACAGGGCAGGAGGTATCACACACTGGTACAGTGGTCTGATGGACATGTGTCTTAGTAGATCTGCAGACGGTGGTGATGGCTTCTTCAGAACGGTTTCCTCAGGGGAGGTTTGATCTGCTGCTTGGTTCTCTGCTCCATAGGCTCTAGGGGTTCTCTGGCAGGGAATTGAATTACAACCTCTCTTGCGGGGGATTCTGTTACAATCTCCCAATGTGGCATTGATGGGGTCTCAGTAATAGTTTGGGTCTCTCCCTCCTCTTCAGGCTCAGTGGGTACCTGTTACCGCCACAGCCATTCCATCTCCAGGTCCTCTTCCTCGTCATCCTCTTCTTCCTCTGCAGTAGAAGGCAATTGTGACCGAGTTACTGAAGTTCGTTTAGGCAGGGATGTGTGAGGATTCACGGAGACGCCGCCACGCGGGACAGCATGGCGGCTGTCTCCGCATCCCAGCCAGCGAGTTCCGCTTCACTTGCGGAACCGCTGGCACGGGTTGGTGGGCACACCGCCGCCGCAGCTGGTGACATAGCGGCGGGGCCGGTGAAGGAGGCAGGATTTGTACCTCCTACGGAGGAAGGTCAGCTGACTCTCCAGTCAGCTGACTTCGGCAACACTTTTGGTTGGCTGGGCGGCGCTGCAGATGCGCTCCCAGCATATAAGGAGCTGGTTTTCAGTTGCTCCTTGTCTGCTGTCGTGATTACACTTCTGTGTTAGCGCTCAGACCCTAGTGCAGTGCCCTGGTGTTATTCCTAAGCTAAGGTGTGAAATCCTTAGTATCATTGTATTTTGATCTGTGTTTTGACTCTGGCTATCCCTGACTACTCTATCTCTTGCTGATCTTGTACCTTGCCTATCTGATCCTTGTTGCCGACTTCTGCCTGATTACCGATTATTCTTCTGCCTTCCGTTCCTGTACTGCTGCCGTCGTCTCTGTTGCTGAACCCTTGCCTGTCTGACCTTTCTCCCTTCAGTGGAACGTCTCCCACTAGAGGGTTATCTCTGAGGCTTGCCTCTCCGAGACGCTTGCCCCAAGCAGACGATTACTGCTAGGGGTCGAGATTCCTCACTCTGCCTGGATAGAGGATCTTACTCACGGGGTTCCCATTCAGAGGTAACCACACCTCTGAGGAATTGCCGTGTGGTGGATATTTCCACACTTCCGTGATATTACTGTCTTTATTGTGTTCTTTTGCTGGTGTCCAGAGGTTAGCAATATATCGGATTATCGGTGATACTGCAGATCATCAATAATTGGGTATATATCTGCATTCTTGGTGATACTGCAGATCGCCAATAATCAGATTCTCTCTGCGTGCTGACACCAATCGTTACAGGATGGCTCACATGGAGGGGGCACCCGCACTGTTTCATTCAGTGGTAAAAGGTGATTGCGGTGCCAAGTCTTCAAGGGCCCTGTCTTCCCCTCTGGACAGAGCTGATACACTGGAAGGCCGGGCAACCGTGCACAAACAATGTATGGCTGTGAGCTCCACCGGTCAGATAACTTCTGCTTCCCATGAAGGCCCAGGTTCCTCAATAACACCCTGTCCCCCGATTGTAAGTCATGAACCCTAACCCTCAGATCATATTTTCTCTTGTTTTGCTGTTCCTGAATATTGGAAGCAGTTTGAGCCTTTTCATAGGCAGTTTTCAGGTTCTTCCGAAGTCGGTCAACATAGCCTTTATGAGATGCAGCTGAAGTCCCATCAGTGGAGGTGCCAAAGGCAAGATCCACTGGTAGCCGAGCTTCTCTCCCAAACATTAGCATGTAAGGTGAATATCCTGTTGTATCATGCTTTGTGCTGTTGTATGCATGGACCACTGCTGAGACATATTTACTCCAGTGCTGCTTCTTTTCAGAGGTAAGTGTCCCTAACATTTAAAAGTGTGCGATTGAACCGCTCGGGTTGCGGATCGCCCTGGGGGTGGTAAGGAGTAGTCCGTGACTTTTGCACCCCCAGCACTTGTAATAACTCTTTGATGAGTTTACTCTCAAAGTCTCGACCTTGGTCTGAATGAAGCCACTGCGGTAGTCCATAATGGACAAAGAACTTCTCTACTAGGACTTTTGCTACTGTGGAAGCTTTTTGGTCCCTCATGGGGAAAGCTTGGGCGTATCGGGTGAAGTGATCAGTCATCACTAAGATACTTCCTTGTCCGCTCATATCTGGTTCCAGGCACATATAATCCATGCATACTAACTCCATGGGGCCTTGGCTCTGTAGGTGACCCATTGGGGCAGATCTAGTGGGCAAGGTCTTCCGCTGTATACACCGTATACATGAGTGACAGTAGCTTTCTACTTCAGCTCTCATACAGGGCCAGTAGAATCTATCTTTGACTAGGCCGAGAGTCCTCTCTGCTCCCAAATGACCATGGTCATCATGCAAGGCCACTAGTATTGTCTCTCTGTGTTTTTCAGGAAGGAATAACTGCCACTTTCCTTCCAGATCATCAACACAAGCTCTACAGTAGACCAGTCGGTCTCGGAGCTGTAGCCGATTCCATACTCTGTAAACCATCTTGGCCTTCTCAACAGATTCAGTTTGCAGGAGCTCTGGTCGTTGGCTTTCTAGGGCCTCCAGGGTCAGTCGGCAGAGGGGATCTTCTGACTGGTCCTGCTTCAGATCCCTTTTTCTAAGGATGGGCAAGCTTCCATCCTTCAATTGGGTCCGGTTGCAGTAGAGTTTGGGGACCCCTTTTGTACTGACTCCAACAACTTCAGCCACTGTCACTCCTCTGACCCAATGTTCTGCCCCCTGGCATAAGGCTTGTATCCCTTCTGGGGTCAGCTGAGTCCAGTCTCTTTCTGAAGCTCCAGTGTTATGAGGCCTTCTGGACAGAGCATCAGCATCTCTGTTCCCCACTCCTGGTCGATACTTCAAGCTGAAGCGGAATTCAGCCAGTGCAGCTAGCCATCTGTGTCCTGTAGCATCTAACTTAACAGTAGTGAGGATGTAGGTGAGTGGGTTGCTGTCTGTCTTGATTACAAACTCAGCCCCATACAGGTAGTCCCTGAGCTTGTCTACTACTGCCCATTTAAGAGCCAAGAACTCTCGGTAGGATAGTTCTTCTTAGATGGGGAGAGACTTCGACTTACATAAGCAACAGGTCTTAGATGCCGTTCATGCTCTTGGTACAGCACTCCACCGAGCCCTTCTCTACTAGCTTCCACATGCAGTTCATAAGGAAGAGTAGGATCAGCATAGGCTAGGACTGGGGCATGGGTTAGACTCCACTTCAGCTGCTGAAATGCTTCCTCACAACGATCAGACCACTCTCCCTGTATTGACTCTCAAGGTCTTCTGGGCCCTTTAGCTGATGGAGCCTCGTCTGAAAGCTTTGAGTCCCCTTCCTCACCTTCATTCTTTAAGAGCTCAGTAAGGGGTTGGGCCATCTTGGCAAAACCCTCCACAAATCTTCGGTAATAGGAGCAAAACCCCAGGAATGATCTCAATCCTGCTACATCTTGCGGTCTAGGCCAATTGGCCACAGCTTCCAGCTTCTTGGGGTCTGTGGCCACGCCTTCAGCTGAGACTACATGCCCCAGATAGGTGAGAGACGGTTGGCAAAACTGGCACTTCTCAAGGGACAGTTTCAGTCCTTCTTCCTGAAGTCGACTCAGTACTTTCTCCAGCCTTTGCTCATGCTCCTCCAGTGTTCTTCCAAAGACAATCACGTCATCCAGATACACCAAGACTTCTAGCTGATGCATGTCTCCCACTGTGCGCTCCATCAGCCTCTGGAAGGTTGCAGGCGCTCCTGAAAGTCCTTAAGGCATTCTTTCAAATTCGTAGAACCCCAAAGGGCAGATAAAAGCGGTCTTCTTTTTGTCATCTGGGTACATGGGAATTTGGTAATACCCACTGCGCAAATCCAGTACACTGAACCACTGTTAGGCAATGTAGGGCATCTTCTATTCATGGGGTTGTGTACTGATCTGGGGTGGTACGATGGTTAAGAGTGCGATAGTCTATGCACATTCGGATGGAACCATCCTTCTTCCGAACCACCACTATGGGGGAGGCATAGGGACTTCGGGATTCACGGATCACTCCAGCTCTCTTCAACTATGCAATCTGTTCCCTCAAATCTTCCAAATCCCCAAATGGAATCCGACGAGATCTCTCTCTGAAAGGCTTGTCTTCCTGTAGGCGTATGCGATGTTGAATACTTCTTGCACACCCAACATCAAATTCACTCTTGGAGAATAACTCTTGCCGTTTCAGAAGCAGGGCTTGAATCCTGCTCCTCCATTCTGGAGATATCGGGGAGTCTGCTGGGTAGAAGCAGTCTACAGGGATTCCATCTTCAGCTCCCCCCACTGAAAGGGATGGCGAAATTGGGGTGACTGAGCCCACCTGTCCAAGAAGCATCCGGGCTTTGATCCTCACTGGGGAGTCAGTGGTGTTACAAACACTGACGGAGATCTTTCCTTGAGCCCTCTGTAGTGCCTTTTTTGGGATCACTTCAGGGATCAACTCTATCCCGGGGACTGTTTTCTCTCCAGGGATGGTTTCTAGCAGGACATGCGGTCCCAGCAGATCCCAGCTCAGTCTTACTGAAGCCTGAAGGCATGCCACTTCCCCTGGTTGCAACAGTTTCTCTTTCTTCCCTAATCACCACAATCTTCCTACTCCCTCAGCTGGAGCCCTCTGTTCTTGGACCAAACATTGGTAGACTGGATGCAGCATGGGGTGCACACCTTCTGGTGGTAGATCATAGCAGGAGGCTATGGGGGACAAGATTTGTCTTATCAGGTCTGTATTAGTCCCCACAATTAAAGAACTTCTCACTGAACCTGGGGGTCGAGAACATACAATGGCCAAGGTGTCAAAGGTTCCCGGTTGCCCAACAACCAGTGGGTCAAAGGTCAACTTGATCTGCAGATACCCATCGTAGGGGAGCTTCTCGGTTCCAATTCCCCAGATCTCTAGGTCTTTTAATTCTCGCAGGGGCAGGTGCTGCAGATACTTATCATAGAAGTCCCGATATAATAAAGTCACTTGTGCACCCGAGTCAAGTAACGCTCTTGAAGATGCCCTCTATTTGAACAGGCACCACTGGAGAGGGGCCCACTAAGTTAGCAGGGATTTGCCCAGAAGGAGGTATACTTGTAGGCCTGGCTGGTTGAGCTTGTACTCCTTTTTGCCTCCTGTTATGCTCTAAGCGACGCTCCTGATGGCCTTTCTCACATTGATGTGCATTTCTCCCCTGTACACTGGGGCCCATTGCTAAGGGAGGCGTATTTGGCTGTCTCTTAGGAATCCGGTGCAATGTCCTACTCAAGGGTTCCTGTATGATTTCCCAGTCAGCCTTTTGGTGTGGGCTGGAGCTGTCTGAAGCAAGTGGGCTCCCGGCTTGCTCCTTCACCGGGGCCCTCTGAAGTTTCCCGCCGGCTTTGCAGGTAAAAGATCCTGTAGTGCCTGGCGCACTTCCTCTGTTAAGGACCGAGAGTGCTGTGGTTTAGGGCATTGGGCTTGGTAATGTCCAGTTTTCCCACAATTAAAGCACTCTACTCGTGCTGAATATCTTCTACTCTTTAGGGGCCCTCCTCTGGATAGATGTGAGCCCTCTGGGGTAGGGTGTGCAATAGCTCTCTGCAGATCAGCCATGGACTGTTGCATCCCTGCCTGGGTCTCTACCACTTGCATCATCGACCTCTGAATGTCAGTAAAAGCTTGTTGTAAGGTGGAATTTGACTGCACCATCTGGGGCAGTCAGCAGTAGAAGGGGTCTTACTTTCCATCTCTTCCAAGGGGGTTCGTACTAAGTACACAGATGCACTCCCACTACTTCGCCCAGAACCAGCAGAGGTGGTCATTTTCTGGGACTTAGCAAACAACAGTGCTTCTTCCTCTTGAATGGCCTTAATCAGTTTTGAGTAGGTGAAAAGGTCACTTCGGTTTCTCATTTGAATTTTCAGCATTATAGGGTGTAAAGGTTGTGCACCTTTTAGGATCTGAGTCAATAAGCCTCACTTGGATTGTCTTGTGCCATTCCTTTTTTTTAGGATTACTTGGTGTAGGATCTTGTCCAGGCGAGTGACAAAGGTGGATAGGCGTTCCCCTTCCTCTTGGTAGGTATGCCTAAACCGATGTATCAAGTCAGCACAACTTTCTATCTGCCCAAAAACTTCATGAAGGGCATCCAGACACTCTGCAGTGCAACCTGACTGGTCTTTTTTAAGATTCCGGACAACATCTGAAGCAGGGGCACGTAGACTCTCTACAATCCTCTGTCGCTTGACTGTATCTGAGACCTCCCACTCATCTAAGGCCTGTGCAGCCTGGTCTATCCAGGTCTCAAAGTCATCTTCCCCAGATGGGACAGGTATCTGCCCAGAATAAAACCTCAGTTTTCTGTACCCATAATTGATAGGTTGTAATGAATTTGTCACCAAATTTTCCATCAGTTTTCCCATACAATAGCATACAAGATGGCGCCATGACAGGACGCCGCGGCCACAGGGCTCCGGTCTTTTTCTCCTTTCTCCCCCTTGGGTCCCTCGCCTGCTCTCTCTCCCCCTCTGGGAAGGATGCGGGAATGGCGGAGGTCGCGGGAGTGAGATGCGGACTCCCATCCAGCCAGCAGGTTTTGAGCTGATCAGGCCGCGGAGTGCCAGCTGATCAGCCACGTGTTCGGCTTCAGCTAGCTGCGGGGACTCTCAGCAGCCCATCGTGAGCCAGCCGCCTGAGACACCGTCGCACAGCCTGGGGAACCTTGCCGCTGATCGCGCCCACGCCCCGCGATCGCCACATGTGTCGGCCGGGTGCAGCGCTGGCTCCTTCGACACCACTGTTCCTGGCCCACTGCTGGCTGCCGCGGGATCAGCTGACCGGGATGCGCCCGGCAGTCAGCTGATCACCGCAGTCCCATGTGCTCCAAGCTGGGAAGGGAGCCTGCCAGCCATAACGTTGCTGCCACAGCCTGCTGGGGAGAAGCGGGCTCTTCTGCTCCTCAGTGCAGGTCTGCCGCTGCTGGATCCACCAGCACACCACCACCACTGCCGGTTCCATCCATCCATCCATCTGCCCTCTGCAGCTGCACTGGCCCACCGCTGCTGTTGCTGGACCCTCCAGACCACCCTCGGACACACCACCGTCTCACAAGGTCTGTGCTCACAAGGTCTGTGCTGCTGACCTCCTGGCCACCTACATCCTACCTGCACTAGGCCACAAGCCGGGGGCTAAATTTCCCACTGGCTTCCAGGTCCACTACTTTTGCTTGCTGCCCCATCGCAGCCACAGAGGAGGTGATGCTGCCCCCCTCCCAGTGTCCTGCCACCACCAAGGTAAACCCCCCTGGCCTGTCCACCACTGCTGCCCCCGGCCCCACGTCCACCACTACTGCGGCCCAGCAAAGGTGCCTCCTGGCCCCACAGGGCCCCCAATGTGTCTGCACCCTCATTACCAGCCATGGGGACTTGAAATCCGGAGTGCTACTCCTCGGGCAACCTGGTCTGAGTGAACTCTGCTGTCCGCCTCCATCATGATGTCCCTCAGCTTTCTCAGCCTTCTCTCTACTTCCGTGGACAATCGGTAGCACCTGTCTTGTTGGGAGCGTGTCGCTGTGTAGCGTCCAGTGCCGAAAATGGCAGCACTCATATCAGCTCTCAGGCTGCTCCTCCAGTCCCACTCTTTCTGTTCCTGCTATCAGTGTATGTTTTGCTATGTTCGTATTATGTTAACTGTACGTGTATGCTGTAATGCTCTCTGTTTTGCTTTTTATTTTTGCTTTTTATTGTTTACATGTATGTACCATGCTTAACTGTATGCAATGCTGTACTCTGCTTAATTGTATGCACAAGCTGTAATGTTGTCCTATGTATGCTTGTCCCCTGTCTATGTATGTACCATGTTTATCCGTATGCTGTTTCTTGTTCTTTTCATCGACGACCCTGTATGCGCCAAAACCAATTCCGGGTACAACCCACCATTGTACTTGGCGATAATAAATTCTGATTCTGATATTAGTGTAAAAGGAAGTGGGTGGATATCCTGGGGTAGTGGGCATAGAGTCAACAGAGGCTGAGCAGACCTCTCTTTTACTTGGTGGCATTTCACAGGAACTGTCTGAGTGGTTGGCTGAGGGACTTGGTTGGATCAACTGAACTTTGATGTCATCCGTTAGCTGTAAGATTGTGTTCTGGAAGCAAGTGGGAAGGCCTTTTTCCACTTCTAGCAGGGCATATGTGTGAGAGATCTCCGGATCTTTCCATGTGTCTAAGATGAACACCCGACGATCAAGTGCTAGGGCTGTGATAGCTTCATCTATTTGATTCTCTGTCCATCCATCAGCAGGTATATCCATCACCACACTGAACTGTAGATTACCATTTTTTCTTCACACCAGCGGGCAGCAGTGACTGGGTCCATTTTGCTGGCCTGGCTCGTTGTTCCTAGTGCAGTCATCGCTCTAGGGGCTAGGTTAGAATCCCAGAAGATGAGCCCCCACGTGTAGCACTGACTCCCACAGGAGCTGCTGTAAGAGTTTGGTTCTCCTACTGTCCCCAGTGATGACCTGTCCTGTGAAAGGACCCTTTAATACTCCGACACACCAATAACTATAAGGGGCTTTATTAGGGGCAGACAAGATGCCCTGTGAGAAGGGTGTGGGCAAACAGGATTCACAATGGTATGGGGGTACAATGGCATCAGATAAAAGCAACAGCTTAGTGGCAGTGGGTTTGTGAAGCAGAAACAGCAGTTCAATAGTGCAACAGTCCTAAATAGTTTGTTCTCCTGTCCACCCGTGAAGAGACTCTGTCCCTTAATGTATTGGGTGAGAGAGGGACAACACTAGTGTACTATTCTTAACAATCAAACAGGCAAACAGTTATATGCAACTAACACAAATAGCAGAGGAGGTGCAACTAGCTACTGCCCTTAGCTAAACATTTCAAACCCTGACTAACCACTGGCCAGTGGTGAAACTGCTATAAAGTCTGCTAGTGATGGGGCCCATTCAAGTTAAAGTTGGAGCGCTCAGACCTTCAAGAGAAGGTATTTGTAATCCACATGGCACGACCAGCTCTCCAAAGGACTCTGAGATGAGAGGGGCCCCTTCTTGCTAGCCAGGCAAAGGCACAATTAAACCCAAAGTACTGTGGCCACAGGCCTCTCACCAGTCTCGTCGCTGCAGCAAGCAACACTCAGGAATGGCTTGTCCTCTGGGCTGGGTGAGCTTCTGGGTACTATAATTTCTAGAGATCTCAGCTGGAAGCCCAACATCACTGCCACCCAACGGAAAGCCCAGCAGAGACTCTTCTTCCTCCGCCAGCTGAGAAAGTTTGGCATGACTCAAAAAATCCTAACCAGCTTCTACACTGCCACCATTGAGTCAATCCTCTGCTACTCCATCTTGGTCTGGTATGCTGGGGCCACCGCCAATGACAAGGACAAACTCCAGAGGGTCATTAGGTCAGCGGAGAGGATCGTTGGGTGCCCCCTCCCCTCTCTTGCCCTGCTACACAACAACAGACTGAAATCCAGGGCTCAGAGGATTGCCAATGATCCTTCTCACCCAGGCCACCACTACTTCAGCCTGCTGCCACTGGGCCGGAGGCTTCGGGCCATCTCCACAAAGACCACGCGACACAGGAACTCGTTCTTCCCCTCAGCGGTCAACCTCCTCAACGCCCTCCACATACTACCATCAGTGCAAGCCCCGACAAGCTGCGGGGCGGTCTGTGCCATGGCGGATCGTTCAACCAACCCTCCAGACTAACCATCTCAGTGTCACACTAGGGACTGTGATGCTTAAGGATGTATAGGGAAATGCAATAGTACATATAGTGTAATTCAATTGTATAGAGCTATGCATTGTGTAGTAAAATGAATTGAAATGTAATGCTAACTCACGCTAACCGATGCCTCTACGGCTCGCTGCTATCTATCTATGTCTCTACCTATGTCTTCTCTCTGAGCCAGATGTATTGTGCCAAAAACAATTCCGGGCATGACCCAGTCATGCTTGGCGAAATAAAGTTTTCTGATTCTGATTCTGGTCGCTGGTGGCTTGTTTCGGATCCAACTATCAACCCTCTATCCTGGCTTCATCGCATCAATTGGAGCCTGATTTTACTCCTCTTTCTGCCCTGATCCATTCCTCTGAAGCACACGAAGATCTCTTACGCAGAGGCTGGGACAGAGAGACCCACATGTCTCTCCAGCATTCCTCCTTTTGTCCTCCCCCTCATCCTTTGTCCTCTCTCTTCCTCTTGTCCTTCCCCCATCACCCCCCTCTGTCCACTTCCTTTAGCTCTGAAAGAGGGGTGAGGTTGCCATCGTGTGGTGGGTATAAATATTGCAGTCTCAATCCACTGATGTTACACACATGAGGCACAGATGTCTCACAAGAGACACACAAAAAAAAAGCGACGGCCAGGTCCCTCTGTGCAGCAGCCGTACACACGACGCACAGAGGGACAGATGCTGCAAAAGCTGTCGCGGAAGGTTCCTCCCCCCCCCGCCGGAAGCTCCGTGCATTGTGTATGGGTTGCTGACGCTAGTCCACATACAAACGCAGTACGTGTGGCAGACTAGCAACAGTTGCGGCGGCAGCTGTTGCCGGCGATTGGCCACATCAATCGCCTGTCGACAGCTCTGACCGGCAACGTGTTTGTGGCGACAGTTGTGCCCCGTGTGTATGAGCCTTCACTGTAACAATATTTGTAATCTGCTACACAAACCGCTAGGCATGTTTAGAAAACCTCTCTAAACATGCCTAGAATCGCTCTGAAATCTGCTTCAAAAACCTCTAGCGTTTTGCAGATCTGTTAGAGGTTTGTGGTGTGCACTGGGCCATAGATTTGTAGACAGTCCCTATTCAGTGTTCAGTATGATCTTGTGTACAGCGCCCTGTCCCTCCCCAAGTGCTCTGTACTGTAATGATGCTGGTGGAGTCTGCAGAGCCTGTTCTTCTCCATCAAAGATGAACAGAGTGAGTGTAATAAGCTTAGGCTGGGAGCACACTTGTCTGTCAGTTTTCTGTATGCACTTTCTGCACACCATGGCCTTAATTCACAAAGCTTTATCAAACGTTTGATAATTTACCTCATGGGTAAAATCTAATTTTAAAATCACTAAGGTGTTAAAGATGTATTGAATGTTTTAACGATAAAACATTTGATAAATATATAACCCATCAGTGAATTCAAAATTAGATTTTACCCATGAGGTAAATTATCAAACGTTTGATAGTGTTTGATAAAGCTTAGTGAATTGAGGCCCATGTGTGTCTGCATGTGTATAAAGATGCACGTTTTATCACAGAAGCTAATGTAATTGATAGAAAAAAATGTGTGCAGTGCTTCACTGCTGTCTGTTTTTATCTGCATGGGGAAAACACATTCAAGAGACAAGACAAGACAAATAACATTTATATTGCGCTTTTCTCCTTGCGGACTCAAAGCGCCAGAGCAGAGCAGCAGCCACTAGGCCGCGCTTTATTGGCAGTAGCAGTGTAAGGGAGACTTGCCAAAGGTCTCCTACTGAATTAGTGCTGGCTTACTGAACAGGCAGAGCCGAGATTCGAACCCTGGTCTCCTGTGTCAGAGGCAGAGCCCTTAACCTTAAGAGTGCACTAGCCAATTGAATAACATTGGTTCTCAGTTTACCTGTGCAGAAAGTGAGGGGGAGGAGGGGACCCCAGTCATTTCTAGTTAAGTCCCTGCTATTATGGAACTGGCAGCTTGCAGAAGGATGTTATTCAAAACAATTCAGACTGAAACTCCAGCAAGGCTGTATTAAGCTTATGCATTATATAATCCACGAAGATCCTTTTTTGAGTCCAAAAATATAACTACTTGCTTTCCTGAATTTTTTAATAGTGCAGGAGTTTTAGGCTCACTTCTTCAGGGACAATGGTGCTGAATAAAGTTTTCCGGACATCTGCTTCCTTTGTGAGATATGGCAGCATGTCTCATAACTGCAAGAAAGTATGCCGGCATATCACTGTGTAAGTATTTATGTCTTCAATTTCCATGAACATTAGGAGCTGCCTCAGGGGAATTCCTCACCTCACCCAGGGTAAAAGGTGGGTATACACATCAGATAAAAGTCTTTGGAAAATAAAAGATCACAGACCAATTTTACCCCCTTCCATGTAGTATAAGAGCCATACCTACACAGTCTATTCTATTGAGCTGAACTCCCCATCAGATAAAAATCTTTGCAAGATGCTGTACACAAAGATGCTGTACACATGCAACAGATCAGTATCTGATGGGGGTACTCAGCTCAATAGAATAGACTGTAGGTATGGCTCTCATACTACATGGAAGGGGGTAAAAGTGGTCTGTTATTTTTAATTTTCCAAAGACTTAACTGATGTGTGTACCCACCTTAAAGAAAATCTGTAATGAAAAAAACTCCCTTGGAGGGTACTCACCTCGGATGGGGAGAAGCCTCCGGATCCTATTGAGGCTTCCCCCGTCCTCCTCAATCCCACGTTGTCGGCGGAGAAAATCCTCCCGGAGCAGTGGCGATGTAAATATTTATCTTTTGGCTCCAGCGCAGGCGCAGTATCCGCTCTTCCCACAGAGATAGGCGAAAATAGCCGATCTTCGTCGGGCCGCTCTACTGCGCAGGTGCAAATCTCCTGTGCCTGCGCATTAGAGCAAACCCGACAGAGATCGGCTATTTTCGCCTATCTCCGTCAGAAGAGCCGCAACAGCGCCCCCGCTGGACCCGAAAAGGTAAATATTGCACAGGCTGTCGGATTTTTCGCCTGTGCGTTCTGGGGGCTGCAGCGAGACCGCCGTGGGACACAGGAGGACGGGGGAAGCCTCGATAGGGTCCAGAGGCTTCCCCCTACTGAGGTGAGTACCCCCCAGGGGAATTTTTTTCAGTACAGGTTTTCTTTAAGACCGCTCAGGCCACAATCAACAGAGGATAGAAAGAGCCTGAACAGCAACCTCATTAAGAACAGAAGTTCCACATACCTGATCAGTAGTGCCCTAGTGCCTTTAATGGAACCCTGCGCAGCCACAGACGCATTAAAAGCAAATCTGAACTTACCTGAGGCTTTCTCGAAAGACTGAATCACGCATGTGCAGGACGCTTCTGGCGATGGGTGTGTGATCGGTATCGGGTGAGTGGACGGACCACGCATGCACACGACTTCAGCCACCATGGACCCAGAGGAATGCTAAGGGACCTCATGGTCTACAGAGGGCTGGAGGAAGCCCCAGGTAAGTTCAGATTTGCTTTTAATGTGTCTGTTCAGGGTCCCTTTACAGGGCTAACCTGCTGTAATGTTGCTATGTGCAGACACTGCATGGCAATATTATGTTACTACTGCCAGCAGAATGCTGTACATGATTAATGCAAGCGTTACTACGGTAGCTACTTACATAATGCACAGTACCATAGAAACACTTATGGTGTACATATATGTACGCCGTTGGTGAGTTGGGCACAGGGTGAGCCGAATAAAGGCTCACCCTGCTGCCACTGAAATTCCCGGCAGCGTTAAACACTATCACCCCTTCAAGTCAAAGTACTTCAGAGTGTGGCGATTGCCGGAACCCCGAATTACCTGTTGCATGGGCCATGGACTATAGCATTACTGCTATAGCAGTGCCTAACTCAGTGGCTATGCAGCCGGCGCACAGCTTCACACTCATGTTACCCATGCACTGTGGGATGCAATGATATTCCTATGGCTTTTTCACATCTAATGTGCGGAGGGTTCTGAGGCATGCAGTGCATTACTACGTCAGAACCCCGGCACCAGGTTCTGTCAAAGTAACAATGTGCACGTTTACAATGGCAGTACTGTATGTGTCATATCACACTTCTAACATTTCTTGCCACTTTTCACTACAGTTGCAATCTTATTGCACTGTGTCTATCGTGAAAGGAGTCTTAGGGCTCTTTTGCACTATGAGTGTTTGCAGGGATTATAGAAATCACCCCCAGAAGTGCTTGTGTAAGGATTTCCTATGACAGTGTTCACATGTGAGAGTTTCGATTTTACTAAAATCGCAAACACGCTACATGCACCATTTTCTGAGCACTTAGGCTCAATGGAAGGTATAGGGAAATGGCAAAGCGCTTGAAAAAGCACTTTGTATAGCAATTTCCCAAGCACTTCTATGAATAAATACATTATATTTATTCATTCCGGGTCAAAGCGTTCACTTCCTGACTAATGCCAGGAATTGAATAAAAAAAAAACCATCGCTGAGCAAAAGCACTTAGAAAAGCATTTTTCTAAGCGCAAAATGCAGGGAAAAGCACTTTAAAAAACGCTCAATAAATCGCTCAGCACATACAATAGCGCTGGCTATTTATAATGTGAACAAGGCCTTACTCTGCTTCTTATGTGCTGAAAAAGCAGGATACCAAACAGTCTTCACTGGATACTCTGGCATTCATGGGAACTGGTATACTCTCAGATACAGTTGTTTTTAGCATATGGTTTTTTTCTTTATTAACATACAGGTTTGCTTAGAAACTTAAATGTATGCATGAAATGTCATGTTACCATCTGCATCATTTTAACAATTACGGGACCCCATTTTGCATAAAACCATTCCTGCTCTCAAGATATGACTCAGACAGCAGAGTCTCCAGAGACTTATGGCTCCAGTTACCATTAACTCTTTGTAACTATAAAACATTCCACATATACTGTATTGTAAAGATCTGGCCTAATGTACAGCTATAGGAAAATTGTGTAACAGACACTACAGCCTCTGGTTGGTTTTCTGATTATACAGGTTTTTTCTGAAAATAAGCCCTATCCCAAAAATAATCCATAGCATGATTTTTTTAGGCTTTTTGAGGAAGCTTGAAATATAAGCCTTACTGTATTTCAAAAATTCACCCTAGCTCCATTTCATAAAAAGTCAATGTCCAGGCAGCTACGGTATACATGTGCAAACATAAGATCAATTGGCAATATAATGCGGCAAGACAAACCTTTCACCAAGAATTGCACTCAAACTGTTGGCCTGGACCCTCTGTAAATGTAGATTGCTGTGCACGGAAAAAGGAAATGGTAAATTATGTGAAATTCATGATGGAATTCAGGGATTGGAAAATAAATGATCTGGTTTCAAAATGTGATGACATGACTGGTTTTTTTTTTTTGTTTTGTTCAAGAATATGTGTAGATTGATGTTCATCCTGTCTTGTATTTTCAGAGAAACACGGTAGGTGCAAGACCGGTACTGCCATTGAGTCAATGGGGGAAATTGCCCCAGGTCCCCCAAGCACTGACTGTTCCCCAGGGCTGCTGCATTATTTTTGGCCTGTGTGTGCTTCCCTACCTAGGAAGTTCACTCCGCAGTGACAGGTAATTACAGCCACTTCAGTATTCCCATGGGAGATCAGGAAGAAGTTAGTGCAATCGTGCAGGCCATCAATCTGCATAGCAATGTGAGTGTCGGGGCCAGGGGTTGGCTCGCTGTGTGACCCTTACCAGTCATCAGAGCCACTGTGAAGACTTGGCTCAGCCCTCAAGGACAAGGCTGGCAGTGGCAGCAGGCTCCATATTCAGCCACTGTTTGGAGCACACATCAATGCAGCTCCTGCTTGACTGCCTGATAGATGGTTGGAGGACCATGGGGGATACATTTTCTGGGAGGGGGAGCCCCACTGGAGCCTGAAGCAGCCCTGGGTAGGCGATGTCATAGCTCCTAACTATCCCTTTTTCAGAGAGACAGTCCTCCTTCAGGAACTCCGTTCCTCTGTCCTTTTTTCCAAATGTGTTCCTCTTACTGGACTGGTGTATAGATGCGTATCAATATATATTTTCCACTTTAAAAAAAAATGTTAAGTGACTTATTCCCATCATCTTATTGACGTACTGCTTATATTCATATATTAATATAAAGGAAAAGTATTAATGGCAGATAGACCACCTTGCATTTAAGCTATATCTTTTGTTCATTGTTCACGCTTTCTGGTATGCGTGACAAGGGGTGTAATGGGGGTTTGACAAGATATAGCTTAAAGGTGTCCCTCTATCTCAGAAAGTTAGGAATTATGTGATCACTTGCAACATAATTATTTTAAAATAATTCCCAGGCACAGATCTAAATCTACTACTACAGTAGAATCTCATAGTAAACTCAGTCCCCAGGTACCAAACATGCACCTGCATGAATATACAATGTATATTCCTTTCTGCTATAGTAAGCTACTTGGCCAGGGCCCTTGGAGTTTACTATAAACGGATTCTACTGTATTTGGTAACCTAGCAGGCAGAGTGCCCATTAGAGATGGTCCGAGCAGTCCGCCGGCGCTGGTTCACGTTCGCGGTGAACCACAAACTATGAGAGTTTGATCCACCCCCTATACTACATCATTAGGCTCAACTTTGACCCTCTACATCACAGTCAGCAGACACACGGTAGCCAATCAGGCTACACTCCCTCCTGGAGCCCCCCTTATAAAAGGCAGGCAACTGTAAGAATCTATAAGTTTGTTGCTATGGGCAACAACACTACACCTTCATTCAGCACCATATCACAGGAAATGTGATAACGCAACTCTCACCACAGCAACAGCATAGGAGATAGAACTTCTTAGACGTCGTCAAAGTTCAAGAGTTTATTTGTAAAACAAGTATACAGATATGTTCTATGTCTGTAGAATCTTTGCGTTCCTTGCATACTTGATCTATCTCTAATAGCTAGATCAGGCCTCTCTTAGTTACATCTAGGCATATATACAGCATACAGTTAGATAATATGACAAGACATTACAAAAAGAGTAAAGGGTGGAAGACAGCCAGAAGTAAGAAGACGCAGCAGTAGTAGTAGTAGTAGTAGTAGTAGTAGTAGTAGTAGTCCCCCGGGAGCCACGTTAGCTCTTCTTATACTAACCTGTGAAGAGTTAAAATGTGACATCTGAGGAGCAGGGACGGATCAATAACTTATCGCCAGCTATTGGCTGATAAGACCCCGTGATATTATGACAAGCACAGTCTTTACTGTGCATGCCCTGGAAAATTCCATGTTCCAGGGACCTGACTCTTAATCTAAAAAGAACACAGTTTACCTTTAGGAAATATGAAAATACTCGATGTTTACAGAACAAGACTGCCTCCCTTCCTTGTCTGTACATCGTAACCTTGTAACGAATCACGCTGTTCTTCAGTGCTTCTAGAAATGCTCCTTAAAGATCTTCTCTGCAAATCAAATGTCACAGACCGCAAGGCCGGTCTGCGGATGGGGTCAATCGATCAGCGTCAGAAATCCTCTCACACGGTCATGTACATCACAAAGGGTAACCCAACTTTGCAATTTGATGAACCGACTCGCGGAGGGAGCGTTCGGATGCCAATGGATTCACCCCACACATACAATTCAAAGATCTGCCACCAAGCGAGTTACATAGCCCGCTACTGTAATTATACTAGGACTTAGAGACCGCTCTATTAACCCTTAGCAGTATGCAGGAACCTGGGTCAGATCGTTCTATCTGGGCCGGGTTCTCGCATACGGGTTATAAAAGCACACCTGAACACAGGGTAGCGATTTCAGGAGACTAGGTACGATTGTGTATGTTCAGCAACAGGTCATAACCGCTAAACGATTTTTAAAACATTTAAATAACAAAAATGCATTACATACAGTTATATACACCAATTAACATATACACACACAGAGCTTAAAAATAAAAAAGGAATAAAATCAGAAGGTTCTTAGTTATGCTGAGCAGTCCATTTGAAGAATGAAGAAAAAGAGTCCAGTTTAAAAGTAGACATTCAGGTTAAGAGTCCTTGAACACAGCAGGCGTTGGCTCTCCTTAAACGCCTGCCTGGACGTTCCTGGTCGATGGAATTTGGAGAACTGGGTGGGTTTGGTCCCGCCCCACTTTTATAGGACCTGAGTTTTGGGCTGTCACTTCCTGGAAAGTAGGTGTGTTTAAGGCAGGGTTACCTCCTAATCAGCAGGTTGCCGCCCCCCCAGACTCAGCAAAAAAGTGTACCAATTAATAATCTGTGACTCCGCCCCAGATTGGCGCATCACAAATCCGAGACTATATTCATAAGCAGCCTGCGACCCTGTATTAAACGAGGCTATACATGCCTAGTCTATCGCATTCGCTCTACGCAGGCCGGATAAAGTGGTTTCTCTACAGATTCCTGATAGCCAGAAAATTGCAATGCAGGTGAATGCTAGAACTGATTTCTAGGTATCAGGAAATGTCATTTTTGTCTTGCTGTGCCAAACCTATTTTGAATTATTAATAAATTAAAGTTCTCTTTGCTTGAGTCTATGAGCTTGGAGGGAACTTTTATCCCAGCCAGTTTGAGCTGGCTTGGGGGAGATGAGCTGGGTAGCCAAATGGCTCTGCCCAGGGGGGTTGGACACATGTGAAATTCTTTTCCAACCTGACACAGGATGTGAGGGGCTGTGTGAAAAGAGGGAAAGAGACATCTATTGCACATTTACACAGGACTGACAGTAATTGTGCAGGACCATACGAAAATCATTGGCGATTGCGCACGACTTTCCATAATATTTACCACAAAGTCTTTTAACTAACCTCAGTTAAAATAACTGAGGCCTACGAATTCAAGCATATAATACTTAAATTCTTACAGCAGCGTCGGCCATTTCACTCGTGTGGCTGCAGTAATTAGAGTAGGGAGAGCTTAGTTAGGCCTGGTGCACACCAAGCGTTTTTTGTAGCGTTTTCCAAACTGATGGACTACTGGGTGCGCAGGCTTGAACTGTGGCCAGAGCTGTCACAATTTGCCATCAAACTTGTCTTGCCCTGCCTCAAGCATCCTGTCACAAAGGACCTTCAGCGCAGCTGGAGGCATTGTCAGAGAAGAGAAGTCGCCTAGGTCACAAAAGTTTTCAGTACTTCACCTTTATCAAAAAAGAGGCATGGATCCCAGAGGGCTACTGCCAGCCCGAACACTAAGTCAGTCCCCACACACAGCATCTCTGCCTGCACGCCTTGTGACTGCATGCCCAAAGACTAAATTCTCTCCCCACACAGCATCTCTGCCTGCAGGCCATTTGACTACCTTCACCACCACCACGGTCCAGGACTTCAGGCGGATTCCTGAATTTTTAAGTCCGCTGCTAGCAGCGGCCGACATTTTTCCTGGTGCGTGTACGTCTGCCCAATTTTTCTGGCTGTACTGCAGCTGCAACAAAAGGCATGTAAATGTGTCAATTCCCCTTCGTGATAGTTACCTTGCCGCAGTGAAGGGGCTTGCGTATCACAATGAAGCAATAACCGCCGGCTGTATGAGTTATTTTTCGGGGGGGGGGGGGTGACACCCAAGATAATAATGTTGCTTCATTGTGACAGACCAAATTTGATCAGCTGGACAGTCACTGTTCTGTCACTGAGCTACCTCAGCCCGGCGACCATATGGGCTTGAAAACCGCTATCGCCTGCACTCTGGCCCTGGTGCACACCAGTCCAGCATGGCCGTCACTACACAAAAAGCTGTTTGCAGTGCATTACACAGTAAATTTGGTCTGTCAGTGTGAAGCAGAACACTAATTACACTCCCTGATTGATGTATACACATGCAAGATGTTTTAAAGCACTTTAGGCCTTCAAATTTAGCATGCAATGTGATTTCTGCCCTTAAAACACTGCTGTGCATCAAATCCCACTCTGCCATGCCCACCTCCAGGTGTTAGACCCCTTGAAACATCTTTTCCATCACTTTTGTGGCCAGCATCAATATTTCTAATTTTCAAAGTTCGCTTCCCCATTGAAGTCTATTGCAGTTTGCGAAAGTTTGCGCAAACTGAAGTTTTGCGGAAATTCACGTTTGAGGTTCACAAACCGAAAATCGGAGGATCGAGCTATCTCTAGTGCCCATATGCTATTTTTCCTCTTTTAAATTAAGGGCTCATATTTTGGTTAACAGTTAAAGGGTACCTGAAGTGAGGGGAAAAAAATGGTGCAGAGAATTTCCTCATCTTCTTACACCCCTCAGATCATTAAAAAAAAATATTTAACATAAATGTTAAATATGGTGCTTACAGCTCCCCAATGTCAACCTAACTGCCTGCAGTTAGTATCTTTACAAAGGGCACTATGTACCCATTAAAAAATCATATGCCAGAATTGCCCCATTATGCAAACTGCAGCTACAAATAGTGGGTGCAGTTTGCATAGCAGGGGTCTGGGCTGGCTATTGCAGTGGGCACCATAGGCGTTCTTTGTAACGAGAGCCTGGCACCCACTATTTTAGCCATAGACCCCAATCAAACGTGCAGATCAGGTGTTCTGACTGAAGTCAGACTAGATTAGCCACATGCTTGTTTCAGGTGTGCGATTCAAAGACTGCTGCAGCCAAAGAGCAACTTGTATTGTTTGAAAGGAAATAAATACAGCAGCCATCACATCAGATGAGCTTTAAAGGGAAACCAGAGATGATCTAAAATAAAAAGTTTTAGACATACCTGGGGCTTCATCCAGCCCCACCCGCACGGGTCGCTCTCTTGCTGGAGAGTTACATGGAGAGCACACTTCTTACGTCAGACTGGCCACAACTGGCAGAAGTTACAGATCCCGGTACCGGAGCTGGAGAAGGCTGAGGATGGCAGCGTGGGAGTGATCCATGCACATGGGGCTGGAGGAAGCCCCAGGGATGTATAAACCTTACTGTAGATCTCTGGTACACTGTAAGCTGAAGTTATTTAATGTTGTAACAAGCAATTTTCTACAAAATTAAAGTAACAGTATGTGCACTGTCAGCACATACTACATGTTAGTGAATCATACCAATGATGACAAAACATTGACTCTTACCAGTGAACCTGGTATACACTTTCAATTATGGACTAGCAAATCACTGACCAAATCACTTCCATGTAGTAGGAGAGTTTACCTACACAATCTGCTCATAGTATTTCATATTTGTTGACCTTCATACTATTATAAAGGTGGTAAAATTGGTCAGTGATTGGCCAATCATAATTGAAAATGTGTACCAGGCTTTAGAAATGTTTTTCCCCTTTTCCACTCAAAGGTTAATAAACCAGTGCTTTCTGTGCAGCTGAAGCAGTGGGGGTTCAAAATATGTGCAAAAATCACTGCCGTCATTTTCCTGCACACTGTGTGCATTCATCTGCTTTACAATGCATGTGGTTAATCCAGCCATAGAGAGATGACTGTCAAGGGATAACGCATGTGGTGATTGGGAAAGCAGTGCATGAAATAAGTCCATTTCCCACATGCAGCAAAAACAAAACACTTACCATATGTGAACTACAGTAATCCATTAACATTTACTAACTTCTGGTGTGATTATGCATACAATACTCTCAATTGTGACCTCTGCCTAAAGCCCCGTCTACACGGGGAGATGGAGGCGATCCGGCGGCTCGATTAGCCGCTGGATCGCCTCTTCCACATCCCTGCGCATACCCGCCGCGTCCCCGCTCGCCGGATTAGATTCCCCGCTCATCTCCAGCTCGATTCCCTGCCATTGTCCCCTCGTGGGGAACGAGCAAGGAATCAGCGGTAGCAAGATCCAACCTGTTGGATCTTATCAATTGAGCCGCATCAGCGGCTCGATTGATAAGCCACATCGCCACCTCATCTAACCGTGTAGCATAGTGAGATCCAGCAACAGCTCCCCTGAAAATTCATTTTCTTTTTATTCACCATGCACTGTTTTCACCTGTATATTTCCATTTTGTGACACCCTTTCTCCTTACATTTTCAATTAATGTACAGCTCCTGTAAAAAAGCAGAAGATAATACACTCAGGAAGCAATGTGCATAGTTCCAGCATAGTTAATCACAATTTTTGGTGTAAAACAGCATCCCTATGATGTATATAGCAATATTACATTCAACACCACCTCCTGCTAATTAACTTCATACATGCCTACATAGTAGCTAGTGTTGCAAGTCAATGACTACATGTTCAGAATTTCCACTCCTTATATATTCTAACCTGCCATAACAGCAAAGAGACAAGCTGACTGGGTGTTAGGAGAGCAGGAGAAAAATTACTTGACACCTTATAAAGGACATCCTCAGCTCAGAAACAAGCAGTTATCAAATGTCATTTTCTTTCATTCCCCCTTTAATCCAGAGGGTGTCGAAATAAGTGGCTGAAGACCTCATTTTGTTTAGTCATCTACTCTTTTCCTGTCATGTAATACAAATTGCGAAACAGGGCGGAAGGCACAGGATTTACTGTCCCAGTGAAACTAATAGTTACTGTGTGTCATCCTTTCACCGTCACCCAGAGGTGTAACTACTGGGCACAAAACTGGGTGACCTATAATTATCTTCCCCAATACAGGGTCCCCTCTAACAGTTCTGGCACAAGTTATAGGTGGGGAAGTTATGGTGTCACCAAACTTCTACTTATAAAGCATGTCCATTCATTTTTTTTTTTAAGACCACTGGTAGATTTGGCAATGGGGGGGGGGGGGGGGGGGGGGGGCACACATAAGGAGGTAGTGTGATTGTATTCCATTATCCATAACACAAAAAAAAAAAAAAAAAAACGCTAGAAAGCAGATACCCAGTATCAAGAACTACATCTTACACTTCACATTTTGTATCTGAATTAAAGATTCATTACATTGGTTAATATGTTATTTGCCACCCAAAAGCACACTTGGCTGTGATTAGGATTTCTAATTTTCCCCTTTCCTATGTCTTTAGGTTATTACAAGTAAGGCTGTTAGTCTTCCAAATTTCCACAAGATGGCAGCATTGATACATTTTTAAAACTAACTAATGTTACCTCCAGCCACAAACCCAAATTAAAGTTCTGTTTTCTATGCAGTTTCAAGTTCGCATGCTCAGCCCTAATGGAGAAGTAGCCTCCCAAGTGGAGTCAAATCTGTGACTAAGGCCTGGTGCACACCAAGTGTTTTTTGTAGAGTTTTCCAAACCGCTTCCACGTGTGAAACCGCTTGGCTACTGTATTTCAATGGAATGGTGCACACCAGCAGTTTGAAGTTTTTAGCAAACCGCAAATGTGGGTCCTGCAGCACTTTTGAGGTTTGCAGAAGCGTTTCTGCCTCAAAGTATAGGAAAAGCTCAAACCGCTCTGAAAACGCTAGATCAGAGCGATTTTTCCAGGCGTTTGTTAAAGCTGTTTAGTAACAGCTTTTACTGTAACAATATTTGTAATCTGCTACACAAAAATGCTCCCAAAAATGCTAGGCATGTTTAGAAAACATCTCAAAACATGCCTAGAATCGCTCTGAAATCTGCTCCAAAAACCTCCTTTTGAGGATCTGCTAGCAGTTTGTGCACTGGCGAAGGGCCGTTTCTAGGCTAAAATTGCACCCAGGGCGAGGGTGTAAAAATTGCACCCCCTTGCCTCCACCCCTGTGGACTTGGGAACCCTTACTTTTTAGGGTCACACAGCCACAGGTCACAAGTAGATCTGCCTACTTACTAGTTACCAGCCACTCATTCAGGAGAAAGCAGGGACAAGGAAAACCTACAGGCGAAGAAAGCCCAGAAAGCTGACTCCTCCATTGTCGCTGCGCAATGACAGCCTGCAGTACTGCTACAGGACATCAGGTGTCATCACGTGGTGGTGATGTGATGTCTTGACATCGGATGCAGGCAGCCCAGGAGGAGTTAAGGAAGGTGGCTGGTAATCTTTTCGTTCTTCCATTTGGCTGCACCGAGCATCACCAGTTCCCTAGCTGCCCGTGTTCCCCCTTCTACTTGACGGTCTGCACCCAGGGCGGCCGCCCTGCCCAAGAAACGGCCCTGCACTGGGCCATACTGCAGTTTTTGCTGCTAGGCAACGCCATCATGTCTTAAATGACATGTGCAGGGCTGGATTTCTGAAAAAGGCCACAAAGGCCCAAGCTTGGGTGGCAGCTACCCATGGGGTGGCTTAAACACAAAAAAGAAGGTTAGCTGAATTCAAAAGATAAGGCTGCAAGTGGAAAGCAACATATGGAAGAGAAGAAATGCTGCTCAAGAAAGCTGATCATTAAAAATAGGGATTGCTATAATGGCTATTACACATAAGAGGGAGATTTACACACAGGGGAGGGCGCTGTTGCACTTGGATAGGGAGCAACAAGAAAGTTGGCCTAGGGGCAGAAATTACAAATATGGTCTTGGACATGTGGGAGTTACAATTACAAACTGCCACTGGGGGGGGGGGCAAGGTTCAGTAAACTGGATATGTAAAGTGTCACCATGCACATATATTAGGATATTGTTAGGGCCTGGTTTCCACTGGGTGCTGTGTCCATTTTCAAATAAGCATGGCACCCCTGCTGTTGAACCTGCAGCTGAATCGTGCCATGCATGGCTATAGGGATTCGGTCAGCGTAAAATTGCAGCCAGCACTTTGTCTGCACGTGATTCAGATGCAGTCTTTCAATAGGCTGTGATTCCACCTTCAAAATCATGTGCAGAAAACAGCTTCAATTCAGGTTGCTACAATACAGCATTTGTTGCAGTACTGCCACATACCCTATTACTTACATTTTACAGGATCATAGCTTCAAAGGAGTGACAATAGCTGCCTGATTGTCCTGTTTTGGACAGTATATGTACAAAGCTTATGGTCTTGTTCTTTATTTACAACCCCCCCCCCCCCCCCTCCGCTGGAATACAGTATTTGCAGATCTCACGTCATCTAGTGTTTATCTCAAATGTTGTTACATACACCCTTCCCCCTGGAAAATTATGACCACATGCTAGTAACTAAACTTCATGCAAAAATGTAGGTGAAAGGTTCCTCTTCAGATGAGGCAAGGAGTGTTTCTCATTATGATGCATCTATGAAAGTCTACAGTCAAGAAGAAACGCAAATACATTTAAAGGGATACTATCGATGAATGTGTTTTTATTAACATGAGTTTGAGTGAGTTCCTGAAGTGCTGGTAAATGCACATTTAATTTGCTTTTTTTTTACTGTAACTGACTCTGAACTGACAGCAGTCTGCTCATTTTGTGATGGGAAAGTGAACAATGAGGGGGGGGGGGGGAAGATTTCCCTCACTTACATCTGTGTGTGCGCGCGCTCAGAAGCTGCCTGTGTTTGAGCTGTCTGCAGAGAGCAGAGGAAATATAACTTGTTTTAAACATTGTCAGTGACTCAGCTTTTCATACTTTTTTGCCTTCAGGCAATCAAACACTGGTTTGTCCCAATAGAGTTAAATCCTATACAATGAATTAAAGCTTTTGCCTCCGATATTTAACATGAAAAATTAGGAAAAGGGAAAGAAACATTTTGTTTGTGTACCTAGCATAAGGGAGAGTTACCTTATGGTGGCCATACATGGTACTTTTTCATACAATCTTACCATTTCTTTGTAGTAGAAGGGTAAATTAAGTGAATATACTGAAAGGTTAATTTAGGCAGTTCCCTTATACTACATAGAATTGGTAAGGTTGGATGAAAAAAAAAAAAAAAAAAAAAAAAAAATTGTACCATGTATGGCCACCTTTAGACAGGCTGTTATCTCTAAACACAAAAAGGTGGGTTTCACGGTTTGCCTTCTCTCCTGTGGAAGAGACTATGTCATCCAAGGACCAGAACTGTCCTTTCCCTATTGTGCCCTGTGATTACTGTGGTGTTCTCATAGTACAGGCATGGGCAAACTTGGCCCTCCAGCTGTTAAGGAACTACAAATCCCACAATGCATTTGCCTTTATGAGTCATGACTGTGGCTGTCAGACTCCTGCAATGCATTGTGGGACTTGTAGTTCAACAGCTGGAGGGCCAAGTTTGCCCATGCCTGTCATAGTAGAAGTACTCTGACTACTTTATACTGTAGCAAAGTGTCATATCTTCAGTGTTGTCCAATGAAGAAAAACAAAACAAACAAAAAAAAAAAAAAAAAACACATTAACAATTTACATTTGAGAGGTGTACTCCCTTGTTAGTGTGTTTGTCAGCAAGCTAGACAATACAGCATCTGTGTCCTTTGCTGTCCATGTCATAATTTGAAATAGGTTAGTGAAATGCCAGCTTCCATGCTAATTTTATGTAGCATGGAACTGGACCAGTCAAATACAAAAATGTATGGTACCTCATCTTCCCAGTCTAAGCTGCATACAATTTTCATGCAAACCAGACTTTACCATCTAACGTCCCCAGTTCTCTAGTATACATATAGGAAGGAAAGAAAAAAAAAAAAAAAAAAAAAAAAGGAGGAGGACTTTGATAATTTCATTAAAATATTTATTTTCTCAACTTAAATACATAGTAAAAAGATCATACATTACCATTAAAATTGTAAATGTACAAGGACTATGTACAGGTTTAAAAAAATATGTAATATTTACCTTCACATCAGTTTGCTATAAATATGCAAGCTTCTTCATAGGTTTGGCATTAAAAGGCATGCTAAAATCTCCCCCAAGCTGACAGGCCACGTAGGAAGACCCTTGTGATTCAGAGTTCAAGTACCTTTAGATTTCCCCCCCTTAGTACCACAACATAAATATGTAAATGCAGATTATGACTGGAATTCTGTGCGAGATCCTATAGGCCATTCCGCACTGACTGGTGAATGCCATGTTCATCTATTGTTAGTGGTGCATGCAACTCCTTGTTCTTCACATAATGTTCCAGCCCCTGATTGAGGAAAGAAAATGGTCAGTTTGACGATCTGCAGAGGGCAACATAATACAAACATGCTGGTAAATCATCAAGGTGGAGACCTGACTTGCATGGGGCCAATAGGTCTTATTTATGTATTAAATGAGCCCTTGTCTGTCTCCCAGAGTACCCACAAACTTCAACCCGCACCCTTATTTAGTAAAGATTATAAGCGGATAGTGTTGCAGTAAAGCCTGGGACCCACTAGCAGCAATTTAGTGTATTTTAGCATCTCTGAAATCACAACTTTGTGCAGGATTCCTGTAACCATTGTGAAGGAATGCCATTTTTCCCTACACTCAGTCAATGCAATTGCTTCAAGAATGTGGCATATAGCGCTTTCATGATTGCAACACTGCAGTGTAACCCCTCATACGGTTCATCTTTTGCAGCACTTGTTAATCCATGCAATTGTCAAACACTGCTGTAAAAGGTTCTTGTGGGGCCCAGGCCTTGCTCTTGGGCCAGTTCACACTATAAGTGCAAATCACAACCACACATCGCGATTTTGCATCAACTCGTGTTTCCATTCAACATAAAAAGAATCACATAATGATCACCAAAGCGCTGCAGGGAGCTTGATGCCATAGGGCTACATTAACACTTTGCTGATTGACGCGAAGAAAAAAAAATATAAAAAAAAAAAAAAAGGGGGAGCACCCAAGTGTGAACCAGCCCTTAGGCATGAGGTCCTAAGTCTGGTGTGCTGTATTGCAGTCCTAAAAGACAGCGCAAATGATGCACAGGCAGGAAGCAGGTGCTGCCCCCAAGATGCTACTTGTGTCACATGATGACCACCCATGTGTTATCAGACAGACTTCTAAAATGCTACCAGCATTAGTTTCTCCATCAGCAGAGACAAGGGCACAGCCACTCATGTGAATTAGGCATAAAGCTTCATACACACGATAGATGAACTCTGCCAAGGCAGCCATTCAGCGCATGTACAACAACATGTCCCATGATGCTTAGAGGGCCTTCTCCACTGATAGTACATGGTTCTCAGCTATAAGTTTAAGATGGCCATAAACAGATTTTCCCAGTCGGTTCAATTAAAAATGTCACATCGATCAACTTGAGTTTATGTTTGCAGAAAATAGTTTGGATGGAAAAAAAATAAATCAGCAGTAGATTGACAGCCCATAATAATGAATTACATTGATCAGTGCAACAGCAATTCAATTAATTTTCAATAGATTTAAAAAAAAAAAAAAAGGATTCCTCTGATCAGATTCAGATCAGAGAGATGAAACATCGACACATGGGGGGTGGCAGTGTGTCTATGGACACGATTTATGTGCACTTATTGAATGCTGTATACTGCAGCAAATCAAGAATCCTATGAAAACTGAGCAGCTGATTGTAGAAGACCTGTACATTTTGTTAGTCTACATAGTTAGAAGTGTATTTCTTTAGCTTCACTTGGAGATTACGGTTCCCAAAACAAGAATTTGTGATTTAGAACCTAAATGGGACTATAACCTACCTCTCCAGCGTAGGAGACAAGTGGGGAAATCTCACACTGAATGGGTACATCACCGGCTTCCTGCATACTAAAATAGGAGAGAAAAAAAAAAAAAAGTCATACTGTAAACCAGCACTGTAAAAAGTTAATTGACAGATGGAAGATAAGGCCAGCTAGGAAAAGCTGCATAGTATATAGCTATAAGAGAAAGGCAGAGTAAAGATCATGCATACTGGCGTGTTAGTAATCACATGCTTCACCGAGAAGGTCAGAGAGAAATCACCGAACCTCCCCTAGTCCAGGAAATTGTAAACAAATTACTAAACTGCAGTGATGTGGGCCAGCAGCTACAGGGATTTGGTGGGCCACATCTGCACTACCGCCCCCTCAGTGAAGTTTTGCAAGACCAGTCATTAAAAACCTGGAAGGGTTTATTCAGTAGACCAGGGCTAAAGTAGGCAAAGAGCGAACTGATCATATGAATTCACAAAAATCTAGAATTAAAGTAACCGCCACAAAGCAGGGCACCAAACGTTGAAAAGGTCATCTTCTGAAAACCACATTCCAAAAACTCATTTTAAGCAGGGCCAGTAAATTGACACCAAGGTGGGCTTTAGAGCTTCCATATTGGGGGGGGGGGGGGCAGGTCTAGTCACACCTGGGACCCAATAGTAAGACTCTGCAAATATACAAGTTGCAATGTGCACATTACTTCAGGTAAAGTTCTGAAGCTTCAGATATATTCCTTGCTGAATGTTTTACAACACAATTCCTCCTCATGCCCAGGTTTGTGACCGGTGTATTTTAAGAGTATACTGGAATGGAAAAAGTGTCCAGTCTGGGCACTTACCCCAGTACAACAAAGCCCCTGGATAATCCAGAGGCATTCCCCCTCCTTGCTGTTCTAATGCTGGGACCCCGAAAGTCTGTCCACAAGGGTTTGGTGATGAACTCAGCCGCACTGTGCAGATAGCTGGCACTTGTGCACCAACACAATGCTGAACTGCCTGTGCAATCTGGCCACAGGCACTGGGATGTTGAGGTGGGGGGGGGGGGGGGGGGGGAAGCCTCTGGAGAATCCCAAGGCAAGCATCTAAAGGTTTCTCCTAAATCTCAGGTTTGCAAAACAAAACAAAACAAAAAAAAACCCTCCTGCAACTCCTCGAGTTGTGACTCTAGATTCAATATCCACCACACTATTCATCACTGGCCCCTATTCAATTCACTTTATCCTATGATATTGTCACAACTTTTTAAACCTTTTCATTCACAATATATCTATTTTAAATAGATTTCAGAATGAACTATTGGAAATCTAGATGCATTATTGGACCATTAGATCCAATGCAACTGAGCCATGGATCTGCTACTAGCAGCAGATCAACCTAGATTTTCCATCCAGTCAGGTAGATCAAATTGATAGAAATCAGCTGCAAATCAGTTGATTTGCGCATTGCTCCACCTTCCACCAGGATCTCTTGCATATGTGGATATCATGCAAGGGCTGCAAATCCTGGTGGAACACTGGGGAAGGGGAGGTTTAGTCAAGCTGTGCTGGGGACATGTGCCCACCTCTATACCTATGAGGCCAAAAAGGTCTCCTTGACAATGAAGGTATGTAAAAGCAAATCCTCAAAAAAAAAAAAAAAAAAATATATAAAATAGAGATGGCCAGTATGGACCATGGCTTCACTTGAAACACACAGAAGTACACCGACAAGTATGCAGAGACCCAAATGTAAAAATTCTGATGTGGGCAGGTGTGTGGAGTCAGCACATGCATTCATTTGTTCTGAGTAGGACTTTGACAGTAACCAGACCTACACGTCACCAGTACAGCAACATTAAAAAGGTGAACTCCAGGAAAAAAGGGTTTTCATAGGAAACATTCCTGCTATACAGATTCTAAAGAACATGTATCCCCATGATCATGGCTGGGATAGTAAAGCCTGCCATCAGCATAATACCTCCATGAACTTTCTGTAGGAGTTTGCACTATGGGAGGTTCACCTTCACAGAACTCCAGTTTACAAAGAACGGATTCCCTACAGAAGTTGCTTAAAGGGGGTACTATGGCAAAAACTAAAAAATGTACACCTCCATATAAGATGTACATTAGTCCTGGAGTAAACGCAATATTTTTTCCCTTCACTTTTTCACTATGTACAGTAGCTGTCACCTGCCAGTAGGCATTATGATCCACCAGTTCTGAACCTCTTATAACAGATTTGGGAGTAGTCCACCTCATAAGGATTCTTAGGATCTATTATTTTCAAAAGCACTCCTTACATGGCAGGGGTACAGTTCAACAGTTCAACTGTCAGAATAGCGAGTATGCGAGTAGGCAGCCTGCCATGCATATTTGTATAGATCTGTTCCAGGGAGTGGTTTTAAAAAATAGTTAAGAAATACAAGAATCCCCATGAGAAGGACTTATCCAAAATACTGACTGAACTTTCAGTAAGTATCTATTGTAAGTGATTTGCTACACAGGAAGTAAAAAAAAAAAAAAAAAAAAAAGTGCATTTACTGTGGACCAATTGTATGTAGGTGTACAGTTCCCCCCCCGTTTCTCGCGTGTCTGCTCCGTATCTGTCCGTGGCAATTTCTCTCATTTTGCCCTGGTCATCAGAAAGCATTGATATTTTAGGGAGATATTGTGACAAACGGAGCAGATTTTACCTCCACCTGTGTATCAATCTCCCAGTAGGCATACATACGGTTTAAACACATTTTGCCATAGTGCCCCTTTAAACTTCTGATTCATCTGCATTTCTATGTCACTTTGCACAGGTGTAAAGTGAAGTGTCAATTCTTGATGGAATCCTATGGGGCAGAGTCAATTGTGTAATCCCACTTCATTTGCATACAGTTTTAAATGCAGCAGGTCCTATTGTATGCATCCGGAGTCCTTTCCTGAAGGTGTACAGAGACCAGTTCCATTCTATTCACTGCAAACAGCCAAACTAAAGGTGCATACACACGTCGGATTTGCGCAAACGACCGGTCATTTGGACGTCAAAATCGGGTGTGTATACAGTCTGTTCAGCTGATAAGGCCGGACTTGAGCGATCCGCTTGGCGACAGAACGCCAGACTATACACACGCCCGATTTGACATCCAAACGACCGGTCGTTTGCACAAATCCGACGTGTGTATGTACCTTAATAAACCAGGAATTCCTCTGCACATTGTTATCAGCAAGCTGGTCTCAGTAAATCATCCCAAGTAGGTAAACCAGAAGATAGACAGCAGTCTTTCACCTGAAGTTCAACTTTTCATTGAGTAACTAGAACAAGGGATAGTTGATTGGTCAGAATGTGTTATTGCACCCAATAGTCTAATTTCAAATCTTCAATGAAACAGATCCAGTAACAGAAACGGCTATCCTCTGAGGGTCAGTTCACACTAGGTCCTCTTTTGGATGATTTTCTGGAGTGGATAGCTGCAGATTAATACCAGATGTGGGAATGTCCGTTGCAATACCACAATGGGCATACCTCCCCTGCAGGATAATTAGTGGATGCATTGCCAATCATGCATCCACTCTGCAATTCAGAGCACAGCACATTGGCTAAGCTGCCCACTCCAAATGGTCTGTTGTATGAAACAACCCTGAGGATAGACAAAGAGTCATGAAGGCTAGATGCATGAGACTTGACAACCAAAGGAAGTGCTTAAACTTTTGGCCTGGGGTTACGTTTATGTTGGTTTTCATTAGGATGGTAATCTATATAAGGTAACTGGCTGAGCTACAAAATATTAGGCATTTTCCATCTCGTCATACAAGTCACCTTTGTTCACCATACCAGAAGTCTAGCTATAGGACAGAGGTTAGCACCTAGAGAAAGACCTTTGAGTAAAGTTTAAGAGGAGTAGCTTTAAGGTATGGTACTTCTTCCCTCCACCATGAAGCAGAGACTCCTGTTAGTAGAGACCCTGCACCATGCACCCATAATTACTTAGTCCGAGGGTGGTCCTGCGCAGTTCCATTCTCGTGTCTGGATTTGCTGTTTTGAAAATAAACATGTGGTGAAAAACTGCATTGCATGGTATGTACCTAGCTTTGTATACCAGATCAAATGGAAAATTTCCAGCTGTAGAACAATTCAATGGTCAGTTGCTTCAGGTTAGAGCAGTGAAGATGCCCATGAAGGTTTTAACTTCTGAGAGTCATCTTAAACCTCTGCAGACAATCGCAGACAATCAGGACATGGGGTGCCATATACTTAGAGGTTGCCAAACCAAGATGGAAGAAACTGTTTAACTGCATTTGACATCATGCTTTAAAAAAGGAAGGTCCAAGCAAAAAAAAAAAAAAAAAAAAAAAAAAAAAAAAAAAGTTTCATTTACCTGGGGCTTCTACCAGCCCCATGCAGCCATCCTGTGCCCTCGTAGTCACTCACTGCTGCTCCAGTCCCCCGCTGGCAGCTTGCCGACCTTGAATGCCGGCCGCATTGCGTACGTTTTTACGCATTCCCACTAGTGCAGGAACATTAACACATACATTTTTACGTGTTGCTGGTTCAATGCGTAAATTTTTACGCATTGCACCACTAATGCGTAAAAGTGTATGTGTTAATGTTCCTGCACTAGCGCGAATGCGTAAAAACATACGCAATGCGGCCGGCCGACCTCTGAAGTTAGGCAAGCTGCCAGTGGGGGACTGGAGCAGCAGTGAGTGACTACGAGGGCACAGGATGGCTGCATGGGGCTGGTAGAAGCCCCAGGCAAGTGAAACTCATTTTTTTATTTTGCTTGGACCTTCCCTATAAAGGACTACTTTCATCACAGCATCTTGTCAAACCAGACAGCAAATGAGTTGTCTGGGACTGACGACAACTGGCTTAATTTCGAATAATATAGGATACAAGTCATTTTAGTATTTACTAGAAATGATTGGCCTACATAGTCCATTTTTCCAATAAAATCCTATAGAGTTGAGAATGCCCATGCTGCCGCACCTCAGTAGGCATATCAGTACTCAATATAGTAAACTAAATTGTCTGGACGGCAATTTGTACTTCGGTGTACACTACAGCCTGGCCCTTTGAACATGCCAAATAACTGCCTGAGCTACGGTCCTCTACGAAGGAGCATATTAGTGTGTGCTGATGGCAGCACAATGCAAACTGTAAAAAAAGGATGCAATTGAAGCTTCAGAGTATCTACAGTAAGAATGATTTCCTATAATCCCATATTGTTATCTTGTTTAAAAAACCTACACTACTGTATATGGGACTGGGATTTATAGCACTGGGTATTTAATTATTACAGTGAAAATAAGCATGAACACAGACAAGTTCTAGGACTGAATTGTAACATACAGCTTCGGGCTAGATTTCACTTCAGATACTCTAGTGCAGTATTAAAAGTTGACCTTACAACATCCCTCATTGTGAAATTATTAAAGAGGTTTTTTCCTAACCTTTGGGTTAAAAAGTCTTCTATGAGGACAAACTCAGTAGGTCTTTAAGAAGACTACTACTTTATAACTATGCCAATGGGACTATTGTAATAAAGGAACTTCATTTTTGAGCAGGAGTTGCACTTGGTTTATGAAGTTCAGTCTCTCTACAATAGCTGGTTCTAAACACTGCTCCACCATTTTATACACTCCTAACTTTGTTCTGGACTGAGTTAGTTTCCACACTGGCATCAAAAGGGGTTTACATTTAGCCTAGATGTACTGTCATTTATTGCCCTTTAATGCACCACTAGGAAATTATGGTTTCCAAGCATCTTACAAGTGCCTTGCACGCTTAAAATCTGTCCTGCGGGGCTACCTATAGGAGGAGATTCTGTAATGGGTCATTAAGGCTGGTTACTTACAGAGGAATTGCTGGAAGGTGGGTACCATTCTCATCCACAAAGTGTCCACCTGCATTGAGAACCCAGCAATGGTGCAGAGACAGGAGTGCATGGCGAGCAGTGCTGGGATTATCCTTTCCATTTTGGCTATCTGCATTTTTCAGAGGGGAGAACTCTTCCTCACGCAGAACCTCAAATACCACAAACTTCCTGTGTATGAAAAATGGACAGTCAAACACTTAAGCAATACAATTATCAGTGAGGCAAGGGGACGGGGACACCAGAAATGACTGGATTGCATTTAAATTCATGCACCCATAGCTGGGTACTGGAGGACTGTTTCAGAAACAAATTCTACTGAAACAGTTCTGGAATGGCACTACAAAATGGCGTATAGGTTACACAAGGACACAAGAGGGTGGGGGCAACATGACATACTCATTTACCATTGCAAGATATGATGCACCCATATATTTGTATTTTTCCCAGAGCAGCCCATTTTGCACCTCATTACATACTCACTTGGCAAACTGGAAGATATCAAAGACAAACTTCTCCATTTTTATTCCATTGGGTTTTTCTGGGTGAGTCAATGAACCCTGTGTATCCATGTAAGGTATTTTCTTCACAGCAACGTGATGCTGTAACTGAGGTTCATGAACCCTGCAAGCCAGAAAGGAAGCCAAAATAAAGATTTGTTGCAGAGCCCCTTTGAAGCCTGTGCCTGTAAGCTAACACATTCAAGTCACTTACTCCACCACTTGCTGAAGGAACTCTCTGGTGAAGAAGTGGTTGGCAATATTCCCCGCATTATACATAAGTCTTCCATCTGCACTTCTTTTCTGTGCTGTGGCCAGGGTTATCTCACTGTATTCCACTACCTGATACACACCATCTACACGGCAAACTACACCCACTGGCTCTGTAGGATTCATCTTCTCTACCACCTAGAGCAGAAAGACATTCATAAGGATGGCAAACAGGAGATTGTTGAAAGAATCAAAACATTAGGAACTCACAAGGAGAAAGTAACATTCAAATAATGCTAGCCTATAAGATCTCTGCAGCACAATTGTCATATCAGGTCTGGCATGGAAACCCCACACAGAGTCCAATACCAGCATCCAGTGGCTGGATAGTGTACTGTTAAGGGCTCTGCCTCTACATTGAAGCCAGTACCTGGGGCAAAAACTCCCCAGGTACTGGGGAGTGAGCCGAATAGCAGTGAGCAGAGCTAGCTGGGCGGAAGTTGCTGGACCTGACAAGCGGATCTGACGTAGGCCGAGAGGAGACGCCAGCGGCGAAGTGCAGTGAGCGGGATCTGTATTCAACAAACGGATCTAATGCAGGCCGCGAGGAGACGCCAGTGGCAATAAGCGGAGTAAAGGTAATATCCACCCGAGCATGAAAGTGCGGATATCGGGGAGAAACTGAACAGTTTATGGCAAACTAGTGAACTGTATGACTCAATTTTCAGAGAAGCTAAAGAATAGCTAACTGGGTTGAAACGAAGTTATATTTAAGCACCGGGAAACGAGACTATTCTGATGAGGAATTTTTTATAATACTAGTTTTGATCTTCTAAGAACACAGTGGCCATATAGGAATATTCTTTGGAAGGGCCCTTCCATTGTGTACAATTGAGGTGTGATTGAATGTAAGGTGAATGAAGTGTGGATTAGGTTCCATTTTATTGTGGTGTTGTACATAAACTTGAATAAACGTGTTTTAGCGCAGCTATTTTTTTTTTTTTTTTTTTTTTTTATTTGATTAACTGTTTAAGGGTTGAAGGGATTCCCTTGTGTGACTTGCAGCTTTTGTTGGATAGGATATCTAGCACTAATTGTGATATTTAGTTCCAACCACTTCATTTTTATGCATTTACATCCAGTTTTACCATGACTAGGAGAGAAAAAAATTAATAATAACCCACAGGTGCTATATAAGTAATCGAGGCCACTAATGATCCAATCTTTTTTTGTCCAATCTTACCAAATCTATGTAGAAGGGTAAAATGAATAAATATATTGATTATATAATTTAGGCAGTCCCTTATATTACATATAAATGGTAAGATTAGACAAAATTTGGATCATTAGTGGGCACCTTTAGAACCCCTGTTTTGGTAGATTAGAATGGAGGAATTATTTCATTTCTATGCATTGTCCAAGTATTCTCTTACCTTGGCTCCACAGTCTGCCTCCTTGCTCACACAAAACCCAATAAACACGGGGTCAGCCACCTTGACCAAGATGTTGTCTACACAGTAGACATGTATGTACTCTATCCCCCTCTTCTCCATGTCCTTTAGCACACCATGTGCTCCCAAAGCTCTGTATAGCCCACCATTACCATCTGCAACAAAAGTCAATATTAGCTGTTTGCATATACTGCATCATACAATGCTGTAGCCATTCTGAGTCAAAATCTACCTGGAGCCATGGACAGCTTGCCCTTCTCTTCCAGAAGAACCTTCCCTTCAAAACTCATTGCTGGCAGCATTCCTTGCTGAAAGAGAATAAGATTCTCTTTTTCCAACCCAAAATAATGATGTTTCTGAAAGTAGTCATGGGTAGATTCCATGGTACGACCGCTTGTCATGATATACCTGTAAGATATGAAGAGGCGCACATCAGAACTGTAAGTCGTAGCTTCAGCACAATCTGTGTACTGGAATTAAAAAAAATTTCAGAGACCTTGAAATATAGAAGCTTTAAAACTCTAGGGTACCTTTACATTTAACCCCTCTTAGCAGTAGCCTCCAGTCCCTTAAAGAGGAACTCCAGTGAAAATATTGTAAAAAATGGAGCACTTTTTTCATTACATTAATTATGTATAAATGATTTAGTCAGTGTTTGCCCATTGTAAAATCTTTTAAATCCCCGATTTACATTCGGACATTAAATGGTGACATTTTTACTGTTGGCAGGTGATGTAGCCGCTGCATGATTTTTTGGCAGTTGGAAACAGCCATTTCCCACAATGCAGCAAGGTTCCCAGACAGGAAACTGCCAGGAGTATGTACTCAAAGAGTGTCACAATAACAGTCATACAGCGCCCCCTCAGTCATACAGCAACCCCTGATGGTCTGTTTGTGAAAAGGAATAGATTTCTGATGTAAAAGGTGGCATCAGCTACTGATTGGGATAAAGTTCAATTCTTGGTCGGAGGCTCACTGACATCACACCGCATGGCCCTGTTGCTGCAGCCCACTCGCTCTGCAATCAGTGTGACAGCAGAGCTCCGTGAGCCAGTCAGGGGCCGATTTCACCCTGTGAGCCAATCAGTGATCACAGGGTCAGGAGCCAATTTAATCAGCACCTGACTAGCTCATGGAGTTTTGCTGTCATACTGACAGCAGTGAGCTGCAGCAACAGGAGAGTGGCACGATAGGCAGGAGCATGCTGCAATTGAAATTTACACCCTGGCAGGGATAACAGGTCCCAAACATGGTGTAGACTTCCAATTACCAAGGTCTGGAAGTGGTTAATGAAAACAATGGTAAACAAAAACAAAAAAAACCAAAAAAAAACAAAAAAAAAAGTTGGATCATAACCACAAGAATCCAGTGTGCTGCACCAGATCACAGGTGTCTGCATTCTATCCGCGAGCACCACGAATCCTTCCCCACTCCATGATTCTGTAACAAGTTAACACCATAGCTTGGAATCCACTAATAAGCATCGTAGGGCTAGTAGAGATAAAAAACACAGGGACACCGGGAGCCCAATATCGTGTATTATCGTTGTGTAAATGGTCTATCGCAGAAAAAATATATACTCACAATTCTGGGTTGCTATTTAGGCAACCACCATCAGAGCATGTGGAGAAGTACCGTCTCCACTCGGCCTTGTTGGTCGCCGCTCCCTGAAAAAGATACTACTATAATGGACTTACAGTAAGTATAACCCCACTTAGTGGGGTACTAATTGGTAACAAACACTGTGGGAGGCGCCCTTATATCTAATATCTATTACTTTCAAATAGGCAAAGTGTGCCTTACCTGTTATGGAGGCTCGTACACACAGATCAGGTAAAAATGAATTTATTTCAAGCACAAATGGACTGGACAACGCGTTTCGCGACCGCAAGTCGCTTCTTCAGGTCAAATAAAATGCTGTTAGCCAGGGACGTGTAGCGTGGGCGCCCACGCTACACGTCCCTGGCTAACAGCATTTTATTTGACCTGAAGAAGCGACTTGCGGTCGCGAAACGCGTTGTCCAGTCCATTTGTGCTTGAAATAAATTCATTTTTACCTGATCTGTGTGTACGAGCCTCCATAACAGGTAAGGCACACTTTGCCTATTTGAAAGTAATAGATATTAGATATAAGGGCGCCTCCCACAGTGTTTGTTACCACTAATAAGCAGGCCATTCAGGGAGGAGATGAATTCACTTCTGATCAGATCATTTTTACCAAGTCACAGGTCAGTGAAATATTAAATTGTGTGCATCTAAAGGCCCATACACAGACTGATTAATGTTGCCTGTTGGGAATAGAGACCTGATCCCTTGGGTGGCATTGCTAGGCCGAGGTTTTACAGACGTGTAGTCAGCCTGTAGGCTAACAACATGATATGTTTCAATGCAGGGGCAGAGTGCCAACAGAGTCGCAGATGGGACGTCATGGAGGCAGTTGCTCATTGAGAAGGGCACTATACATACGCCAGATTGTTGGCTGAGGCAGTCCTTATTGGATGCCTCAGCCGACTTAGATGGGGGGGGTGCCCAAGTCTGGAAGATAACTTCATCCGGGTAGAAACTGATTTCTCCACATGTTCAAAACAGTGGTTCCCCAATAGCAACCTGTGTTTGTAAGTACTTGTGGAATGATTTCCTTTTTGTGAAACTACTACACTATCGGCACTCCTGTCTCTTTTCTTTCTGTTCACTGGATTTCCAACTTAATCTTGTCAGACATGAAACCCCCATAGAGCATTGTACATGCACTACTTTTAGTTTTCATGTCTTTGAAATCAGTTCAACATTTTAAGTGGTTGGACTTTGCATGCATTATATTTTCGGCCCATCACCATGGCATTTTCTGAACCCAACTTACCAAGGAATGATGCAGTCCTTCCCATGCCGCTCTTTTGCCAGCCTCTGCAGCTTCAGGATCCGTTCAGCTTGTATTTGGAAGAGACTTTTGTGTGAAGGTAAGCCAACATCATACATACCCTTTGGGTATGACACCCCTAGGCGTGTTCCCTGCCCACCAGCTAGCAGCAGGACAGCAACTTTACCATCGGCTATCTGAGTAAAACCTGGAGAGAAAAATAAATAAGGAAAATGAAACTCCACCCGCAGAAATCTGCTCCGCTCATTCTCCCTCCACCCTCCTGCAAAGCAAAAGCCAGGAGGCTGATGACTTGCCTGAACAGCATCTGTCACCCAAAAGATAGTGTACCCTTTGCTGCAGGGTGACAGATCACCCAGCGATTACAGGGCTTTAGCCAAAATGGAGTCCAAATTTCAGGAAAAAAAAACACAAAAAAAAAAAAAAAAACAGATACCAGAATTTGAAAGCCATTCGCTAAACAAGCTTTATGGCAAGGACAATGAAATGCAGGCAATATCAACAGAACCATAGCCAGAATAGAGCCAAGCGCAGCTGCAGAGACTACACTGACCTTGAACAGGACATACATAGAGAAGTGGTTTAAGCAGTAATGTAACAAAAGGGCAGGGAACAAGAGGGCAAGAACACTTCTGCACCGGAAATACAAAGATTTGGGTATTTTACAATTAAGCTCAACATGTCCACTTTCTGACAGTCTAAAGCCTGGTACACACCATGCAATTTCACATCAGATAGATGGGTCGAATAGATAGTTTCCAACAGGTCCTATCGATTTGCAACGAAGTGATCAGAAATCCGATTGGATGGAAATTCTCTATCGCCCCATCTGATGGGAAATTGCATGGTGCGTACCAGGCATAACTCCATTACACTACCTCCAATTCTGGAACTCTTAGGGTAAACTACAAGATGGTTTAAGACTAAATCACCTTTAAGCATCTGTATAGCATGTGCCTAGTTTAATATTTAAATTGAACACTGGTTTGCCAGAAATTAACAGTAAAATTGTTTTAAATTACGGTGATATTCATTTAAATTAAAGAAAAAACAAAAACCCACCACACTAAAGTCTAGGCTCAAAGATAATGTTATGGGGGGGGGGGGGGCAGGCAAATGCTGAAGTGGTGAGATTGAGAAATTGCATGTATAGCAACGGCTTTTACAGAAAAGTTTATCCAGAACCTTTGAGCTGGTACCCTGCACTCTGAGTGAAGGGTATCACTACTTCTTGGATCTCCAAAAGTGGGAGATCATGTATGGGTGCCCAGAGCTAGGTGGGCTTTGCATCAGTAAGCCAGGTGGATGATTATTAGTGTGAACTTGGGGGGTATAATAACTGGACATTTTATTTTAAGTTGCATGCAAATCTTATGGGCACAGAGTCTCCAGACGACACCAAATATTTGTTACGCAGGAGAAATTTGTACCTTGAGCTTCCCATTCTGGAAGAAGCTCCCTGTCTCTCGTGGCACTGCCAAGCACTTCCCTGGGCACTGCCTCCATCCTGGCATCAACTTTGTCTTGTGAGGAAGAGGCAGAGAATCCATCCATAGCTCTCCGGAAGAATCCATTTAATTCAGTAAAGTCTAAACTCTGTACCTCTTCCAACAAATGAGACCGCTGAGATTCTGACAGTTCATCCAAATATTGCAACACATGGCTCTGCCCTGCCTCAGCCAGACTCTGACGTAGGTTATTCACATCCATGTTCTCTCAGACGTCTGTAGGGAGGGAAACCAGAATGTCAGTTCTAATAGCACCAAAATGTGAACTTCTTGTACAATCCACCCCAAAAATGAGTCATTATTCCACTGGGTGCTCAGATGGGAAAAATACATCCCCTTCAAAATGACAGCTCTAGATCCTGCCCTGGAATTATAAATCTGCATTTAAAGACGAACTGTAGAAATCAAAGTGCTTTTTGTTTACATTAGTGTTTGAGAATGCATATTGGGGTGAGGAAAGATTTTTCACAATGTGCAAAAATAACAGAGGCAGCAACATCTTCAGTGCTGTCAGGTGCATCTCTGCAGAATGTGTTCCATGTGTATTCCAAAGCCAGTAGAAACACCTGGTCTCCTAAAATTTCCTGGGAATATATAGAAGAGTTCGACCCCCGAAACCATGATAATTACCATAAAAGTGGGTATCCTGGATAATTTACTGTATTCTACTGTATGTCACTACAGCATCTAAGGATGTCTGAATTTTGGCTTTATAGGCAACTCTCAGGAAGATGGTTTATCTAGACGCAAAAGTCAAAAGTAGCCATGGTGTATGAAGAGACCCCTCCATGTGCTAGAGGTTAGGAGGTGACAGGAGAGCCTGCACTTCATATTGCAATGCATGTTGCCAGGAATGTTAACCAACATCTATTTTGCATTTGATTTTTAGCTCCTGCTATATTTGTGCTGCAGAAACCAATAGCACATAGCCTGGCTGTCCTGCTGATCCATTTCTAAGGACTTATGCACACCTAGGGAGTTTTGCATTTTTTGCTTTTATAATTAAAGGGACTAACAAAAATGTCATTGTGTTTTCTACCATCCTACAGGTTCCTAAACCTATTATAATGTGCTCTGGCTTACTGCAGCACTTTATACTATCACCATCTCTGTAATAAATCAGCTTATCTTTCCCATGTCAGACTTGTCGTCCTGTGTCTGGAAGGCTGCCAACTCTTCAGTGTGATCTGCTATGCATGCCCCCTCTATGCACACTCCCCTGTGTGTGTTAGTTACATTAGCCAGCTTTTCTCTGCTCTCTTATCTTTTACAAGCTGGATAAATCCTCTGTTCACATACTGATGAGTCACATACTGCAGAATTACAGACAACCGGGCAGAGCTGTCTGCAAGAGTAAACAAACAATCAGCTTGTAACTCTTCAGTGAGCTGCAGGGGGAAAGAAACACACAAATGATCTCTTGAGAGATTCAAAAGGAAGGCTGTATACAGCCTGATTGTGTATGGATGTATTTTCTATGTGTGGACATACTGTACATCAACCTACTTCCTGTTTTGGTGGCCAGTTTGTTTACAAACAAACTTTTTAAAACTATTTTTGACTACTTTTAATGCAGCGGGGAGCAGCGAAATTGTGACAGAGGGTAATAGGAGATGTCCCCTAACACACTGGTATGTTTACTTTTGTGTGATTTTAACAATACAGATTCATTATGGCCTCAATTCACTAAGCTTATCTCCTGTCTTTAATAACTGTTACCATGGTGATAAGGCATGTAGTATTCAGGAAACATTTTACCTCAGGCAAACCTAAAGTTAACTCTTCTGTCTTTAAGTTAACTCTTTAATCCTTAAAATAACTCCAGAGTTAAAGACAGGCTGTTCATTAACTGCGTGTGAAAATAACTACAGAGGAGGTAAATTAACTACAGAGGAGGTAAACTACAGAAGAGGTAACGTAAGGAATGAAGAGATAAGATAACTCTTACTGTGTGGAGGTAAGTTTTCTCTTGCCTTATCTCCAGCATGATCTTAGTGAATTGAGGCCATTGTATTTATTAATTTCCAGATGGAAGTTCACTTCCTGACTGACGTCCGGAAGTGAAAAACGGAATAGTTCTGCAAAAGTGCTTTGTACAAAATCGTAGCATGCAGTGGAGCGCTGGGAGGGGGAAGAAACCTGTGGGGGGAAAAAAAAAAAAAAAGGTAGTGTCAGCGATTTCAATTTTAGATGCGAACAAAGCCTAAAGATGTCCTTACATCTAGTGATGTAGGGGCAGATTAAGTTGCGCTTCAAGTAGATATAGCACTACAGTTAGCATTAATTAATATCATCCAGTCAGGAAGATGTGTGACTTTTTTTAAACATATGTAGATTTCAGCTATGGAGACGAAGCCGGCCTATAGGGTGGTAAACTTCACCTGAGTGGGGACAGGAGTTTAGGGACTGTAACACTAACAAACTTGTATTTTTTAGTGACAGGAGGGACAGTGGCCAGGGGTAGCCTTGTGATATCACACACCGTTACTGCCACACCTGATTGCCCATGGCAGCCAGAGTTTCCCCAGCTTGTCCGATCGCTACCTTCAACCAACCAATTTCAGCCCCAAATTGGTTGAATCACCACTAGGGCATGTTTGTTGCAGCACCAATTTTCATACGATTTGATAAGCAGAACAGCTGGTTGATTGGCCATAAAGTCAACCGATGTATGGCCACCTTAAAGGAACATTGGGGACAGCACCGAGCCGGCAGATGCAGCATCACAAGGCTGACTCCTGGTCAATTTCAGCATGAAATTAATCAGGAATCGGCCTGTGGTGTATGGGCAGGCAACAGATCTCAGATCAGATTTGATCAGAGAAAGATCTCTCTTGGTCGATCTGCCCATACATCGTCTGATGTATGGGAACCTTAAAGTGGATCCGAGATGAACTTTTACTCATTACATAATTGTGTTCCTTTCCTATTGTTTACAGGGCATTCCTCAAGCCAAATACTTTTGTTTTTGATTTAATTCCCTATAAACTAAAAAAAGCCTCACCCACAGCTTTTCAGAGAGCCTTGGCATTTTCAGACAGTTGCACGGGCTCATGGGAGCTCAGTCTGGGCAGGAGGAGGGGGAGGCATTAGTAGCCAGAGATTTCAGAGGCAGAGGGGAGGAGGAAGGGGAATTAGGTTTTTTTTCACAGACTGAGTGCTGAAGATGCAGATAAGCTTGCCTGTGTGTAATGTTTAAACATGGCTGCTGTTATTGTATCACAGGAAGAAATAATCATTCTATTGAAGCGGTTTGCTAACCTTTAGATAAGATCTATAGACTAGTTACTTGTTATAGTTAGTTTTTCATCTGGATCCGCTTTAATACTTTTAAGCCCTGAGCAGGAATGCAGATCAGATGTTTCTCACTGTAGTCAGACTGGATTAGCCACATTGTTTCAGGTATGTGATACACAACACTACTGATGCCAGAAAGATAAAGCAGGACAGCTAGGCAATTTGCATAGTTTAACTAGGAAATACGTTAGTCTTCATATGCCTCTCCCTCCATATCAAAATCAGAGCTCGACATCGGCTTCACACTACATCAGGCAACACTGCATCCTTTTGTATAGGCTGTACTCTTCTAGAAAAAGGCACAGTTGGATATTTCTAAAACAGAACAGGTCAACAAGGACTGGCACATATAAATGCTCAACCCATGAAAATGCAAGGCAGCAGTCATGTAAATTCCACAGCTGCCAATTTAGCCTCTCACCAAGGTTCATGGAAATTAACAAATGGTCCACTTATGTTTGCAAAGATTTTAGATGAGGTAAAAATGCAGGTGATCCTACTAGTGTGAACACCATTTCTTATTGAGAATATCTTCTGCTGGACTACAACTCCACAGGCCATACTAAACCAAGCACTGCATTCAATGTTGAGTTTCAATACAGCTGTGTAGTGTATAGTCCTTGTATGATCAACTTAACCACAAAGTACCAGTGGTCTCGCCCCCTTAAGGACCAGAGATCGCTGGTACAATACTGACAGAATCCCAACGAATCGCTGCGCATACCCGCCGCAAACGCTGCATGCCTGGATCCTCCTGACAGACTACCATCTCTATGACGGCAGAGTCATGTGAGCCGGTCAGGAGCTTTCATTGGCTCCTGACCGTGTCTATTAATGTAAGCCAATGGGAGCAGCTTACATTGATAAACCGGCTCTGCCGTCAGACAGGCAGAGCCAGTGAGCTGCAGCGAGAGACATCCGGTTTGATTTGCACGATCGTCGGGGAACGACGCTAACGGCGGCTGTATCCAACAAAGTGAGTTTCCTCAATTCAGATTTGTTTTGAAGTGTACCTGAGAAAGAGAAAAAAAAAACAAACAAAAAAAAAACCCCCACACACACCTTCTTCCAGCCCTCTTCAGGTTGATTGCTCCCTTGTCATCCTCCTCCGCCACTTGGATCCTCTGCTATGGGCTCCAGTAATTCCTACAATAAGGGTCAGTCAGAGCATGCACAGTCCAGCTGCACCTCCCCCCCCCCCCCCCCCATCATGCTTCCATCACAGGAACTGTTCTCCGCATGCACAGTAGTACTGCACAGACACAGAACACTCCAGGCAATAGGAGCACGATGAGGGCACAGAGTACACCTCAATTAGAATAATCACCTGGTCAAAAAGCAGAGGAGCCAGGTGGCAATGACAGTGATGAAGCAATCAGCCTGGAGGGGGCTGGAGGAAACCCCAGACTTTTTCCTATACCACTTCACTGTCAGGCTTCCTTTATTAAGGCTAGTTTCTCACTGGGTTATTGCATGTACAACAGAGGAAAAGAATATTAAACACAGTAAAGCATACAGTTAATAAAAAGTATGCTTTACTTAAACTGTAAACATGCACACAATCCAGCACTGGTTTATTGCAACTGATCTCACCAACACTGCACCTTGCCTGATGTGATTAAACCATTACAATATAATCACATTGCATTTTTTGGGATTATATTGCCTTGCACAATGTGTCAGAGTGAAAGTAACCCAAAATATAGAAATCAATCAATTCATAGGCATACACACAACCACAGGATAATAGATTCACTCCTAACACTGGTATGTCTAGAAAATCATTACCTGAGAACCACCATAAATATTGTCACTACATCTTATGTGTTGACCTAGCCATAAATATACATGACATTGCTACAATACATTCTGTCCCATATGCACATCCCAAATCTGTCCCCAACCAGGTTATTTCCTTAGGTTAGGTGTCCCAAACAAAACCCCATCAGATCAGCCCAATACAATTACATCATGCTCACCACTTTCCCAACCAATCACTGACCAGACCCATACCATCCCTCTGAATCTAGCCTCCGCAATGGAAACTGCCCTATCGCCCCACTCAGCTATGGTGGTGGAAGCCGGATGATCCATCCTATATGACGTGTTCCTGCATCACTGCCCGCCTAACACACTCACCTACCACACCGCACTCCCTTACTCTCGCACAGCACGCCCTGTGACCTCTTTATATAGAATCCTGCAATAGCACCACCCATAAACAGCTTGTCGTGCTCGTCTCCATGGCACCTTGTGACGTCGGGCAGCCATCTTGCGGATGGCAGTAGCAGGATTACTACGTCGCATTAAGCGACCTCCAAGGGCTTGCCGCGAAGCATTGTGGTGATTGGCTATCGAACTGCGACGTGACCTACCTGCATCCAATAGACGCTTGGGGGTGTGCGTGGCTCCGCCCGCTCTCCAGCGTGGCAGATTGCGCGCAGTGAGTCGACTCGGTGGAAGAGTGATGCTGGGAAGGGTGGGAATGTCTAGCTAGCTACGTAAAGAATCGTAATGCATACAGTCATGTGATTATCGGTAGTAGATGCGTTTTTTTGTATGGCCACTTCAAAACAATGGGGATTTGTAATGTACTTCGTGTAAACAACATTTTTGAAGCTAGTACAGTTAAGGCGACCTACTGAGAGAAACAGAAAAAATGTCCCAGCTCACTATTTCTACTGGAAACATCTGGGAATGCCGGGGACTAACATGGGGGAGGGGGTAACAGGCCCCCAGTATGTTTGAGGAGCCCGACTAGTGTAAGCTGGGCTTTATTGTGGACTTGAACCAGGTGGAGAACAAGTTCACCATTACTTGCCATAATCGAGACACTGCAGCGGAGTGCATGTGTAGCCGCTGCTTAGCCTCGTCACTTACTCCTTTAATTTATTTCTTGTGAAATTCGTGCCGTGGGCTAGTTGAGGGGACCGACAACCACTTCCTGCTCAAGGCAAATAGGTTGCAACCGCAAATTTGTATGAAATAGGAGACCCAACGGGAAACACTTTGAACGCCATCTGATTGGGTTTAGTAAAGTTGCGCAAGTGGAGGCAGTAGCAAGTGAGCATCGTGCCTCAAGTCACGGGCAAGGGTCCTTGTGTGCAATTTTATAGTTAGTGTTTTCAGCTGGGCCCTCTATTTCTTACAAATTAATGAATGGGACCAGAATGGCATGAGCTGGAAGCTGCCTTTAGTCTATGTGCTTTCCCACTGTGTCCTTTAAACTAGACTAGTGCCAATTCATGTAGATTCTGGAAGTAGAGCTCAACGTCCTGCTGGTCCTCCAGGAAGAACCTGTCCAGCATGAGCCTTCAGCCACAATTCTCTATGATGGCGTCCATATAGCGCTCCAGAGCCTGTCACATAGCCTCTCATGAAAAAGCAATGCCCAGAGAGTCCCGGGGGGCTGAGCTTTGGCAAGCTGGGGAAGCAGTGCTCTGGTATTGCTGACATTTTTGGTCCTCCTCCCTCAAGGGAATACAGACAAGGACAAAGACAAAATCTTTTTATAATAAATGTTATCGTTTGATATATAATAACGAATCCTTGTCTGTATTCCTTTGAGGGAGGTAAGGCCACCGCTTCCCCCTTTTAAACTGATTTTAGACGTTTTTACTCTATATTGGCGCCTCTGTTCAAAAATGTCAGCATTATCTAGTCCACCCCAGGTGGAGGGGTGTCACCCCATTTTTTTTCCTATCTACAGAGAGCAACTTCTTAAACCTGAGTGGGGTCAGGTCTTAATTCTCCCCACCTGCAATTACAGTGGTTGCCTTTATGGTGGCCCAGACTTATAATTTCAAATACTGTATAATTTACACCTGAATACCAGAATTACTACACTATATTGGGCTATCAGTCTACACCTTCTCTTCTTTTATAAGTGCTCTGGTATGCTATACACAGAGCTCACTTGCTGATAGATATGCTCCAGTTCCTTAAAGCGCATCCGAGATGAAAAAGTAACTATAGCAAGTAACTTGTCTATAAATCTTATCTAAAGTTTAGATAGTTTACACAGCAAATCTAGCTGCAAACAGCTTCAACAGTTTATGATTATTTATTCCTGTGATACATTGAGAACGGCCATGTTCTGTTTGTCACATTACACACAGGCAAGCTGATCTGTATTTCCAGCCCTCAGCCTGTGAAAACTTCACTCCCCTCTCCTACTCCTCCCTCCTCCCCTCTGCCTTTGATATCTCTGGCTAGTAACCTCCTCCTCCTGCCCAGACTGAGCTCCCATAAGCCCTTGCTACATCTGTCTCAAAGTGCCAAGGCACTCTGGAGAAACTGTGGGCGAGGCTTGTTTAGTTTATAGGGAATTAGAGTATTAAAACAAGACAAAAAAGTATTTGGCTTGAGGAATGCCCTATAAACTATATGAAAGGAACACAATTATGCAATGAGCAAAACAAAAACATGTTGTCCCAGCTGCTCTTAACCTCGCTGTCCTCTGCTGCAGCATCCAGTTATTGCAAGTAAGGTCAAACGTTCTTTCCACCTGGTTCCAGGCCACAACAAAACCCAGCTTATACTGCTCTGGTTCCTTGAATACATTGGGGTGCCCAGCTGTCCAAGCTGTTAACCTCCATGACAGAGTGCTCGGCTAGTTGTTCCTGGTATTGACAGACTAGAACCATTTTTTATTCCTCTTTAATAAATTGTCGTCAAAAGAAACCACACATGAACATGGTAATGTAATCAGTAGGGTCTTTCAACAAAAAGTGATGGGTCCCCTCCAACAGTAATATCCCCTTCCCCCAAGGTGAACACCATGACCAGGAGACCCATCCTTCAGGAATCAACAATTAGGTTGTTAGATCTGTTCTCTACCTTAAATCCCATACACATGCTACATCAAATTCATCTGCTTCTAATGATCGCCTCTGCAGATTATCCGGCATGTGTACCGCTGCCCCCGACCGCCACAAGGTGGATCAATTTGGCCAAGTGACGGCTGATAGCTTTTTTCTCCCCCATCTTGATACCTGCACTGCTCTGTTGGCATTTCGCTTCACCCCCCCCCCCACCTCTTCCCCCACAGTGCAACAACACGTCAGCCTGTAGGCTGACTGCGCTTCTGTACAGGCTTGGCCCAGCGATGTTGTCCAAGGGATCGGATCCCAATCCCTGTGGGGGCCACATCAATCTAGCGTATGTACAGGCCTTTAGATATGTAACTTCTGGTGTAAACTTAACTAGACTGTAGTCCACAATGATGACTTCTATCCCTGGACATGAGGTGTCCTACAGTCTGGTCTAGCTTCCTTGTAACATATATACAGTACTTATTAAATATTATGCATCATTGCACAGTCCCAGTAAGTTGATACCCCTGTCTAGTTCCCCATGTATCCTCTAGTGCAGAGCTCCCCAACCCTGTCCTCAAGACCCACCAACAGTACATGTTTTGCAGTAAACCACAAACATTCACAGGTGGGGTAATTAGTGTCTCAGCAGAACTCATTAGCTGCCTCTGTGGATTTCCACAAAACATGCACCATTGGTAGGCCTTGAGGACATGGTTGGGGAACACTGCTCTAGTGCACCCTTCTCAGCTTTTTTACCATGAAGGAACCCTTTAAATATTTTTTGGTTCTCAGAGAACCCCTGCATTAACCAGTTCGGGACCGCTAAAGGTTAAAACTGTGCAGCACTTGTGGCTGCCTAAGCCTGATGCAGTGTAGTTTTAATGCCGGCAGCTCCCAAGCATGGGATGCGATTGCGCATCCCCGCCGTACAGCCGCATCCCTGCCGTTTTCACTGGCTCCTGACTCCCTGATCACTGAGCCAATCACAGTGATCAGGGAATATTGAATTGAAAAAACGCTCTGGTCCTGAAAGGGGCCAGAGCCTTTGGTCCCAATGAGTTAATGGAGGGAGTGGGAATTTGTTTTTCTGGAAGCATGGTTTTTACTTCAACAATTTTACTTGTTTCCAGTTAGGGTGTCGTAAAGTGATGTGTACATAATCCAACATAATGCATGAATCAATAGATAAGTGAACACTCCAGCAAGATAAGTTGGAAATAGATATACAGAAATCGCAATTGTATACACATGGCTGAACTCTTTGTACCAGAAACAAACTTTTTGTTTATATACAAAAACATTCCTAACAACCCCCATACCCTCATCCCACTCCCTTTTCCCCCTCTGGTAGACCCACTACACACAATCAGAATCCTGGTTCTCCAGATGCACCTAATCGATTATGTACGCTTCCCTCTACAAAAACGGTAGAATCAAAAACAGTTGCATCCAATGAGCAGAAAACATGTGAGATATCTAAAGCCATCTATAACCTGTTCAGATTTTGTAACCCCCTAATACCAGAGTTGCCGTCCTCTCATTCCAATCCCTATACAGGGTGCACAAGTCCAGGAGTTGGAGTGCGTTAACAACCTATTGTGTGATTCTTGTACCAAGCGCCTAATATTTTCAGCTTCTTCCACCCATTCTTGAATTGAGAGGAAGCATAGTTATTATTATTGATTTATAGAACGCCAACATATTGCATGACGCTATAGTTTTTAAAAGGTGTGGCTAAACACTTTTTCTTAAATTGTTATAACTCTCATTTCATGTTTCTCCTTTCCAGTGCTCCCCTTTGTAGTACCTGAGTTATAGTGTTTCTAAGTATAGCTCCCACAATTATAGTGCTCCCCAGGGCCGGAATATCCATAAGGAACTGTAGGCTTGTGCCTATAGGCGCATGATGATGGAAAGGCGGCTCACTCCCCTCCTCATGTGACTCCCTCCCTCTTTCCCTATGCAGAGTCCCAGAGCAAAGCGTAAATTAGAGGTTACTCACCCGGCTATTAACATTCCACTGAGTTCTCCCTTCAGTTGGGGGCACCCCTAGCTACCTAATAGTTGGGGTCACCTCTAGCTACTTAATGCAAGGGTACCACTGGATACCTAATACTAAGGGGCACCTGTGGCTTCCTACACCAGGAAGGGGAATTAGGCTATAGGTGACAACCCGCCCATCCAGCACACTTGTGGAGTGGTTAGGTGGTGGTTTGTGGATTCATGGAAGGTGTCTGAGGTGCCAGAACATTTGTGCCTACAGGCTCCTGTGGTGTAAATCTGGGCCTGGAGCTCCCCTTTTATAATGCACCTTGTGATAATGCTCCCCAGTACAATTGCGGAGCATTGCTATTTATTATTATAGTGCTGTGTAGGAATGAGGTTCACTGCAGCAAACAGGTTCCGAAAACCACGTTCACATTTGGATTTGCGGGTTCGCAGTTCACTCACCAAACTACACCTCAAGACATTCACCCCCTCACAGTTCTGGGCCTCCCAATAGCTGGCTGGCACCTCTCTCCCCTTCATCTGCCCTGTCTATCACCATTGTGTACTCAGCCAAAGAGAAGGATGATCTCCTGTACACCACCCTTCCAGGTCTCTCTGGTCTCTCTGATTCCTCTGGCAAACTGCATTGCAAGATTTTGCCCATCGCTAGTGCTCCAATCTAACAATGCTATTAAAGGACCAGTATCGCGAAAAATGTTAACATTTAAAATACATACATATAAAATGTACATTTGCCCTGGAGTAAAATGCATTATAAAATACTTTTTCCCTATGTTGCTTTCACTGACGGTAGGTAGTAATAAGCTGACAGTTGTGATTGATTTTGGACTAGTCCTTCTTCTCATGGGAGTTTTTCAGAATTACCTTTATTCTTTTCTAAAGAACTCCCTGGAAAGGATATATACAAAAACACCAGACAGCCTTCCTACTTGTTTGTACATTATTTCGGCAGTTGGACAGAGCAACTGTAATTCAGTTAGTGCTTTTGTAAATAAAAGAATTACTGAGAATCCCCCATGAGGAGAGTAACATGTCCAAAACCAGACAGATTTGTCAGATTTACACTACGTGTAACAGCAACATAGGAAAAGTAATTTATGATGCATTTTATTGGAGACATTCATACATTCATATGTAGTTTTAATTTTCGTTTAAATTTTGCACATTTTCAAGATAGTTGTCCTTTTAAGTAGCCCATATTATAGTGCCCCTCAGCCGTCTTTCTATTCTAATGCCTATTTTTACTTTGCTGATTGTTACACTCACCCTTCTATAGTGTGACTTATTGCACTGACCCCCATTGCCTCCCTTCCCACCATTTCAAGGAAGTCTTAAGCAATTTTAAAAATACAAAACAGATACCTAAGGAGAAGGAAGGCTCTGGGTCCTCTAGAGCCTTCCTGTTCTCCTCCCGGTCCCCGCGTTCCCCCGTTAGCAGGCCACGACCGTTCAGTCATAGACTGCTTTCTTCCAGGTTGGGGAGACTTCGAAAGCCTTCAGAAACACTCCGGCCTCCGAAAAAGGGATACTCCATACTGCGCATGCGCGATCGACCTCTCGAGAATTTGCGTTTGCACTGCACAGACCTGTTGGTCTTACGGAGCCCGAGCGCTTCTGGAGACTGCTGAAGTCTCCTGCGGTGGAAGATTCAAAGCCTGCGGGGGAACGAGGACACCGTAAGGAGAACGGTAAGGCTCTGTAGGACCCTTCAGACTCCCTTTAAGTGTTGCTTGTTAACAGGTCCCCTAATTATAGTGCTATTAATTTTAGTCTGCTTTGTTAATGTGCAGCTAATTCCTCTTGTAGAGACTGGCATAAGCATGTTGGTTATAGTTACCTGCTTCCACTGTACCCTTGTCCTCATTTCTGATCTGCCACTTTTTTCATAATCACAGCATGATGGTAATGTGTCATACCAGTCACTGGATCATTGTGCCAGCGTTAAACCAGTAGGAAGGCCAGGCCTGGATTTACTTCACAGGAGCCTATAGGCACAAATGTTCCGGCACCTTAGACTTCGCCATCCATAAACCCACAAACCCCCTCAAAAACCACAATGTACATATGCTGATGGCACAGCTGTCATCTCTTCCCAATATAGTTAGCCACAGATGCCTCTTAATATTTAGGGGTACAATAAACTACCCCAGCACCTCAAAGGGTACACACTATAAGTCCACAAAAATGGGTCAGCACCGTGACCTACGGCTATTTCTGCAATTTGAAAAAGGGCAAGATTCCCTGAAAACAGCAGTCTGTAATTGCTGCCCTACCAATAAAAGAGCTATAAATTATCTGCGGTGGTGCTGACCCATCTTTGTGGTCTTAATATTTAGGGTACTTCTGACAACCTAATACTAAGTAGCTAGAGGTGCTTCCAAGTGCCCCAGGCTGAACGGAGATCTCATCAATGAAATACTGAGAGCTGGGTGAGTAACCTCTCATTTATATTCTGCTCAGGACTCTGCATAGGGAAGGAGGGAGGGTGAGCCGCCTTTCTATCATTATGCGCCTGTAGGCATGCACCTACAGTGCCTTATTGAGAATCTGGCCCTGAGGAAGGCTGAAATTTGAAGCAGGCACACACCAAGTACTCCTCTGTGCTCTCTTCACTTGGTGTGTGCTTGCTTCAAATTTCAGCCTTCCTCAGGGCCAGATTCTCCATAAGGCACTGTAGGTGCATGCCTACAGGTGCCTAATGATGGAAAGGCGCATGTAGGTACTTCTGAATCTGTCTCACTCTGTCAGCTGAGGCCGCCCTTACTGGAGGGAAAAGCCACAGAACCCCTCCAAAGTCCTGAAGGAATCCTTGGGTTTCATGGAGCCCTGGTTGAGTAAGGTTGATCTAGTGTATAAAAGCCTGCATGATCATACCAGACTGCACAGCTCTAACAACCTGATAGGATTATACAGTATGTATGCCACAGGGTGGACTTAGTTTCCTCCTAGGTTGAAAAGTGTCCTATAGCTCTGTTTTCTCACTGTCCTTGTGAACAGTTCTAGAGGTAAAACTCAAAATATTAGAATATTGTGCAAAAGTCCATTTATTTCAGTAGTTCAACTTCAAAGGGGAAAACTAATATATGAAATAGATTAATTACACGCAAAGCAAGATATTCCAAGCCTTTAATGCGCTTGCCTGGAGAGCTCTGAGCCTCCGGGCAGCACAAAATTATAGCGACAGCTACCTATGGCACATTTCTTAGAAAACAGCTGTTGGTCAGCTGTTTTGGAGACCTGAAAGTTATACTGCGCATGCACATAGTTTACATGGGCCATACGTACTGAAATGCAGGTCATGCTGACAAAGCAGGGCATACCAACATCACACTGGCGTTTAGTGTACTCGCACACTAAGAGGAAATGGGGAGGATTGCTCTAGTCGCTGGCTCTGTATGCTGGTTGGCTCACTCATTCATTTCCTCTTGGCTTGCAAGTACAGGTGAAACTCAAAAAATTAGAATCTTCCATTTATTTCAGTAAATCAACTTAAAAAGTGGACCTGAACTTATGCATAGGAGTCAAGTAAAACACAGAAAAACTCAGCCTGTTTGTATTTATTGTCCAGCGCTGCGCTTTATAAATACAATTAATTAATAATAATAATATTTAGAGTTAACAGGCTGTCTAATTCTCCCTTATCTACTTATAATAAATCACTGTAATTTGAGCTGACTCTGTGCAGCAGTCTGAGCTGTTCAGAGGCTATGTGTAAACACAGGAGGTTTAAAGGGGAACTGAAGAGAGAGGTATATGGAGGCTGTCATGTTTATTTCCTTTTAATCAATACCAGTTGCCTGGCAGCCCTGCTGGTCTATTTCTCTGCAGTAGTATCTGATTAAAACCAGAAACAAGCATGCAGCTAGTCTTGTCAGATCAGACTTATAAGTCTGAACCACTGAAGCACCTGATCTGCTGCATGCTTGTTCAGGGGCTATGGCTAATAGTATTATAGGCAGAGGATCAGCAGGGCTGTCAGGCAACTGGTATTGTCTAAAAGGAAATAAACATGACAGCCTCCATAAACCTCTCTCTTCAGTTCCCCTTTAACCCTCTATGTGCTTCCGGAAAACCAGGAAGTAAAAGTTCTGCAGTATCTCTGAGATCTGTAAACAGTAACAAAGAAATGTTTTTTTCTGTAAAGGTTATTACGCAGTTGCTTCTCTTTTAGGGCAGAGAGGAAGTCCTGGATTTAGGTCAGCTTTAAGGGCCCGTTTCCACTAGAGCGAATCTGCATGCGTTTCCTGCATGCAGATTCGCATAACCAATATAAGTGGATGGGACTGTTTCCACTTGTCAGGATTTTTTAGCGTTTTTCTGTGCAGAAAAAATCTGCACGGCAGAGCCATCAGAATTCGCATAGCAGTACCGCATACCGCTATGCGATTCGCATACAATGTTTTTAATAGGAAAAACGCATGCGTTTTTGCCATGCGTTTTTTTCGAGTTTTTGCATGCATTTTTGTGTAAAAACAATGTAAAAAGCACAACAGCATTGACATGGTTAAAAACGCTTGGCCACAAAACGCATGCGAAATCGCATAGAAAAACGCATGAAAGAACGCATCCGCATGCAAAATCGCACATGCGTTTTCCGCACTGGAATTGCACCGCACCAATGGGAACGTACCCTGACAGGGGTTAACTAATACATGAAATAGGAACCCTTTGCAGGTGTTTTGGATTAATTAGCTGATCTGACACTTTAAGCCTAGAGTATTGAAATTTTCTCAATATTCTAATAGTCTGAGATTTTGATTTTGGAGTTTTCATAGTATTTAAAATGATAACAAATAAGAGCTTGAAATATCTGGCTTTGCATGTAATGAGTCTATTTCCTATATTAGTTTTACCTTTTAAGTTGAATTACTGAAATAAAGGGACCATAGGCCTGGTAAACACAATACAATTTTACCATCAGATCGATGGGAAATTTCCCATCGTTCCATCATTTCTAACATGTTTGATCTGCTTCCGATCGAGAAAGGGATCAATGTTGTGCAGTACTGATTTCAAAACCGCTTTCTCAATCTAAAGCAGATCGGACATATTGGAAAATATGGAACAACAGGACATTTTCAATTGATCTGATGGTAACATTTCATTGTGTGCAGATATAGTAGTATCCAAATTGTCAATTGAATGTAACACTGGCTGGGAAGATCTGCAAGCCACCTAGCTACCAATGCATAATTTATAAAGGAAATGATAACTCTAAAGGTGTGGATTCTATCTGCTCCAACACCCTAGGGAAACATTGAAAATTCAGTAGCGAAAAAATATGTTTAACATTTTTTTTATACATGGATGAAAAATACATAAAGCCAAACTTAAGTTTCTATATTAAGGCATTCCCTATGAAGAGATCTGTATCAAAAACTTGTGCCTGGATAGCCCATCATGTCAAGCTGGGCGGCTAGTACACACAGGTTAGCATGTAGGTGTTTACGTGCTTAAACGCAGTGCCAGAAATGTAGTCATATCTCTGTGTGCACACGTTGGTGGGCATCATGGTGTGGGGCCTAGTGTCAAAGGGCATTGCATTATGCTCTGAGCCTTTCACATACATGAAAACTTTTATGTGCATTCACATTGGGCTCTATTCACAATCACACATGCGGTAAAGGGCTTTTTACCCCAAAATTACCGCCAGTGGTAATTTCCGCATTCACAAAAAATGTTCCGCATGCGGGAATAATAAGTCCAGCAAACACAGTGCTCAAGGCTCCAGACTCCATTTAAGTCCTTGGGAAGCGAAATATATCACCTCGTAATTGTAGGTAATATAAAATCGGTAGTTAAGTCAGAAATAATGCACCACTTTCTTTGTGAATTTGCGGGGTGTTTTTTTTGCGGAAATTAGCGACTGTTGCAGAAAGTTTTCCTCATTTTTTGCGAACTTTGCCAGCATTTTTTCCACATGTGGAAAAAACATGCGGAGAATTTTTTGAATGTCAAAATGGTCTTATTTTGGTCTTGAATTTACCGCAAGTGGATTTCTGCACGTGGAAAATTTTGGTGAATAAGGCCCATTGATGTGCCAAAAGGCATATAAACATCGGAAGAGCCACCAGTCAGTACAGTAGTGCTGCAGCTAGTTGGTGTGCTCGTTTTTAGTTTCAAATGTTTTTGATTGAACATTTTAAAGATGTATAAACAGCTTTGATTAAGCCCTTACAAAGGGCACAGTTGTAGTAGAACATAGGTTGCACATAAAATAAAAGCCCAGTGACATGGAAGCAGAGTGCCAGGGCTGCCATGTTCTGGTGAATAATAAGGTCGTATCATTGACAAGTGTCATCAATCTTACTGAAATTAATATATCCATTATAATGTGGTCGGTGAGGTCTAGAGAAAGGGTAGGTTGTAACCACTGTCGGGCTATGTGAAGGCGGACAGCTTTAGCTACATGCTATGCTAGCCTGTGTAGAAGGAATTTCCAGTAGTGTGGCTTATCACCTGAAAATAAGAAAAGAGGATCAGGTGAGATAGGGATCTCTAGGGCAGTGCTGATGGCGTAAGTGACCTGGGCCCAGAATCTTTTGACAGAGGGACAGAAAATAAAAGGACTCACATGGTCCAATCCTAATTACAATGATAGCTGGTGTAATGATCTGTGATACTCTGCTGGTCAGAGTGAGCTCAATCAGAACAGACAGTGATTTTAACTAGTAACAGCTAGAGTAAACACAAATGTCAGTATTTTAATAAAGGTGTGATCACACGTGATTTGGTGCACAGTAACTCAGGAGTACTCCTAAGTGATAGCCCTTGGCTGTAGGGACTATCACTAGAACAAGAGAGATCGTACAGGCACGGTCGGTAACAGGTCAGTCAGGTCGCAGTACAAAATTGTGAGACAAAATCATAGTGAGTAATAGCCGGGTTCGGCAACAATCAGAAGGGCGGAAGTACAGAATCAGAAGGCAGAGACAGAGTCGAGGTCGGGCCGAGGTCGGCAACGAACAGACAGGCAGAGTACAGAATCGATAGGCAAACGGATCGTCAGAAGTTCAGGCAAGGTTCATACACAATAGGACATACAATGAATAATATTAATAATTAATATTACTTTTACGAAATATCAATAATAATTACTCTATCTATGTGTGAATCCCCGGGGTTCTGCCGGATCAAACACACTGGGAACTAACTAATGTCTGAGAGCTTAACAGCAAAGTTTCAGCAACAGCAAACAACGAACTACTGAGAGCCCGGGTCTTAAATGCAAGAGGTAATACCCGTGGCTCCGCCCACTCAGCTCAGCCAATCAGAGGCAAGATTCAGACCAAAGTTGTCAGCTGACCAGCCGGTCAGCTGACTCGCCTCCTCAATGCATAAAGGTCCTGTCTCTGGGTACGCGCGTGTGCTCTTCTGTCCTGATGTACCCTGGAGAGACCTGACCTGCTGGGAAGAGATGCCGGGGAGGCGGCGGCGGAATCCGCCATGACGTCAGACGCGGGAGCGGCGGTCGCGCCGCTCTCCGCTGCAGAGGTAACTTTGACATTACTGACATTACCCCCCCCCTCGAGGCGTGGCCTCCGGACACGCCCCTGAAGCGCTTTCTGGATGTAATAAGTGAAACTGCTGTTTTAATACTTCAGCATGAAGATGACGAGCCGGGACCCATGACCTCTCCTCAGGACCATACCCCTTTTAGTGGACCAAATACTGTGCAGAGTTCTGCACCCTGCGAGAATCCATAATCTCTTCTACCTCATATTCTGGTTCTCCATCCACAATTACTGGGGAGGGGGGGAGGGGGGGAGAGGACTCTGTATATACAGCTGGCTTGAGTAACGAAGCGTAAAAAGACTTTACCCCCTTCATGATAGCTGGAAGGGCAACCCTGTATGCCACCTCATTCATTTTTTCTGAAATGGGGTATGGCCCAATATACTTCCGGTCTAATTTGGCTGACGGCTGTCTCAGGGCTATGTGGCGCGTGGATACCCACACCATGTCTCCTGGGGCAAAGTCCCATTCTGGTGAACGCTTCCTATCAGCCTGCCTTTGGTGTACATTAAATGCTTTTTCCAAATTGGCTTTTACCAACAACCAAATTCTCTTACACGATTTCTGCCAGTAGTCTAATGCCGGGTTGACGTTGGAAAAGGGCAGAATCTCGGTGACTTCCCAATAACCACCTGAAATGGAGAATAACCCGAGGAAGCGTTTCGGAGATTTTTGTGGGCAAACTCCGCAAAGGGAAGGAACTTTACCCACTCATGTTGTGAATCAGCCACATAGCATCGAAGAAATTGTTCTAGTGACTGATTCATCCTCTCAGTCTGGCCATTGGTTTGGGGATGAAACCCTGAGGAGAATGACAGGGTCAGGCCTTGATGCTGACAGAAGGCCCGACAAAACTTAGATACAAATTGTACCCCCCTATCCGGGACTATATTAACTGGTATTCCATGCAAACGGAAAACATGGGTAACAAAGAGATCCGCCAATTCCTGAGCTGAGGGAAGTTTTCTCAAAGGGACAAAATGGACCATCTTGCTAAAGCGGTCCACAATCACCCAAATCACCGTGTTCCCCTCAGAGTTGGGGAGCTCTCCCATAAAATCCATGGATATGTGGGTCCATGGTTCTGAGGGAGTAGGCAAAGGCTGTAGCATACCCGGAGCCTGTCTGGATGGCTTGCTGCGAGCACAGGTGGTACAGGTGGTAACAAACTCTTTGCAGTCATTTTTCCATGAAGGCCACCACACACTGCGGGACAAGAGTTCCTCAGTCCTGCCTATCCCTGGATGCCCAGCGTTTTTATGGCTGTGAAACATCTGCAACACCTGCAGACGCAGATGCAGTGGAACAAACCATATCCCATCTGGCTTTCCATCTGGAGCCTCAGACTGATATGGCTGCAGAGTGACTGCCAGATCCTCCATGGGTTCCGTGGCCGCAACCACTATATGCTCCGGCACGATATTTACAGGGAGTGAGGGCTGTACTGTCTCAGGTTCGAAACATCGGGACAATGCATCGGCCTTAACGTTCTGATTACCCGGCTTGTACGTGATTATACTCCTTTTTGCTCTGGCCATCAAGCCCCTGGCTGTTCTGGTCCTGAATAATACTAATATTGCTGATTTCAGATATGGTTCGTTGGAAGAAAAAAAATCGCCCTTTACACCGACGATACCCTACTGTTTCTGGGGGACAACTACTCCTTGTTGGAGGCTGCCATAGATACCATTTTACAGTTTGGGAGATTCTGAGGCTGCCATAGATACCATTTTACAGTTTGGGAGATTCTCGGGCCGAGAGTAAATTGGGAGAAGTCTGCCTTCCTATCGATGATTGTGTTCTGCCTGCTTTCCTGGCTTGCACTCCCTTGGAACCCGTGAATACCATAAAGTACTTTGGTATCTATATCTCTCCATGTTAACATAAATATGAAGAGATTAATATAGGACCAATTATCAAGAAATGTAGGGGTATAATCCAACAACTCTTGACTATAATGAAGTTCCCAAAGGGAGGTCAGAGAGTTAGATACATAATCTTTCAGAGAAAAGACATCAGGAAGATGAAAATCTGCTGTTTTGCTGCCATCTTGTGGCTAAAAGAAGTACTTGCTCTATGCAGAACAATTCTTTTTTCATCAAACTCTTTTTATTAATTTTTCAAAAGGAGCTTTTAACAGTCATACATAATATAACGGTTACATCTATTGTACATTTAGTGCTTGAGAGTCCTGGAATATTAGCATGCATTTCAATACATTTCTTCATATACTGAGTTTATCTACCGAAATTTCCTATCTGGTTTTAACAGAACCTGACCAGGTAACCAGAAAGAGAAGTTTCACCCAGTGCATCCCTGATAGATCCAGATGGCCAGAGCGGGCCCCTATCAGTGATCTTGCGTATCTTAAATGCGTACATGCTTAGTAAAGTTGTGCTATAATAAGGGTGGACGTAACCTATCCGCTTAATAAAGGGTCAGAGCCATAGCTTTAGTATAACAAACTACAACAAAAAAAAAGGAAAAGAAAAAAAAAATTGGGTTAGTTTACTTGTATGTCTTATGTTGAAGTATTCAAATGGTCAGTTTCACGGAAGTACCCAGTTATTATTTTGTAGCTTAGGAAGGTATTTTTAGCTGGAGAGTCTAGTGTTTGACATGGGGAATATAAACACCAACTGTCAGGTATCACATAATCATCACATTTAAGGCCTAGTCTGTTCCTGACTTTTTGTTCCATTGAGATGTTCAATTTGGTTTGAGCTAATAAGTGTGTTTGATTAAATTCCTCGGTGGATTTCCAATTTGTAAGTATCAGGTGTAGAGCACTGAATATGATGTGGCATACCATAGGTCGAACCTTGTTGGGTAATTCTAACGCCCCAACTTGTAACAGGGCAAGTTCCGGTTTCAGCCGGAAATTAGGGATGAGGGCCCTACTTATAAGAAGTTCCACTTTTGTCCATAAATTAGTTAGTAGTGGGCAATCCCAGAGCATATGAAGATAAGTTCCTATATTTTTGTTGCACTTCCAACACAATGGAGAGGTATTGGGTGAAAAGGCAGCAATTTGTCTGGGAGTCATATACCATCTGTACAACACTTTCTTAGAAGTTTCCCAGTGAGTGTTACACTTTGAAACTTTTATGATAGTTCTGTTAGCCGCTATTAGCTGATCCACTGAGATATTTCTTTTTAAGTCTGTAGACCAGACTAATGCGTATCTGTTAAGTGGGGAGATGCTGTTTGAACCTAGAATACTATACCAATTGGAAATGCCTCCCTTAAATTGACCTTTAAAATTAAGCATAGTTGCAATCTTGGGGTGTAGTGATGGAGGGGTTATTGCTTTTGATTTTATTAGGTGAAATATTCTGTGATAGGTAAATAATTGGGACTGTGGAAGCTCAAACTGCTGTGCTAATTTAGAGAAAGATTTAATGTTGGAGCCCTCAAAGATGTCTTGAAACTTTTTTATCCCTGCTTCCTCCCAAACTCGAATATCTAAGTTTGGGGTGAAGTTTTTTAGAACTGCTAGTGAGACTGAGATGGGTATTGCAACTTCTGGTGGTGGGGGGGGGGATTTTTAATGAAGTATTCCCAAGATTTCAGGGAAGCCTGAATTGTCGGATATGCGGCTTGGATGTTAGGCGCCCCCATCATCATACTGTGTAGTAGGTCTCTAAGATTAGTGTTTAGGATCTGGGATTCTAGTTTCACCCATGGTTTTTCTGGGTCTTTTTTCCACCAGTGCCTTACCATCTCTAGATTAGATGCGTGATAGTAGGCCTCAAAGTTTGGGAGACCCATGCCGCCAAGATTTTTAGAAAGGGTCATTACTTGATATGGGGTCCTGATTTTTTTCTCATTCCAGATGAATAAGTTTAATCAGAACCAGCGTTGTTGCACCAATGGGTTTGGCGTGCAGAGACCACCCCTGGAGTCACAGGGAATCCACAGCAATCATCAAAGGTCCGCACCATCCAATTTTCAAGTTTCAAGTTTCTTTATTTATAGCTCTTATAAAAAGACATGATTAAAAGCAAATCTGCATGATGATGACGCACAGGCGTTTCGATACTTCTTTCTCAAATCATTGCAGCATCTGACAATACATTACACACCACACACATCTTATATAGGTCTCAAGTGGACCTGATGGAAGACTTACAATTTGCATATTCATGAGTGAACTCTACCATAGGCTGTAAACACTATCTTTAGATTTTCACAAACAAATCATTAGGCACAATTAAAAACCCAATTTCCAACTTTAATTCACATTTCAAACATTTAAAACCACTCTCCAATGTCTTATTTGCTGTTTTTAGCTCCTCGGGAGAAAAAATTATCATATTGTGGGACACTCAACCAATCACCAGTACGCCTACAACGTCCGCCTAAGACTACATAAATACGCAATAAAATACGCATGTACGCGTACGTCATAGCCAATCATTATCATGCCTACAACGTCCGCATAAAGACTGTTGACGCGTCGCATGCGTACATATGTACGCGTACAGTCAAGACAAGAGTAAAAACGTCCGCAAAGCGCCATTTAACGCGTAAAAAACGCGAGAAAAACGCGCAAAAATGCAAAGGAACACACAAAAAACGCGAAAAAAACGCGTAATCAAAACCGTAAAGTTCCAAAAAAACGGCACATTGATTGAAAAATGTCTCCACACATGACAACCGTCTCCCAACTAAACCTCCATCTATTCAACTCAAGATACGTTATATAATAAGTTTACAAATATCGTATTCACGATTTAACCCCTTGGGTTCCAAAGTATCAAGTCTTTTTATCCAAAAATACTCCCTTTTTAACAACTCCTTTAGTCTGTCACCTCCCCTCCTCTGCGGTGGCACTCCCTCCAAAACCTGTACCCTCAATTGGGACACACTGTGTCCAAATTTACAAAAATGCTCGGAAACAGTCAGTTCCAAATTCTTAGTCCTAATATTCGACTTATGTGAAGCAATTCTGTCCCTGAGGCACTGGGTGGTTTGACCCACATATCCAGTGCCACAGGGACATTTCAGCAAATAGACTACATATCTTGATTCACATGTATAGTATCCATTAATTTTAAATTTCGACCCTCTACTTGGATGTGTAAATGTGTCCCCTTTCACAATGTGACCACAGAGGTGACACCCAAGACAGGGAAACGTTCCCCTCCTGGCAATCACTCCTGCAGTCTCCGTACCAATGTCCCCTCTAACCATCCTATCCCTCAGAGATGGTGCTCTTTTGAAGGACAGGAGTGGATGCACATGAAACTCTCGTATTGTGGGCAATCCCTGTTTCAGCATTGGCCAGTGTCTATTGACTATAGCACCTATTCTTTCCGACAATACATTGTAAGTAGTAACCAATGGGATTCTTTCCCTAATATCTGCCCTTCCATTTCTCAGTGTGGTTTTCTGTACCCCAAATCTTCCTCTGCAAGCTCTCATATCAAAATCTTTTTCCAAACATATAGCTGGGTAGCCCCTTGCCAGAAATTTATATTTCATTTCTTTCACCCTTTGTTCTCTCAACTCCGGGTTACTTACAATTCTTTCAACTCTCTGGAATTGACCCTTGGGGATATTTAATTTAACCTGAGGGGTATGAAAGCTGGCAAAGTGAAGAATTGAGTTCCTATCTGTAGGTTTCACAAAAAGATCTGTCTCCAATCTACCCTCCTTTTTGACCACCCAAGTGTCAAGGAAGCTAACTCTCTCATAATCGCAATGAACTGTCAGGACAATTTCGGGGCATTTTGCATGCAACTCTTCAACGAAGGAGTCTAGGCTCGAACGTGGCCCCGCCCACAAACAACAAATATCGTCAATATAACTGGTGAGATCTGCACAATCATATACGTTGCTATCCATGGAGTCTGCTTTGCTTGTTTGACTAACACTTGCTGCTACCTCTGCTGGCTGTAGTATTGTGAGGCTGCTATGACCTATGGCTTTCTTTCCTCATGTGGCAATGCATCTAGACTGTTACTGCCTACCGCTTATGTAACCTTGTCAGTCTGCACGGTCTGATTGACAGTTTAACGCTGCTTCTGCTGTCTGCATTGCTGGGAGTCCATAAGGATCTGTGACTATCTCTAAAACGGCAGTGTATCTGCCTGCCAGCTTCAAGCTTTGTATCAACATCTTAGAACTCTGCTTTTTGCTTAAAATCTGGGCCCCATTACACGCTTGTAGTCAGTGGCTAGTGTGAGTGGTGCACCTGGTGTGTGTGATTCTGGAGGTTTGCGTGGTGGGATGGCCATCCCATGTGCTTTTAAAACAATGTATTCTAGATGTTATTTGTATTAATAAATATTTTCTATTTCTTAATTAACTAATGGTCATACTTCATATATCGCACTAGTCAATATTTTATACCACTTCCTACATTTTTGGTACATTGGTTGGTAATTGACAGTGCTGATATTTTATTGCCTTCTAGTTGGTGATCTGCTGAACTAGCAGAAGTGGAGACCCCATTATCGTGGGTTATTGGGAAATAAATTCCCTCTGGCCAGCAGTTGCCTCAGTGAGAGTTTAGCTATTTCTGACGATGCTACGCTGGAATGAGTTGGTAACGCAGGTTGAAGGTGATTGTGCACGCACATCGGCAAGTAGAGACGCACAGCAGTCTATTAATTCGGCATTTAGAAAGTTGGAACGTCTGTATGAGAAAAAATCTCGTCTGTGGTGGAACATTAAATATAACAAGGAATACATTCATGACCATTTTTCGCCTATGTGGTTGCGTTTTCAGACGTTCCCACATAGGAAGAATTTAACTACAGATTTTAAAAAAAGATGGGAAGACAACTTTGAAAAGTGTGCACAGGTCTGTCTCTCCTTGATGACAGAGTTGGATGAGCTAGAATTGGGTACCATAGAAATAGAGATTGTTAAAGTTTCAAAAGAAGTTGAACCCTTGACTGAGGAACCCTTATATAAAAAACGTAACGAACAATTGGAAAACCATATTAAAAAATATAATAGGGATTTGGTGGTCCTCCGGGACAAAAAACTCTTTCAAGACCGCTTGGCCTATAAATTGGGTACAGCTTATAGATGGGAGACAGGGGGTTATGTACCCAAACCGAAACCACGTAAGCCAAAACCTAAAGCACAACCCTTAGATCAGCCACCCACAGATACAGCGGAGGAGTCCGATATATCAACGGATAGTTCTGTATCTGCCTCCTCCGCCTCTAGTGGTGTGAATTCAAAAAATAACAAACCTAAACATAGTTATCCAACTCGACTTCAAGAGAAGAATACACACAAAAAATCTTCTAAAATTAAAGATAAAAAATGTGTACAGGAAATAGAGATAGGGGATTTGGAGGAGTTGGGAGCAGTTGGTGGCTCCTCTTGTTCCTCTTCGGGGCATTTTTTAGATTGACGGAACCCGTTAAGGGTTCAGAGGAATCACAACAGTGTCTACAGGTGATTAATCTTACAGGGACTGATCTGCCAAAATCGGTAGTAGATTTGTTAAGTAAAGGTCTGGGCTTTTGCCCACTACAACAGCTTGACCATTTTGAATTTATTGTGGATCTACATTTATTCTGTAGAAAATTATTTTTGCAACAATATCACAAGGATAGCAGACGTCCATCACCAATTGACACTGTGGACATTTTGTCACAAAACGATCGTGAGGCCTTAGAGGATCTCAATTGGTTGGAGGCCGAATCGGCCTCAGTCGCTTTTGAGGGGACCTCTGAGGGTGACGGACTGCTCCCGGCCCGGCCAAGATTCACTGAGATAAATAAGACTATATACAATCGATCTAAAGTATTTCCACCACTCTCGAGTAATGTAGGTATACGAACCTTTATGCGGGCTGTAGAAAAGGACATTTCAGCCCTGGGAATGGGAGGTGAGGGCATATCGAATTTGACTGCGGACGAATGCGAAGCGATCGACATCCTTACATCACATACGGATTGGACGGTTAAACCGTCTGACAAGGGCGGTAACGTGGTCATAATGACCACATCAGAGTATCGGGCGATGTGTCTTGACCTCCTGGGTCAGCGGGGGTGCTATGTTAGGGTCTCGGCATCCAGAGTTGAAAGATGTCAGAGTCATCTTTTTGAGATTATTGATGATGCGGTTCGCTGTGGGGTTGTGGATGATAAGATCGCTATGTTTTTGAAAGTGTTACATCCCATTCTTCCAACGTTTTATGCCTTACCTAAAGTGCATAAGCGTTTGATAAATCCACCCGGTCGACCGATTGTGTCAGGTAGAGGTGCTTTGACTGAAAAAATCAGTATGTATATTGATCGTCATCTACAGCCACACGTGCGGGCTTTGCCATCTTACATTAAGGACACCACACATTTGTTGAAAGTTTTGGAGGACCTTCAGGTCCCAATAGGGACCTTGTTGGTCTCTCTGGATGTCGAGGCCCTTTATTCAAGCATCCCCCATGGCCCCGGGGTCCAGGCCGTTGCCTCCTTTCTGGGGGAGCTGGGGACGCAGGATGCTGGTCACAATTGTTTTTTGTTGAGGTTATTGCAATTTTTATTGAGTAACAACGTTTTCACATTTGATGGTGACCTATACCTCCAGGTGCAGGGTGCGGCGATGGGGACAACTTGTGCCCCGTCTTACGCAAACCTGTACCTGGGGGATTGGGAACGGTCCTTGTTTGGAGACGAGGACCTGGCGATGTACCTGTGTCACGTGTTGGCGTGGCACAGGTACATTGATGACATTTTGATCCTGTGGACGGGTACCCGCGTGCTCATGGAACAGTTCGTGCAGCATCTCAATCATAATGACAGAAATTTGCGCTTCACGTTGGAGATCAGTCCAACGGGTCTACCCTTCCTCGATATTTTTATATCTATTGATAAAGATGGATATATCTTGACTAAATTATTTCGTAAGTCGACGGCCAGTAATGCATTATTACATGCACAGAGCTTTCATCCATCACATACAGTGAGGGGTATCCCAATGGGACAATACTTACGTGCACGTCGTAATTGCTCTCAATTGGAAACTTTTGAAGAAGAGGCTGCACAGCTGAGACAAAGATTCAGGGCACGCGGCTATCCGGATAGGAATCTGCGACTTGCATACAATCGAGCCAAAGCGGCTGATCGTCGAGAACTTTTAACTTCTAACACAACAAGGGATCGGGATAACAACCTTGTGCGGTTTTGCACGCGCTATTGTGAGCAGCATCCTTCGATTCGTAGGATTCTGTCCAGACATTGGTATCTACTATTGAATGACCCGACTGTAGGTCAATTTGTGCCGCCCTTACCTACTATTACTTTTCGTCGAGCACGGTCGCTGCGTGATGCGCTGGTCCGCAGTCATTTCGTAGGCTCTTCCCCTCGGATTCATTGTAATGTAGTAGGCACATATACATGCGGCGGCTGCGATTATTGCCGCTACATACAAGTGGGCAAACATATAGTTCTGCCTGGTGGAAGGAGATTCACGCTACCCCATTTCGTAAATTGCAAGACCAAATTGGTTGTGTACCTCCTTTTATGCCCCTGTGGGGCGTTTTACATAGGCAAGACTAAACGTATGTTGCGCCAACGTATATCGGAACACGTAGGCAACATTGAGTCAAGGGAGACATGCTCACCTGTGGCCCGGCATTTTATAGAGAAGCATGGGGGTAATCTGTCTGGCTTACACTTTGTGGGGCTAGACAGAATATACCCCACAATTCGGGGCGGCAACTTTGACCGCCTCCTTTTACGTCGAGAATCTAGATGGATCTATACTTTGAAGGCCTGTGAATTTCCAGGTTTGAATGATCAGTTAAATTTTGCGTACTTTTTGCCGGATTAATGGTGTGTGTTATGATTATCGACTTGCTGTGGTTCCCAACCTACCAGCGTGGATCCGTAGTTTAAGCTATAGGGTCCCTATTTATTTGTCGCTTCTAAAATGTTATTGGACCCGTTTAGGGACCTTTTGTAGGCACATTTTTGTACTGTGCCCTGAGATAGCTGTAAACAGCGATTTACTAATATTGTATTATATCCCTATAGGACCCCTCTCTTCATATAAATAATAAAATGTGTATATATATAGGGTATACGCATCGCTAGCTAGGCGTAGTTACCTATCTAACCTATATTGATGTAAACACTATGAAGCGTTTTGTGGGCGGCAGGGATCTTGCAGCGCTGTACCTCGGTCCGTTTTACAACTGCTCTCTGCATATAGTTAAGTTCCTATTTTGGGCTGCTGTTTTGGTTTTGGTATGCTGCCCAGCGTCTCTTCTATGACGAGGGACGCATTCCTGGTTTAGCTGCACGCTCCCACCCCGCCCACTTGCGCTCCTATTGGTTGAATGCACGTATGTAAGTCTGTGACAGCGAGAATGTAGCCACGCCCCCTGAAGAAGCCGGAAGCCGGCGAAACTGTCGGGAACAGCACGCGTCTCGCCTGCATGGGACGCCATGCCACCCCGTAGCCTCCACGGAGTCAAGGCTAATACCATCTGCCCAGCATGACTGCCTGCAACGCACCGGGCCGTCAGAGCTGATCCGGGAACGCCACATCGCCTGTGTGCTACCACCGCAACACACCGCTGACCTCTGGTGAGCCTCTGATGAACTCCACACCTCATACTGCTATCATGGAGTCGGTGATGCAGAGCATGAGATGCAGGATCCTGCACCGATGAACTGGTGAGATCTGCACAATCATATACGTTGCTATCCATGGAGTCTGCTTTGCTTGTTTGACTAACACTTGCTGCTACCTCTGCTGGCTGTAGTATTGTGAGGCTGCTATGACCTATGGCTTTCTTTCCTCATGTGGCAATGCATCTAGACTGTTACTGCCTACCGCTTATGTAACCTTGTCAGTCTGCACGGTCTGATTGACAGTTTAACGCTGCTTCTGCTGTCTGCATTGCTGGGAGTCCATAAGGATCTGTGACTATCTCTAAAACGGCAGTGTATCTGCCTGCCAGCTTCAAGCTTTGTATCAACATCTTAGAACTCTGCTTTTTGCTTAAAATCTGGGCCCCATTACACGCTTGTAGTCAGTGGCTAGTGTGAGTGGTGCACCTGGTGTGTGTGATTCTGGAGGTTTGCGTGGTGGGATGGCCATCCCATGTGCTTTTAAAACAATGTATTCTAGATGTTATTTGTATTAATAAATATTTTCTATTTCTTAATTAACTAATGGTCATACTTCATATATCGCACTAGTCAATATTTTATACCACTTCCTACATTTTTGGTACAGCCCTGAACCTCTGTCCCTCTTTCCTCCTTATCTGACCCTCTTTCAGGGATTTGTCCCTCTTTCTATGTAAATATATATTTATTTCTCTACTAAAAAATGTGTTTTATTGACTGTAAACTTTATTCCCATCCTTTAAATTGATATATTACTAATTTTAAAATGTTAATAGAATGAAGAAAAATGAACCAGGATAGAAAGGACCAGTGTGGTTTGAATTATAAAAAAAACATATTTTTCTTACAAAATCTTTATGGAATGCATGATTAGGAGTGTGACCGGGGCGTGATCAGGGGTGTGGCAGGGGCGTGGCTTAAGTGTCCTTCTTTCTCATCTCAAAAAGTTGGGAGGTATGTTATTGGTGCTCTCCTTGGTAGGATCCTGGGCCTTCGGCATATATATTGGCTTAGGATAGAGTAATTTGCTAAAATATTCCAATGGTGGTTGACTGATTGTAGTTCAGACCAACTATTCATGTTTTTTGTTACTGGACAAAGTAAAGCTTGTTTCTTCTTTATACAGGATCTTCTCAAAAAATTAGCATATTGTGATAAAGTTCATTATTTTCTGTAATGTACTGATAAACATTAGTCTTTCATATATTTTAGATTCAAATACACACAACTGAAGTAGATCAAGCCTTTTATTGTTTTAATATTGATGATTATGACATACAGCTCATGAAAACCCAAAATTCCTATCTCAAAAAATTAGCATATTTCATCCAACCAATAAAAGAAAAGTGTTTTTAAAACAAAAAAAGTCAACCTTCAAATAATTATGTTCAGATATGCACTCAATACTTGGTCTGGAATCCTTTTGCAGAAATGACTGCTTCAATGCGGCGTGGCATGGAGGCAATCAGCCTGTGGCACTGCTCAGGTGTTATGGAGGCCCAGGATGCTTCGATAGCGGCCTTAAGCTCATCCAGAGTGTTGGGTCTTGCGTCTCTCAACTTTCTCTTCACAATATCCCACAGATTTTCTATGGGGTTCAGGTCAGGAGAGTTGGCAGGCCAATTGAGCACAGTAATACCATGGTCAGTAAACCATTTACCAGTGGTTTTGGCACTGTGAGCAGGTGCCAGGTCGTGCTGAAAAATGAAATCTTCATCTCCATAAAGCTTTTCAGCAGATGGAAGCATGACTTGCTACAAAATCTCCTGATAGCTAGCTGCATTGACCCTGCCCTTGATAAAACACAGTGGACCAACACCAGCAGCTGACATGGCACCCCAGACCATCACTGACTGTGGGTACTTGACACTGGACTTCAGGCATTTTGGCATTTCCCTCTCCCCAGTCTTCCTCCAGACTCTGGCACCTTGATTTTCAAATGACATGTAAAAGTTGCTTTCATCTGAAAAAAGTACTTTGGACCACTGAGCAACAGTCCAGTGCTGCTTCTCTGTAGCCCAGTTCAGGCGCTTCTGCCGCTGTTTCTGCTTCAAAAGTGGGTTCATGCTTCCATCTGCTGAAAAGCTTTATGGAGATAAAGATTTCATTTTTCAGCACGACCTGGCACCTGCTCAGTGCCAAAACCACTGGTAAATGGTTTACTGACCATGGTATTACTGTGCTCAATTGGCTTGTCAACTCTCCTGACCTGAACCCCATAGAGAATCTGTGGGATATTGTGAAGAGAAAGTTGAGAGACGCAAGACCCAACACTCTGGATGAGCTTAAGGCCGCTATCGAAGCATCCTGGGCCTCCATAACACCTGAGCAGTGCCACAAGCTGATTGCCTCCATGCCACGCTGCATTGAAGCAGTCATTTCTGCAAAAGGATTCCCGACCATGTATTGAGTGCATAACTGAACATAATTATTTGAAGGTTGACTTTTTTTGTTTTAAAAACACTTTTCTTTTATTGGTCGGATGAAATATGCTAATTTTTTGTGATAGGAAATTTGGGTTGTCATGAGCTGTATGCCAAAATCATCAATATTAAAACAATAAAAGGCTTGAACTACTTCAGTTGTGTGTATTTTAATCTAAAATATATGAAAGTCTAATGTTTATCAGTACATTACAGAAAATAATGAACTTTATCAGAATATGCTAATTTTTTGAGAAGATCCTGTACTTCTTTTTTATACGTTGTCCAAGCAAGGCTTCTCCCTCTGAGTTGTTGGCCCTCAAGCTAACCCGCTGAATAACATTGTTTGGATATCCTCTTGCCTGAAATCTCTTATCCAATTACTCTGATTCCCTCTTAAAGTCTTCATCTTGAGAGCAATTTCTCCTGAACCTCAGGAATTGCCCCACCAGTATACTGTTACACAGTGTACATTACGAAAGGAATAATAATGTAGCACGCTATTAACCACTGTCTCCTTCCAAAAAAGGTTGACTCCACATAACCTAGATCAATAATTGAGATCTGTAAGTCCAAACATTCCACCATTTTAGAGATGGGTGAAGCTGTAAAACAAATATTCAAGTTGTTCATATTCAATTATATATTCAATATTCAAATCTTGCGATGCATCCACCGGACCTGTCCAAAAAGGAGCATGTCATCTATATCTGTACCAATTTGTTATATGTGGATTAAACAACTCAAACAAGACTCCCCAAAGAAGTTCCCTCTCCCACCAAGCCATGAACAGGTTAGCTAAGGAGGGCACACACTGCACCCCCATAGCCACCCTGTTGGTCTGCAAGTAGAGCTTATGGTTAAACAAAAAGTAGTTGGGTGTAAGGACAAATGAAAGTAGTTCTCTAAGGTATTGATTGAATTGTCTTCTTTCGATAGATTCAGATGAGAAAAAGTATTTGATCGCCTGGACACCTTCATTGTGTCCTATGTTTAAATATGAAGATTCCACATCCAAAGTGATAATGTAAGTATCTGTGGGTACACAAAGATGTTTTAACTTAGTATAATAGGTCCACGCTCCTGCCCAAGTACACATGCATGCATGCACCAGTTAGAGATGTCGTGAACCTGCAGATTTTGTTTCGCGAACACGAACTTGCATAAAAGTTTGCGAACCGGCGAATCATGCGAACCGCAATAGACTTCAATGGGCAGGCAAACTTTTAAAACTACAAACACTCATTCTGGCCACAAAGTGATGTAAAAGAAGTTTCAAGGGGTATAACACCTGGAGGGGGGCATGGCGGAGTGGGATACATGGACAAAGGTCCTGGGGAAAATTACGGATTTGACGCACAGCAGGGTTATGATCCCTAAAGGGCAGAAATCACATTGCATTCCTAAATTGGAGGCCTAGAGTGCTTGAAAACATCTTGCGTGTGTATACATGGATCAGGGAGTGTAATTAGTGTACTGCTTCACACTGACAGACCAAACTCACTGTGTAACGTACCGCAAACAGCTGTTTGTGTACTGATGGCCATGCTGGACTGGTGCACACGATGGCGAGAGTGCAGGCGATGGCGGTTTTAAGCCCATATGGTCGGGCTGAGGTAGCTCAATGACAGAACAACAGTGACTGTCCAGCTGATCGAATTTGGTCTGTCCACAATAAAGCAACGACCTTATTATCTTGGGTGTGCCCCCCAACACACTCATATAGGTCATTGCTTCATTGTGATACGCAAGCCCCTTCACCGTGGCAAGGTAACGATCACAAAGGGGAATTGACACATGTACATGCCTTTTGTTTTGTTGTTGCAGCCGCCGAAGTGCAGCCAGAAAAATTAGGCAGGCATGTACACGCACCAGAAAAACTATTATAGCGGCCTCCTTAAAAATTCAGGAATCCACCTGGAGTCCTGGACCCTGTTGGTGGTGGCAAAGAAGGCGGTCCAGCGGCCTGCAGGCAGAGATGCTGTGTGGGGACTGACTTAGTCTTGGGGCAGGCAGTCACACGGCGTGCAGGCAGAGATGCTGTGTGTGGGGACTGACTTAGTCTTCGGGCAGGCCTGACCGTGCTTTGCAGACCAGGCATCCGTGGCCAGATGGACCCTTGACCCAACGCTGTGTGCCAGAGATGACACCACTTGCCTTTCAACATCACGGTACAGTTTGGGTATCGCCTTTTTTGAGAAATAATTGTGGCCTGGTATCTTCCACTGCATTGTGTGGCTTTGCTTTTGTGTGCTGCTTTTCCTAAGGTGGTCATCCCATTGCAGTTTGTGCTTTGCCATCATGTGCCTTCGTAAGGTAGTTGTCCCTACGTGGGTCTTGGTCTTTTCAAGGCTCAATTTTCGGTGGCAGAGAGTACAGATGGCATTGCTCTCATCTAAGGCAGACATACAAAAAAATGTACACACCGCTGAGCCCTGGGATGATGGCACTTTGGTGATGGCTGCCGACGGAGTGTTAAGTGGGTTGTGTCAGGTATAGCAGTATTACCTCACCAGCGGAGAGCGGTGCGGCCGCCGCTTCCGCGTCTGACGTCACCTCGGCGGCTGCCGCATCCTCTCAGACATCTTGCACAGCCTCTGGCAGGACAGGTCTCTCTCCTGCACTTCAGATTAGGTCAGCACGCTCGCGGGCGGGCGGCAGGACCTTTATAACTTGAGGAGACGGGTCAGCTGATCTTGCGGTCAGCTGACACCAACCTGCCAATCACGCGCTGCTGATTGGTTCAGCCCTCTGGGCGGGCGGCTTGAATTTGCTTTCTGTATTTAAGCTTGGAGATGTCATTTGCTCATTGTCTGTTGTTGCGAATACTTCACAGTGCTAGCGCTCAGACCCCGGGGTTTTCACACTAGACTAGGATTATTATTATTATTTGTAAATTGATATTAATGTGTATGACCTTTTGCCTGTTCCTCTGATTACTCTCTGCCTTACAATTCTGTACCTTTACCTATCTGATCTGTTGCTGACTCCTGCCTGAATACCTACTACGAGTTAGCCTTACGATTCTGTACCTCTGCCTATCTGATCTGCTGCCGACTCTTGCCTGTATACTCTCTACGATTTTGCCTAACGATTTTGTACTGCTATATGACCGATCTGTTACCGACTCTGACCGTACGGCCACTCTCTGCTAAAGTGATAGCCCCTGCCACTCGGGCTATAACTTTCCTCAGTTACTGAATTATTACAGTGCACCTAATCACGTGTGATCACACTCTGAATAAAATACTGACTTCTGTACTGAAAAAGCTAGTACTGATTATCAGATCCATTACTGATCATTACATAACAACAGACCCATATTATTATGGAGGCACTGTGTCAGCAGGTTCAGGGTCTAACCACAGCTGTTGAGCAGTAAAATCGTACTGTCACTTTGCAACAGTCTCAATTAAATCTTTTGACTAATGCTGTGCACAAACTTCAGATCTCTGCATCCTCAGTGCCTCCCGATCGTGTTATCGAACCCAAGATGGCGCTTCCAGAGAAATTCTCTGGTCTTAGGTCCGATTTCAGAAATTTCAGGAACAGGTGTATGTCATATTTTGAAATGAGATCACTATCATCAGGCACAGAAGCTCAGAGAGTAACGTTAATTAAACCTTTACTTCATGGTGATTCGCAGACCTGGGCCTATAATCTGCCTGATGGACATGAGGCTTTGATGTCTGTGCAGGCATTTTTTAAGGCCATGGCTGTTATATATGATGACCCAGATATAGCAGCCACAGCAGAGAGAAAGTTAAAAAATCTTCGGCAGGGTCATAATACGGTTGAAGATTATGCCTCAGAATTTAGAAAGTGGGCTCTGTCGTCTAGGTGGGAATACTTTGCACTATTAGACAGTTTTCTTACAGGGTTGTCTGAATCTGTTTCTGACGTCATGATCAGTCATCCCGAGCCGAAAACACTCGATGAGGCTATCACAATGGCTATAAAGATTGACCGAAGAATTAGGTTTCACAAACAGGGCAGGGCTCATGTTTCTCCTAAAGTTGTTTTCACCACTCTTTCAGTTCTGATGAACCTATGCAAATAGGTCATTCCAAATTGTCAGAGACTGAGAAAACTAGGAGAAGGAGAGAGGGTCTCTGCTTGTACTGTGGGGAGAAGGGTCATCTGATTCAAAATCGCAGTAAGAAGTCGGAAAACTTCTCCGCCTAGGTGTAGTAGGAGGTACTACCCTGGGCGAACCTGTTTTACCTCCAAAAAATGGCAAATTGTTATTACCATGTTCTATCACTTGGGAAGTGTTTTGCACTCAGGCTTTTATAGATTCAGGCTCAGCAGATAATTTCATTGATTTAGGTTTGGCTTTGAAATGGAAAATTCCAGTTCTTTCCATGGAGAGGCTAATCTATGTGACTGCCATAGATGATTCTCCTTTGCAGAACAAGCAGCCTCTCTCACAAACTCCACCCCTTATTTTTCATGTGGGGTTTCTGCATAGGGAACAAATGCAATTCTATGTGCTAAACATGTCTTCCTCCACTGTAGTTCTAGGTCTACCTTGGTTACGCAAACATTCTCCCAAGATAGACTGGAACTCAGGGCAACTGTTGGCCTGGTCTCCTGCCTGTCAGGAGACCTGTTTGGGAAAAATTACGTTGTGTTCCTGTGATAGATTGCGGAGAAGCCGCCGCGCAGACTGGCGGCAAGGCGGCTGATTCCGCGTCCAGCGCGGCGGTTTGTACGCATCGGCGTGCATCTGAGGTGGCTGGGCCTGTTAGTGCACACAGACTGAGGAATACGCGTGCGCGCGCTGAGAGGCAGAACTTTTATGACAAACAAGGAGGGATCAGCTGACCAGGTAGGTCAGCTGATCACAGAACTCATGCTCATTGGTTGATCAGTGGTGGGTGGCGCTGGAGAGCGCCGCTCTATATATAGTTATTGCTGGCCAGTCTCAAGTGGTCTGCCGTTGCGAACACTTACGTGAAAGCACTCAGACCTTAGTCAGATCTCACAGTGTGTTTGAACCAGGAGGACCTGGGAATTCACACTGAGCCAGATTACTTCTGTGTTACTATTGTGTTATATTCCAGACTAGTTCCAGGGTGTTGAGACCACGGACCTCACACCCAAGTCTAGGGATTCTGTATCATCATTGTGTTATATTCCAGACTAGTTCCAGGGTGTTGAGACCACGAGCCTCACACCCAAGACTAGGGATTCTGTGTCATTATTGTGTTATACTTCAGACTAGTTCCAGGGTGTTGAGACCACGGACCTCACACCCAAGACTAGGCATTGTTTGATACCTGTTATGACCTATTGCATTCCTGACTATCCCTCTGCTTTCTGATTCGGTACTTACGCATATCTGATTACCTGTTGCCAACCCTGCCTGCTCCTGGTTACCGAATCAGCCTTTTGTCTCTGTACCTTGTCAGCCCGTGTGTTGCCGACCTGGCCTGCCCGACCTTGAGAGCTATTCCTCTCCACGGAGAGATTAGTCTCCTGCCCTGCTGGTGACGCCCACCTTCTAGGTGTCACTTAGCCACAGGGCCTTCTTGCTATTCAGCCTGGGACTCTGCCCCTTGGGTGCCTCAGGCTGCTGCAAGATCTCTGCACTTCCCAAAGGGAGGCATTTCCTATACTGCCAAAGGACCACCTTCTCCTCGGGTGGTCCCACTCAAAGTTATTACTGTTGCACCAAACACTCACACTATAGAGGTGTCCAGAGGTTAGTTATACTTGTATTATTGGTGATTCTGCAGATCATCAATAATCAGGTATATATCTGTATTCTTGGTGATACTGCAGATCACCAATAATAAGATTCTCTCTGTGTGCTGACACCGATCGTTACAGAACGACAGACCAAAACCAAATGGACGCACTTAACAGCCGTCTTGATGCACTCACCACCTCGTTGGAAAATTACATCCGAGTGCTGAACAGTCATCAGACCCAGATTAATGCTTTGTCTGGGTCTACACAAGTCCTTCAGACGGCTGTGAATACAGTGCGATCTCCTCCCGGTACAGATTTACGTATGCCTGTACCTGAAAGGTTTTCTGGTCACAGATCTGACTTTCAGAATTTTAGAAATAGAGTGTTGTCTTACTTTGAGTTGAGGCCTAATTCGTCAGGAACCGAGGCACAGAGAATTACGTTTATCAAAACTCTGTTGTCAGGGGATTCCCAGACCTGGGCATATAGCCTCCAGACAGGGCATGAGGCCCTAACCTCAGTTGAGGAATTTTTTAAAGCAATGGCTATAATTTATGATGATCCGGACATTGCCTCTACCGCTGAGCGGAAGCTCAAGACATTGCGGCAGGGCAAGGGTCCGGTTGAGGATTACGCAGCTGAGTTCAGGAAGTGGGCAGTGTCAGCCAGATGGGGGTCATTTGCACTTCTGGACTGTTTCTTATCGGGGTTATCAGACGCAGTCTCTGATCTGATGTTGGGTCATCCTGAGCCAAAATCTATCGATGAGGCCATTTCATTAGCAGTCAGGATTGATCGTCGTCTACGCTACCAGAGACAGACTCGGAGTAGGAACAATGTGAGATATGTTTCTTACGCCTCTCCTCCACCCGTTTCACCTCCACCGCAACCAATGCAGATTGGTCGGTCAAAATTGTCTCGGGTAGAGCAGAATCGCAGAAAGACAGAACAGCTCTGTTTGTACTGTGCAGAGGAGGGTCACAGAGTGCAGAATTGTCCCAGGACGTCCCCTGCCACCTAGGTTTAGTTGGGGGTAATACCCTAGGCATGCAGTCTTTACCTCCAGACGATAAACGTTTGCTTCTCCCTTGCTCTATATCATGGGAAGATCAAACAGTGGCTACTGAGGCCTTTTTAGATTCTGGCTCAGCAGCCAACTTTATGGATTACGAGTTTGCAAAGAAACTGGGAATTCCTATTTTCCCTTTGAAGCAACAGATTCTGGTCACGGCAGTGGATGACTCTCCTCTGAAGAGCAAACACCAGCTATCTCAGACCCCAGAGTTAAAGGTCACAGTGGGGGTGTTGCATAGTGAGAGTCTACAGTTTCTTGTTTTGCGGATGACAACTTCCACGATCATTCTTGGCATGCCATGGGTACAACTTCACTCCCCTCAGATTAATTGGGCTTCAGGTCAGCTAACGAGCTGGTCTACCCATTGCCATCATCATTGTTTAGCGAAAGTAACCTTGGGTAACACCAGAATTCAAGTGGAAGGTTTGCCAAGCCAGTATTCAGAATTTGCTGACGTGTTTTGTCCCAAATCTGCGGATAAACTTCCTCCCCACCGTCCCTTTGACTGTCCCATTGATCTCAGATCTGGTTGTATGCCCCCTAGAGGTCATCTCTATAATCTGCAAGAAAATTGTATACAAGCGCTCGCAGTACAAAAAATATAATACACAGGCTGAAAAACACCAGTTCAACGATGGAGCGCTCCCTGGCTATTTGTGCGTAGCTAGGAAAAAGTAAACAATACAAAGGGTCAGCGCTCAAAACACAGTCTATGTAATAAAGTTCTTCATAATACTCCACACAAAGGCAGCAGATGTCAACAGGGCACTTGATGCCCACCCCCCAACATAGAGAGACTCACCAGAAGATGCGGCCAAGATGGGCCCGACTGCGCTTTAGGGGTATTGGCCACCCCTCAGCCTCCAAGGCAATCTCCACACTTCACCAGACTCAGCTCTCCGTGTTCTCAGGGGATAATCTTTGCTTTAACCTCAAAAATAAAAATGAACGCTACACATAGCGTAAGTGTGTTTTGAGGGAGGATTCCCACGTTTAATATAAAAACTTTAGGTTAAAAACAATGTGGACTACAAAGAGATGGCGCACGGCTACGTCAAGCGGGAGAAGCGGGCAGCATCTATGGATGTTTATCCAGCTACCGTAGCGCATCCCCGGCTAGTACTCCAAGACGTGCCGCCGCAGATTACAAGTTCCACGCCGGACAGTCACTGCGTCCAGTGACGTCAGACGTTACGCCGCTCCGTAGCTCCGCCCTACGTGTTTCGTTGCTATGGCAACTCCTCAGGGGCTACGGAGCACAGGATGCGACGAATTTTTAAAGGCTGACATGCGTGAAGGAAGGCTGCCCATTTGCCCCCTTAACGCTGCCGTTTTACATCAGTTTCATCTAATTATAGATCATAGTTCATACATCTCACAAGTAAAAGCTCTAATACAAACTTAATACTTAAATGCATAAGATCAGTTATATATAAAACAATGAACACATAAATTTGATCCAGCCACTAGATGGCAATAACTTTACCCATCCCCCATAAAAGGTGCAGTTTCAAATATGAAATACATAATATATAACAACATCCAATGTATCCCTGCACTATGATGACAGTTGATCACTGAAAAATCCCAACTAAGCACACTCCCAGTAACCAACCCCCCCCCCCCCCACCCCCACATACAGATCACAAATTAATCAGTGCTGATATAGCAATTTAAGTCAATGTCGATGTTAAGTCCACCAGGTTCCAACACCCCCATTTTATGAATCCATTGGGTCTCCAACTTGGAGACCTCCCGCGTGCGGTTAGACCCCCTCCAGTGACTCTTGACCTTCTGTACCCCACACATTTTTAGGGTCCCTAGACCACAGCCATGGTGGGAGGAGAAATGCCTGGAGACACTATGCTGCTGGTACCCTTTGCCAATCTTATATATATGTTCCCCCAATCTCTTGTGGAGTGCCCTAGTGGTCCTGCCAATGTATTGCAGGCCACACCCACACCACAAGAGATATACTACATAGGGGGTATTACACGTAATGAATTCTCTAATTTTAAAATTGGCACCATTATGAAAAGATCTCACTGTGTTTGTCTTAACCATATGACCCTCACGACAGGCCCTACAGTCCCTGCACGGATAGAACCCTGCTGTTTGCCATGGATTCACCAGGGTCCTGGGGGGGTCAACACAGCTAGGTGCCAGGAAATCTTTAAGATTCCTGGCACGTCTATATATGAACTTTGGGCGATCCGGAATATGGGCCTTAAGGATTGAGTCTTGCTGCAAGATACCCCAATGTCTTTTAAAAATGGCCTCTACCTGTCTGAACTGTTTACTAAACCCTGTCAAGAAGGAGAAATCCATATTGGTCTCCCCTCTATCTCGTGGCCTAAAAGTGAGTGCTCTGTCCATCTCTCCCACCTGAGCTCGCTGCTGATGAATAATATGTGGGTCATAACCCTTCTCAACAAATCTCTCAGCCAGTTTAGCAGACTGAGAGGTATAGTCATCCATATTTGAACAGTTCCTGCGAATTCGCAGGAACTGGCCCCTTGGTACCCCCCTAAGCCAATTGGGATGATGACAACTACTAGTAGGGATGTACCCATTACGATCTGTGTCCTTAAAATGGGTTCTGGTCCACAGAGTGGTCCCCGTCTTATGGATTTCCAAATCCAAAAAAACAATGGAATCAGAACTGCTAACTGCTGTCAGAACTATACCCATCTCATTGCTGTTAAGCCAAGTGACATAATCATCAAAGTCCTGTTTAAAACCCCCCCACATAATCATCAGATCGTCAATATACCTTGACCATTGTAGCACAGGGTGAGAGCATGACCTATCAAGGATCTCATCCTCCCACACAGCCATAAACAGATTGGCAAAGCTGGGGGTGTACCCCGCCCCCATGGCACAGCCACGTTTCTGCAGGTAATACGCCCCCCCGTGCCAAAAGTAATTATGTGTTAAAGCAAAGGTCAGAAGGTCCAAGATAAACTGACACTGTTCGGGTTTCATGTTGGTTTTGCCAAGGTAAATACCAACCGCCCGCAGCCCGTGATCATGGGGTATGATGGTGTAGAGGGACGACACATCCGCTGTGCAGAGTAGTGTCTCCCCTGACACCTGCACCCCCCGAAGGACCTGCAGGGTGTGTTTGGTATCCCTTAGCAGATGAGGGATAAGTGCTCTCACCCTGTGCTACAATGGTCAAGGTATATTGACGATCTGATGATTATGTGGGGGGGTTTTAAACAGGACTTTGATGATTATGTCACTTGGCTTAACAGCAATGAGATGGGTATAGTTCTGACAGCAGTTAGCAGTTCTGATTCCATTGTTTTTTTGGATTTGGAAATCCATAAGACGGGGACCACTCTGTGGACCAGAACCCATTTTAAGGACACAGATCTTAATGGGTACATCCCTACTAGTAGTTGTCATCATCCCAATTGGCTTAGGGGGGTACCAAGGGGCCAGTTCCTGCGAATTCGCAGGAACTGTTCAAATATGGATGACTATACCTCTCAGTCTGCTAAACTGGCTGAGAGATTTGTTGAGAAGGGTTATGACCCACATATTATTCATCAGCAGCGAGCTCAGGTGGGAGAGATGGACAGAGCACTCACTTTTAGGCCACGAGATAGAGGGGAGACCAATATGGATTTCTCCTTCTTGACAGGGTTTAGTAAACAGTTCAGACAGGTAGAGGCCATTTTTAAAAGACATTGGGGTATCTTGCAGCAAGACTCAATCCTTAAGGCCCATATTCCGGATCGCCCAAAGTTCATATATAGACGTGCCAGGAATCTTAAAGATTTCCTGGCACCTAGCTGTGTTGACTCCCCCAGGACCCTGGTGAATCCATGGCAAACAGCAGGGTTCTATCCGTGCAGGGACTGTAGGGCCTGTCGTGAGGGTCATATGGTTAAGACCAACACAGTGAGATCTTTTCATAATGGTGCCAATTTTAAAATTAGAGAATTCATTACGTGTAATACCCCCATGTAGTATATCTCTTGTGGTGTGGCTGTGGCCTGCAATACATTGGCAGGACCACTAGGGCACTCCACAAGAGATTGGGGGAACATATATATAAGATTGGCAAAGGGTACCAGCAGCATAGTGTCTCCAGGCATTTCTCCTCCCACCATGGCTGTGGTCTAGGGACCCTAAAAATGTGTGGGGTACAGAAGGTCAAGAGTCACTGGAGGGGGTCTAACCGCACGTGGGAGGTCTCCAAGTTGGAGACCCAATGGATTCATAAAATGGGGGTGTTGGAACCTGGTGGACTTAACATCGACATTGACTTAAATTGCTATATCAGCACTGATTAATTTGTGATCTGTATGTGTGTGTGGGGGGGGGGGGGTTGGTTACTGGGAGTGTGCTTAGTTGGGATTTTTCAGTGATCAACTGTCATCATAGTGCAGGGATACATTGGATGTTGTTATATATTATGTATTTCATATTTGAAACTGCACCTTTTATGGGGGATGGGTAAAGTTATTGCCATCTAGTGGCTGGATCAAATTTATGTGTTCATTGTTTTATATATAACTGATCTTATGCATTTAAGTATTAAGTTTGTATTAGAGCTTTTACTTGTGAGATGTATGAACTATGATCTATAATTAGATGAAACTGATGTAAAACGGCAGCATTGAGCGGGCAAATGGGCAGCCTTCCTTCACGCATGTCAGCCTTTAAAAATTCGTCGCATCCTGTGCTCCGTAGCCCCTGAGGAGTTGCCATAGCAACGAAACGCGTAGGGCGGAGCTACGGAGCGGCGTAACGTCTGACGTCACTGGACGCAGTGACTGTCCGGCATGGAACTTGTAATCTGCGGCGGCACGTCTTGGAGTACTAGCCGGGGATGCGCTACGGTAGCTGGATAAACATCCATAGATGCTGCCCGCTTCTCCCGCTTGACGTAGCCGTGCGCCATCTCTTTGTAGTCCACATTGTTTTTAACCTAAAGTTTTTATATTAAACGTGGGAATCCTCCCTCAAAACACACTTACGCTATGTGTAGCGTTCATTTTTATTTTTGAGGTTACAGCAAAGATTATCCCCTGAGAACACGGAGAGCTGAGTCTGGTGAAGTGTGGAGATTGCCTTGGAGGCTGAGGGGTGGCCAATACCCCTAAAGCGCAGTCGGGCCCATCATCTCTATAATCTGTCTGGGCCAGAGAAATTGGCTATGCAGGAGTACATCCGAGAAAATTTGGCTAAGGGTTTTATTCGTCCCTCTCGGTCACCAGCAGGGGCAGGATTCTTTTTCGTGAAAAAGAAAGATGAAGGCCTCCGTCCCTGCATTGATTATCGGGGCTTAAATAAGATAACAGTAAAAAATCGCTATCCTTTGCCTTTAATTGACGATTTGTTTACTCAGGTCTCTAATGCAAGAATTTTCTCGAAGCTGGATTTGAGGGGTGCATACAATCTGATGCGTATCAGGGACGGTGATGAATGGAAGACGGCCTTTAACACACCTGACAGGCATTACGAGTACCTAGTGATGCCCTTCGGGTTGTGTAACGCCCCGGCCGTCTTCCAGGAGCTGATTAACGAGGTGTTCAGGGTGGTGTTGGGCAAGTTCGTCCTAGTGTATCTAGACGATATTCTGATTTTTTCATCCAACCTCTCAGAACATAGGAAACATGTTAGGTTTGTGTTACAGAAATTGAGACAGAATCTGCTGTATGCTAAATTGGAGAAATGCATTTTCGAAGTGACCTCTGTCACCTTTTTGGGGTACATTATCTCGACCTCTGGCCTCTCCATGGACCCTGGGAAAGTTTCTGCTGTCTTGGCGTGGCCTCAGCCTGTGGGACTGAAGGCACTCCAGAGATTCCTGGGGTTCGCCAACTACTACAGGAGGTTCATAAAGGGGTACTCTACGGTGATCTCACCGCTCACCAGTAGAGTTGGGCCGAACCTCCGATTTTAGGTTCGCGAACCTGGTTCGCGAACTTCCGCGGAAGGTTCGGTTCGCGTTAAAGTTCGTGAACCGCAATAGACTTCAATGGGGATGCGAACTTTGAAAAAAAAAATAATTATGCTGGCCACAAAAGTGATGGAAAAGATGTTTCAAGGGGTCTAACACCTGGAGGGGGGCATGGCGGAGTGGGATACATGCCAAAAGTCCCCGGGAAAACTCTGGATTTGACGCAAAGCAGCGTTTTAAGGGCAGAAATCACATTGAATGCTAAATGACAGGCCTAAAGTGCTTTCAAACATCTTGCATGTGTATACATCAATCAGGTAGTGTAATTAAGGTACTGCTTCACACTGACACACCAAACTCACCGTGTAACGCACCGCAAACAGCTGTTTGTGTAGTGATGGCCGTGCTGGACTGGTGCGCACCATGGCGAGAGTGCAGGTTTTGGTGGCTTTTACAGCCCATATGGTCGCCTGGCTGATGTAGCTGAATGACAGAACAGTGACTGTCCAGCTGATCAAATTTGGTCTGACCACAATGAGGCAACGACCTTATTATCGTGGGTGTGCCCCCCGAGACACTCATCTAGGCGCCGGTCATTGCTTCATTGTGATACGCAAGCCCCTTCACCACGGCAAGGTAATGATCACGAAGGGGAATGGGCGCATGTACATGCCTTTTCTATTGTTGTTGCAGCTGCCCGCAGTGCAGCCAGAAAATTGGGACAGCTCTGGTATGAACAGGTATGCAGTGGCAGGTTCACTGAACACAACAGGTATGCAGTGGCGGGTTCACTGAACAGGTATACAGTGGCGGGTCCACTGAACAGAACAGGTATGCAGTGGCGGGTTCACTAAACAGAACAGGTATACAGTGGCGGGTTCACTAAACAGAACAGGTATACAGTGGCGGGTTCACAGAACAGGTATGCAGTGGCAGGTTCACTGAACACAACAGGTATGCAGTGGCGGGTTCACTGAACAGGTATACAGTGGCGGGTCCACTGAACAGAACAGGTATGCAGTGGCGGGTTCACTGAACAGGTATACAGTGGCGGGTCCACTGAACAGAACAGGTATGCAGTGGCGGGTTCACTGAACAGAACAGGTATGCAGTGGCGGGTTCACTGAACAGGTATGCAGTGGTGGGTTCACAGAACAGGTATGCAGTGGTGGGTTCACAGCACAGGTATGCAGTGGTGGGTTCAATGAACAGGTATACAGTGGCGGGTCCACTGAACAGAACAGGTATGCAGTGGCAGGTTCACTGAACAGGTATGCAGTGGTGGGTTCACAGCACAGGTATGCAGTGGTGGGTTCACAGCACACAGGTATGCAGTGGTGGGTTCACAGCACAGGTATGCAGTGGTGGGTTCACAGCACAGGTATGCAGTGGTGGGTTCACAGAACAGGTATGCAGCCAGACAGGAACAAGTTAAGCCTAACTAATCTTTCCCTGAGAGACAGTCTGCAGCAGCTCGCCCTACTCTCACTAACGCAGGCAGCACACGAGTGACCGTAATGGCCGCCGCTGCCTGCCTTATATAAGGGGGGGTGGGGCTCCAGGGGCTAGTGTAGCCTAATTGGCTACACTGGGCCTGCTGACTGTGATGTAGAGGGTCAAAGTTGACCCTCCATGTGCATTATGGGGCGAACCGAACTTCCGCAAAGGTTCGCCTGCGGGACGCGAACGCGAACCACGGAAGTTCGCATGGAACCGTTCGCAGGCGAACCGTTCGGCCCAACTCTACTCACCAGTCTCACCAAGAAAGGGGCAGATACTCACCACTGGCCAGCAGAGGCCCATGCTGCTTTTTCCACTCTGAAGAAACTGTTCTGTTCTGCACCCATATTGAGACATGTTGACGTTACCTTTCCCTTTATCGTGGAGGTTGATGCCTCAGAGGTAGGGGTGGGAGCTGTGCTGTCTCAGCATTCTGGGTTGCAGGGAAAACTTCACCCATGTGCCTATTTTTCCCGTAGATTTTCACCCGCAGAGAAAAACTACGATATCGGCAACCGAGAACTTCTAGCCATCAAGTTGGCCTTTGAGGAATGGCGACATTGGCTAGAGGGAGCCGAACACACCATTACGGTTTACACAGACCACAAGAATTTAGAGTACATCGAGGGCGCTAAGAGACTTAGCCCCCGACAGGCTCGGTGGTCGTTGTTCTTTTCAAGATTCAGATTTGTAATTACGTATACCCCGGGGAGTAAGAACATTAAGGCTGATGCCTTATCCAGGTGTTTTGAGCCCGAGACAGCACAGCCTTCAGCCCCTGAGACCATTCTACCTTAGAAGGTGGTTCTGGCAGCCACGGAGACCTGGAAAGACTGGACTGTCACTCTGAGTCCATTCCAACAGGATGTTCCAGAGGGGAAGCCTGAGGGGGTCTTGTTTGTTCCATTGCCTTTCCGCCTACAATTGTTGCAGCTGTTTCATTCCCACAAGAATGCTGGGCATCCTGGGGCCACCAGAACGCAGGATCTGCTTTCGAGATGTGCCTGGTGGCCGTCATTGGCAACGGACTGTAAGGAATTTGTAAGAGAGTGTGCAGTATGTGCTAGGAGCAAGCCCTCCCGTCAGGCACCTGTTGGAACGTTGCAGCTATTACCAGTTCCGAGTGAACCTTGGACCCATTTGTCCATGGATTTTGTGGGAGAACTCCCCAGGTCTGAGGGCATGTCGGTCATTTGGGTGGTAGTTGATCGATTCAGTAAGATGGCTCATTTTGTCCCCCTGAAAGGACTCCCCTCGGCCCAGGAACTGGCTGACCTCTTCATCCAGCACATTTTCCGGCTGCATGGCATTCCGGAAAATGTAGTGTCAGATCGGGAAGTCCAATTTGTGTCTAAGTTTTGGAGGGCATTCTGCCATCAGTTAGATATGGATCTTTCTTTTCCATCAGGCTACCACCCACAGACCAATGGCCAGACCGAAAGGGTTAACCAGTCCCTGGAACAGTTTCTTAGATGTTATCTTGCAGATGCACAAACCGTCTGGGTGAAGTTTTTGCCGTTTGCAGAATTTGCACACAACAATCTGAAAAGCTCTTCTTCAGAATTTTCCCCATTTCAGGTGGTGTCAGGAAGGTCACCCAAGTTTGCCCCATTGCCAGTGGCTTCCTCTCCTTTTCCAGCCCTGGAGGATTGGCAGAGGGCCTTGAAGCAGATTTGGGGAATGGTTAAAAGAAATTTGGGAAAGGCTTTTTAGAACCAGAAGAAGCAGGCGGACAAGAGACGTTCCGTTGAGTGGGAATTCTCTCCAGGGGACTTGGTCTGGGTGTCTACGCGACATCTGGCTCTAAAACAAATGTCACCCTGCAGCCGAGTGCAGCTGCAGTGGTGCGGGGGTGGAGAGAGCAGCTGCAGTGGTGCGGGGAGGTCGAGTGCAGCTGCAGTGGTGCGGGGGTGGAGAGAGCAAGAGGAGGCTCAGGAGTCAGAGGAGGAGGACAGCACTGGGGGTGATAATTCTGTGTCAGCAGAGATGGCAGCCCTCTTCCCCATGGCAGTGCACATGCTGCAGTGCCTGTGCAGTGACCCAAGGGTGAAGCAGATGCGTGCTCGGGAAGACATCTGGATTACCCTGTTGCTGGACCCACGGCTGAAGGGGAAGGTGCATCAGTTCCTGCCTGCAGGAGGAGCCCCTGCGCGCTGAATAAGGGACTTGCAGTGGTCCCTGGTTCGGCATTGGAGGAAGCCTTCCCTCAGACTCCCCCCCCCCCCCCTCCCCGCTTTCACAGTCCAGCCAGCACAGCAGCAGATGCCTGCATCCATCAGCAGCAGGCCCCCATTAAACCTGCTGTCTCTCACAAAGGCGCTCTATGCCACGCCGGTACAGCCGCAGACTGAGGAGGTGCCTGCAGCAGCATGTGGCTATCCAAGCCAGAACCAGCGCCTGACCCAGATGGTGGCTGACTACATGGGGTCCTACAGCGGGCTTGACAGCGACACCCCTGTGGACCTCTTGGATTACTGGGTCAAGCACCTGGATATTTGGAGCGAGCTGGCGCAGTACGCCCTGGAAGTCCTTGCTTGCCCCCCCTTCCAGCGTGCTGTCTGAGAGGTGCTTCAGTGCGGCCAGTGGCGTGGTCACCGAGAAGCTCTCTCATCTGTCCACCCAGTCACTATGCCTGCCTTACCACCCTTTACCACCACAACCTCCAGGCTCCGTCTTGAGAAATAAGCTGCCTGGTTCAAATTTTATTTACAGCCGTGGTACCTACACACTAGGTGCCATGGTGAACTATCTAAACACACAATTGCTATGTAATTTTTTTGGAGGTGTCTGGGCTGATAACTGTGCTGTCTGAGTTGTGGGGAGGCCCCAACTGCGGCAGTACGACCACTTCCTGGAACCTCTCCTTTGTAATGTTTTAAAGGAAAGGTTCAAGCAAAAAAAAAAAATGAGATTCACTTACCTGGGGCTTCTACCAGCCCCATGTAGCCATCCTGTGCCCTCGTAGTCACTCACTGCTGCTCCAGTCCCCCGCTGGCAGCTTTCTGACCTCGGAGGTCAGGGCCACATTGCATACATTTTTACGCATTCCAGCTAGTGCAGGAACAAAAATGTACGCGTTTCACCACTAACGCGTAAAAATGTATGTGTTAATGTTCCTGCACTAGCGGGAATGTGTAAAAATATATGCAATTTGGCCCTGACCTCCGAGGTCAGAAAGCTGCCAGCGGGGGACTGGAGCAGCAGTGAGTGACTACGAGGGCACAGGATGGCTGCATGGGGCTGGTAGAAGCCCCAGGTAAGTGAATCTCATTTTTTTCTTTTGCTTGGACCTTCCCTTTAACTGTGCCATGGTACCAACACACTAGGTGCCATGGTGGAATATCTATGCTGCCTGCCACACGGTACACTTCATCTCCTCCTCCTGTCTCCTGCTGCCTGTGCTGCTCCCAACGCCAGGGTGCATCTACCTACTCCTCCTGCTGCTCCTGTCTGTGGTACCCACCACCACCAGGATCCATACAGAACTATATCTTCTGCTGCTACTAACACCAGCTATTACGACACTACAATAGCTGCATCGACCTACTCCTCCTGCTGCTGCTGCCGTCTGTGGTACCCACCAACACCAGGGTCCACACAGAATTATATCTTCTGCCACCAGCTACTACGCCACTACAATAGCTGCATCTACCTACTCCTTCTGCTGCTGCTGTCTGTGGTACCCACCAACACCAGGGTCCACACAGAACTATATTTTCTGCCACTGCCACCAGCTACTACGCCACTACAATAGCTGCATCTACCTACTCCTACTGCTGCTGCTGTCTGTGGTACCCATCAACACCAGGGTCCACACAGAACTATATCTTCTGCAACTGCCACCAGCTACTACGCCACTACAATAGCTGCATCTACCTACTCCTCCTGCTGCTGCTGCTGTCTGTGGTACCCACCAACACCAGGGTCCACACAGAACTATATCTTCTGCCACTGCCACCAGCTACTACGCCACTACAATAGCTGCATCTACCTACTCCTCCTGCTGCTGCTGTCTGTGGTACCCACCACCACCAGGGTCCACACAGAACAATATCTTCTGCCACTGCCACCAGCTACTATGCCACTACAATAGCTGCATCTACCTACTCCTGCTGCTGCTGCTGTCTGTGGTACCCACCACCACCAGGGTCCACACAGAAATATATCTTCTGCCACTGCCACCCGCTACTACGCCACTACAATAACTGCATCTACCTACTCCTCCTGCTGCTCCTGTCTGTGGTACCCACCACCACCAGGGTCCACACAGAAATATATCTTCTGCCACTGCCACCAGCTATTACGCCACTACAATAGACTGCACCTGCCACCAGCTAGTACGCCACTACAATAGCTTTAATTTTTTTGAGATGTCTGAGCTGAAAACTGTGATGTCCCAGTTGTGCGGTTGGACTTTGGACACAATTGTGCTGCAGGACCGCTGTCTGGAACCTAGTCCTGATGTTAATTTACAGCCATTTTTTTTTTGTATTTGAAGTCCCCACATAATCAATTAGTGTTTTTCTTTAAAAAAAAAAATATGAGCTACATGCCTCATTTACCCTAAAAAACGTTTTAGAAGCAATTTAAAGCCCACTTCCGTTTTCTATCGGGATATCTGAATCCGCCCAGATATCCTGGATAATGCGTTTGGATATCCGCATGTACGTGGATATCAGAACGTTCGGATTCAGATATCCGATTCGGATCTGGATATCTAGGTATCTGGATCTGAATCAATTCGGATTTTAAAAAGGGGTATCCGAGCACCCCTGTATACAACCTGATATGGGTCTTAGAACAACTTTTTCACAATTGGAAGTTCTTATGGGGAAAGAAACTAGAGTGTGGTGGGATCTTTCGACTTTGAAACTATATGTGCCAGAGGAAATTGTTCCTCAGGGTCTTCGCATAAAAAAGATTCCCACTACGATATACTCTGATGAATTTGTGTTGGAGTGGAACACTATTCTGACAGATTGTTCTCTCAATTTGATGAGACTTATTATTAAATATGAAAAAAACAAACTTGTTGAATTGATGTTAAAAATGACCAACCTTAAAGGAGTTATCAGAGAATAACTACTGCGCCTGCGCAGTTCGCCGCGGCCCACGTGGCCATGATTGACAGTGGCGCTTCGCGCAGCCGCAGTAAGGTCGACTCCACGGTCGGCCTGAATACCGAGCGGCGAGAGTGTGGCAGCGGCGGAGAGCGAAGGTGACAGCGTGGGACAGTTGGCTGCAAGGGGCTGGAGAAAGCCCCAGGTGAGTAAAGCTAATTTCTACTTTTTTTCCTGATAACTCCTTTAAGTCCAATATCTGTAAATATGATTCATTACAGCAGTATGATGAATTGTATACAGGTGGATAGGATATTGGTAAAGTATGATTACCTTTATACTTTTACTGTCATCTTTGTGATGGCACTTGTGTTTGGGTTTTCAGTGCTTTTCCACATCAATTGATTGTCCTTTAACACTCCTTTTTTTCTTCCTAATACCTAATCCTAACCTCTCGCCAACACATCTTTCTACCTTATGCCTAACCCCGGCTATCAGCAAAGAGCAAAAACGCTCCCCACCAAAAGCACACCAAGTGTGAACTGGCCCTTGAGAGAATTTGATTGGTGATTACAAATTGTTGCAACCTGCAGTGTAGAACTCAGGGGCATATTTAAAATGATTTAAATATACCCCCAAGTTCTACTTATGGCCTCCTCCTCCCCACAGCCATACCAATCCTCAGCAAAAAGTTAAAAAAGCACAGAAGCGCAAACAAAACAAAAAAGATGCAGGCCGACAATCGTAATTCTGGAAATACCAATTGCACTAGCAAAAACCCGGCAATGCAATTTACATGTTCATGGCCTTGCTGTTGCTATTGGCAAAATGGGCACGATACACTTTTTGAATATAAACATCCCTAATACAAGAGGTCCGTAATTAGTTGATCTCCCTCTAAGATAGTTTATTATATTCTTTTTCGGCAGAGTACTTTGGCTAATCCAATTGGCTAAAAGTAAATCACATTTTGGCCAATAGGATTGTAAGCCGGCCCACCATGGCAAGGTAGACTCTTAGGGCGGGTTGGGGGAAGGGAGTGTGAGAGGTATTGGGGATGGCGGTTTTGAAGAGGGATAAGGGGGATAGGTGGTCATCATGGGTACCACTCTTACACCCCCAAGTGAAAAGTCTGGAAACACGATGACCACCTGATAAATAATTGGGATCCATCTAGTTCCCTTTAGGCCTGGTTCAACATTGGGATCGCAAAAGGCAAATCGCAATCGCCTATGGAGTGTGATTGCATTTTTACCAAGCAATTGTGGCTCCATGTTGCAGTGATTACGTTTTTCGAGTCTCATTCCACAGATTGAGAACAGCACTCTAACTGCCACTGAAATGTGGCACGCAGTGCACCTTTGCGATATAAGCACACTTCAGGCACTGCAAGGATTTACCACAGTGCTTTGCTGAATACCGGCTATCAGCAAAGAGCAGAAACGCTCCCCACCAAAAGCACACCAAGTGTGAACTGGCCCTTGAGAGAATTTGATTGGTGCCTAACACAAGAGGTCCCTAATTAGTTGATCTCCCTCTAAGATAGTTTATTATATTCTTTTTTGGCAGAGTACTTTGGCTAATCCAATTGGCTAAAAGTAAATCACATTTTGGCCAATAGGATTGTAAGCCGGCCCACCATGGCAAGGTATACTCTTAGGGTGGGTTGGGGGAAGGGAGTGTGAGAGGTATTGGGGATGGCAGGTTTTGAAGAGGGATAAGGGGGATAGGTGGTCATCATGGGTACCACTCTTACACCCCCAAGTGAAAAGTCTGGAAACACGATGACCACCTGATAAATAATTGGGATCCATCTGGATCCCTTTAGGCCTGGTTCAACATTGGGATCGCAAAAGGCAAATCGCAATCGCCTATGGAGTGTGATTGCATTTTTACCAAGCAATTGTGGCTCCATGTTGCAGTGATTACATTTTGCAAGTCTCATTCCACAGAATGAGAACGGCATTCTAACTGCCACTGAAATGTTGCACGCAGTGCACCTTTGCAATATAATATAAGCACACTTCAGGCACTTCAAGGATTTACCACAGTGCTTTGCTGAATACCGGCTATCAGCAAAGAGCAGAAACGCTCCCCACCAAAAGCACACCAAGTGTGAACTGGCCCTTGAGAGAATTTGATTGGTGATTACAAATTGTTGCAACCTGCAGTGTAGAACTCAGGGGCATATTTAAAATGATTTAAATATAAATCCAAGTTCTACTTATGGCCTCCTCCTCCCCACAGCCATACCAATCCTCACCAAAAAGTTACAAAGCACAGAAGCGCACACAAAACAAAAAAGATGCAGGCCGACAATCGTAATTCTGGAAAATACCAATTGCACTAGCAAAAACCCGGCAATGCAATTTACATGTTCATGGCCTTGCTGTTGCTATTGGCAAAATGGGCACGCTACACTTTTTGAATATAAACATGCCTAATACAAGAGGTCCGTAATTAGTTGATCTCCCTCTAAGATAGTTTATTATATTCTTTTTTGGCAGAGTACTTTGGCTAATCCAATTGGCTAAAAGTAAATCACATTTTGGCCAATAGGATTGTAAGCCGGCCCACCATGGCAACGACTAACCAGCAAGCTCATGGTGACCCAGAACTCATTGGGGTGTGTAAGGGACTACAATGGTCCTAAAAGCCCCCTTACTAAGATGTAAATTAATCCATGCCATGCACTGATGAGGATCAAACAATCCGAAACAGTCTGTATGCATGTTGGATTATTATGGCTCTGTACATATTAACAAGCTGACACATCATTGCATTCCAGCGGTTCTGGAGGTGTGTTTAGCTTCTAAGGGTACAATGGTTAATTTGCATATATTCAGCAGTGGTGCCTGGGAGACATCTCGAGCTCACTCCAACCTGAATTATCGCAAATTCTTTCTGTTTTAGGAAAGCAAACTTTTGTTTTTCTTAACATCTTAGTAAGGGGGCTTTTAGGACCATTGTAGTCCCTTACACACCCCAATGAGTTCTGGGTCACCATGAGCTTGCTGGTTAGTCTGTGCCTCTCGGATTTACAAGCCCTACTCCATAGAGCCAAATTAATCCATGCCATGCACTGATGAGGATCAAACAATCCGAAACAGTCTGTATGCATGTTGGATTATTATGGCTCTGTACATATTAACAAGCTGACACATCATTGCATTCCAGCGGTTCTGGAGGTGTGTTTAGCTTCTAAGGGTACAATGGTTAATTTGCATATATTCAGCAGTGGTGCCTGGGAGACATCTCGAGCTCTCTCCAACCTGAATTATCGCAAATTCTTTCTGTTTTAGGAAAGCAAACTTTTGTTTTTCTTAACATCTTAGTAAGGGGGCTTTTAGGACCATTGTAGTCCCTTACACACCCCAATGAGTTCTGGGTCACCATGAGCTTGCTGGATAGTCTGTGCCTCTCGGATTTACAAGCCCTACTCCATAGAGCCAAATTAATCCATGCCATGCACTGATGAGGATCAAACAATCCGAAACAGTCTGTATGCATGTTGGATTATTATGGCTCTGTACATATTAACAAGCTGACACATCATTGCATTCCAGCGGTTCTGGAGGTGTGTTTAGCTTCTAAGGGTACAATGGTTAATTTGCATATATTCAGCAGTGGTGCCTGGGAGACATCTCGAGCTCACTCCAACCTGAATTATCGCAAATTCTTTCTGTTTTAGGAAAGCAAACTTTTGTTTTTCCACCATGGCAAGGTAGACTCTTAGGGTGGGTTGGGGGAAGGGAGTGTGAGAGGTATTGGGGATGGCGGTTTTGAAGAGGGATAAGGGGGATAGGTGGTCATCATGGGTACCACTCTTACACCCCCAAGTGAAAAGTCTGGAAACACGAGGACCACCTGATAAATAATTGGGATCCATCTAGTTCCCTTTGGGCCTGGTTCAACATTGGGATCGCAAAAGGCAAATCACAATCGCCTATGGAATGTGATTGCATTTTTACCAAGCAATTGTGGCTCCATGTTGCTGTGATTACATTTTTCGAGTCTCATTCCACAGAATGAGAACGGCACTCTAACTGCCACTGAAATGTTGCACGCAGTGCACCTTTGCGATATAAGCACACTTCAGGCACTGCAAGGATTTACCACAGTGCTTTGCTGAATACCAGCTATCAGCAAAGAGCAGAAACGCTCCGCACCAAAAGCACACCAAGTGTGAACTGGCCCTTGAGAGAATTTGATTGGTGCCTAACACAAGAGGTCCCTAATTAGTTGATCTCCCTCTAAGATAGTTTATTTTATTCTTTTTTTGGCAGAGTACTTTGGCTAATCCAATTGGCTAAAAGTAAATCACATTTTGGCCAATAGGATTGTAAGCCGGCCCACCATGGCAAGGTAGACTCTTAGGGTGGGTTGGGGGAAGGGAGTGTGAGAGGTATTGGGGATGGCGGTTTTGAAGAGGGATAAGGGGGATAGGTGGTCATCATGGGTACCACTCTTACACCCCCAAGTGAAAAGTCTGGAAACACGATGACCACCTGATAAATAATTGGGATCCATCTGGTTCCCTTTAGGCCTGGTTCAACATTGGGATCGCAAAAGGCAAATCGCAATCGCCTATGGACTGTGATTGCATTTTTACCAAGCAATTGTGGCTCCATGTTGCAGTGATTACGTTTTTCGAGTCTCATTCCACAGAATGAGAACGGCACTCTAACTGCCACTGAAATGTTGCACGCAGTGCACCTTTGCGATATAAGCACACTTCAGGCACTGCAAGGATTTACCACAGTGCTTTGCTGAATACCGGCTATCAGCAAAGAGCAGAAACGCTCCCCACCAAAAGCACACCAAGTGTGAACTGGCCCTTGAGAGAATTTGATTGGTGATTACAAATTGTTGCAACCTGCAGTGTAGAACTCAGGGGCATATTTAAAATGATTTAAATATACCTCCAAGTTCTACTTATGGCTTCCTCCTCCCCACAGCCATACCAATCCTCACCAAAAAGTTACAAAGCACAGAAGCGCAAACAAAACAAAAAAGATGCAGGCCGACAATCGTAATTCTGGAAAATAACAATTGCACTAGCAAAAACCCGGCAATGCAATATACATGTTCATGGCCTTGCTGTTGCTATTGGCGAAATGGGCACGATACACTTTTTGAATATAAACATGCCTAATACAAGAGGTCCGTAATTAGTTGATCTCCCTCTAAGATAGTTTATTATATTCTTTTTTGGCAGAGTACTTTGGCTAATCCAATTGGCTAAAAGTAAATCACATTTTGGCCCATAGGATTGTAAGCCGGCCCACCATGGCAAGGTAGACTCTTAGGGCGGGTTGGGGGAAGGGAGTGTGAGAGGTATTGGGGATGGTGGTTTTGAAGAGGGATAAGGGGGATAGGTGGTCATCATGGGTACCACTCTTACACCCCCAAGTGAAAAGTCTGGAAACACGATGACCACCTGATAAATAATTGGGATCCATCTGGTTCCCTTTAGGCCTGGTTCAACATTGGGATCGCAAAAGGCAAATCGCAATCGCCTATGGAGTGTGATTGCATTTTTACCAAGCAATTGTGGCTCCATGTTGCAGTGATTACGTTTTTCGAGTCTCATTCCACAGAATGAGAACGGCACTCTAACTGCCACTGAAATGTTGCACGCTGTGCACCTTTGCGATATAAGCACACTTCAGGCACTGCAAGGATTTACCACAGTGCTTTGCTGAATACCGGCTATCAGCAAAGAGCAGAAACGCTCCCCACCAAAAGCACACCAAGTGTGAACTGGCCCTTGAGAGAATTTGATTGGTGCCTAACACAAGAGGTCCCTAATTAGTTGATCTCCCTCTAAGATAGTTTATTATATGCTTTTTTTGGCAGAGTACTTTGGCTAGTCCAATTGGCTAAAAGTAAATCACATTTTGGCCAATAGGATTGTAAGCCGGCCCACCATGGCAAGGTAGACTCTTAGGGTGGGTTGGGGGAAGGGAGTGTGAGAGGTATTGGGGATGGCGGTTTTGAAGAGGGATAAGGGGGATAGGTGGTCATCATGGGTACCACTCTTAGACCCCCAAGTGAAAAGTCTGGAAACACGATGACCACCTGATAAATAATTGGGATCCATCTGGTTCCCTTTAGGCCTGGTTCAACATTGGGATCGCAAAAGGCAAATCGCAATCGCCTATGGAGTGTGATTGCATTTTTACCAAGCAATTGTGGCTCCATGTTGCAGTGATTACGTTTTTCGAGTCTCATTCCACAGAATGAGAACGGCACTCTAACTGCCACTGAAATGTTGCACGCTGTGCACCTTTGCGATATAAGCACACTTCAGGCACTGCAAGGATTTACCACAGTGCTTTGCTGAATACCGGCTATCAGCAAAGAGCAGAAACGCTCCCCACCAAAAGCACACCAAGTGTGAACTGGCCCTTGAGAGAATTTGATTGGTGATTACAAATTGTTGCAACCTGCAGTGTAGAACTCAGGGGCATATTTAAAATGATTTAAATATACCCCCAAGTTCTACTTATGGCCTCCTCCTCCCCACAGCCATACCAATCCTCACCAAAAAGTTACAAAGCACAGAAGCGCAAACAAAACAAAAAAGATGCAGGCCGACAATCGTAATTCTGGAAAATACCAATTGCACTAGCAAAAACCCGGCAATGCAATATACATGTTCATGGCCTTGCTGTTGCTATTGGCAAAATGGGCACGATACACTTTTTGAATATAAACATGCCTAATACAAGAGGTCCGTAATTAGTTGATCTCCCTCTAAGATAGTTTATTATATTCTTTTTTGGCAGAGTACTTTGACTAATCCAATTGGCTAAAAGTAAATCACATTTTGGCCAATAGGATTGTAAGCCGGCCCACCATGGCAAGGTAGACTCTTAGGGCGGGTTGGGGGAAGGGAGTGTGAGAGGTATTGGGGATGGCGGTTTTGAAGAGGGATAAGGGGGATAGGTGGCCATCATGGGTACCACTCTTACACCCCCAAGTGAAAAGTCTGGAAACACGATGACCACCTGATAAATAATTGGGATCCATCTGGATCCCTTTAGGCCTGGTTAAACATTGGGATCGCAAAAGGCAAATCGCAATCGCCTATGGAGTGTGATTGCATTTTTACCAAGCAATTGTGGTTCCATGTTGCAGTGATTACGTTTTTTGAGTCTCATTCCACAGAATGAGAACGGCACTCTAACTGCCACTGAAATGTTGCACGCAGTGCACCTTTGCGATATAAGCACACTTCAGGCACTGCAAGGATTTACCACAGTGCTTTGCTGAATACAGGCTATCAGCAAAGAGCAGAAACGCTCCCCACCAAAAGCACACCAAGTGTGAACTGGCCCTTGAGAGAATTTGATTGGTGCCTAACACAAGAGGTCCCTAATTAGTTGATCTCCCTCTAAGATAGTTTATTATATGCTTTTTTTGGCAGAGTACTTTGGCTAATCCAAATGGCTAAAAGTAAATCACATTTTGGCCAATAGGATTGTAAGCCGGCCCACCATGGCAAGGTAGACTCTTAGGGGGGTTGGGGGAAGGGAGTGTGAGAGGTATTGGGAATGGCGGTTTTGAAAAAGGATAAAGGGGATAGGTGGTCATCATGGGTACCACTCTTACACCCCCAAGTGAAAAGTTTGGAAACACGATGACCACCTGATAAATAATTGGGATCCATCTGGTTCCCTTTAGGCCTGGTTCAACATTGGGATCGCAAAAGGCAAATCGCAATCGCCTATGGAGTGTGATTGCATTTTTACCAAGCAATTGTGGCTCCATGTTGCAGTGATTACGTTTTTCGAGTCTCATTCCACAGAATGAGAACGGCACTCTAACTGCCACTGAAATGTTGCACGCTGTGCACCTTTGCGATATAAGCACACTTCAGGCACTGCAAGGATTTACCACAGTGCTTTGCTGAATACCGGCTATCAGCAAACAGCAGAAACGCTCCCCACCAAAAGCACACCAAGTGTGAACTGGCCCTTGAGAGAATTTGATTGGTGATTACAAATTGTTGCAACCTGCAGTGTAGAACTCAGGGGCATATTTAAAATGATTTAAATATACCCCCAAGTTCTACTTATGGCCTCCTCCTCCCCACAGCCATACCAATCCTCACCAAAAAGTTACAAAGCACAGAAGCGCAAACAAAACAAAAAAGATGCAGGCCGACAATCGTAATTCTGGAAAATACCAATTGCACTAGCAAAAACCCGGCAATGCAATATACATGTTCATGGCCTTGCTGTTGCTATTGGCAAAATGGGCACGATACACTTTTTGAATATAAACATGCCTAATACAAGAGGTCCGTAATTAGTTGATCTCCCTCTAAGATAGTTTATTATATTCTTTTTTGGCAGAGTACTTTGACTAGTCCAATTGGCTAAAAGTAAATCACATTTTGGCCAACAGGATTGTAAGCCGGCCCACCATGGCAAGGTAGACTCTTAGGGCTGGTTGGGGGAAGGGAGTGTGAGAGGTATTGGGGATGGCGGTTTTGAAGAGGGATAAGGGGGATAGGTGGCCATCATGGGTACCACTCTTACACCCCCAAGTGAAAAGTCTGGAAACACGATGACCACCTGATAAATAATTGGGATCCATCTGGATCCCTTTAGGCCTGGTTAAACATTGGGATCGCAAAAGGCAAATCGCAATCGCCTATGGAGTGTGATTGCATTTTTACCAAGCAATTGTGGCTCCATGTTGCAGTGATTACGTTTTTCGAGTCTCATTCCACAGAATGAGAACGGCACTCTAACTGCCACTGAAATGTTGCACGCAGTGCACCTTTGCGATATAAGCACACTTCAGGCACTGCAAGGATTTACCACAGTGCTTTGCTGAATACCGGCTATCAGCAAAGAGCAGAAACGCTCCCCACCAAAAGCACACCAAGTGTGAACTGGCCCTTGAGAGAATTTGATTGGTGCCTAACACAAGAGGTCCCTAATTAGTTGATCTCCCTCTAAGATAGTTTATTATATGCTTTTTTTGGCAGAGTACTTTGGCTAATCCAATTGGCTAAAAGTAAATCACATTTTGGCCAATAGGATTGTAAGCCGGCCCACCATGGCAAGGTAGACTCTTAGGGGGAGTTGGGGGAAGGGAGTGTGAGAGGTATTGGGGATGGCGGTTTTGAAAAAGGATAAGGGGGATAGGTGGTCATCATGGGTACCACTCTTACACCCCCAAGTGAAAAGTCTGGAAACACGATGACCACCTGATAAATAATTGGGATCCATCTGGTTCCCTTTAGGCCTGGTTCAACATTGGGATCGCAAAAGGCAAATCGCAATTGCCTATGGAGTGTGATTGCATTTTTACCAAGCAATTGTGGCTCCATGTTGCAGTGATTACGTTTTTCGAGTCTCATTCCACAGAATGAGAACGGCACTCTAACTGCCACTGAAATGTTGCACGCTGTGCACCTTTGCGATATAAGCACACTTCAGGCACTGCAAGGATTTACCACAGTGCTTTGCTGAATACCGGCTATCAGCAAACAGCAGAAACGCTCCCCACCAAAAGCACACCAAGTGTGAACTGGCCCTTGAGAGAATTTGATTGGTGATTACAAATTGTTGCAACCTGCAGTGTAGAACTCAGGGGCATATTTAAAATGATTTAAATATACATCCAAGTTCTACTTATGGCCTCCTCCTCCCCACAGCCATACCAATCCTCACCAAAAAGTTACAAAGCACAGAAGCGCAAACAAAACAAAAAAGATGCAGGCCGACAATCGTAATTCTGGAAAATACCAATTGCACTAGCAAAAGCCCGGCAATGCAATATACATATTCATGGCCTTGCTGTTGCTATTGGCGAAATGGGCACGATACACTTTTTGAATATAAACATGCCTAATACAAGAGGTCCGTAATTAGTTGATCTCCCTCTAAGATAGTTTATTATATTCTTTTTTGGCAGAGTACTTTGGCTAATCCAATTGGCTAAAAGTAAATCACATTTTGGCCAATAGGATTGTAAGACGGCCCACCATGGCAAGGTAGACTCTTAGGGCGGGTTGGGGGAAGGGAGTGTGAGAGGTATTGTGGATAGCGGTTTTGAAGAGGGATAAGGGGGATAGGTGGCCATCATGGGTACCACTCTTACACCCCAAGTGAAAAGTCTGGAAACACGATGACCACCTGATAAATAATTGGGATCCATCTGGATCCCTTTAGGCCTGGTTCAACATTGGGATCGCAAAAGGCAAATCGCAATCGCCTACGGAGTGTGATTGCATTTTTACCAAGCAATTGTGGCTCCATGTTGCAGTGATTACGTTTTTCGAGTCTCATTCCACAGAATAAGAACGGCACTCTAACTGCCACTGAAATGTTGCACGCAGTGCACCTTTGCGATATAAGCACACTTCAGGCACTGCAAGGATTTACCACAGTGCTTTGCTGAATACCGGCTATCAGCAAAGAGCAGAAACGCTCCCCACCAAAAGCACACCAAGTGTGAACTGGCCCTTGAGAGAATTTGATTGGTGCCTAACACAAGAGGTCCCTAATTAGTTGATCTCCCTCTAAGATAGTTTATTATATGCTTTTTTTGGCAGAGTACTTTGGCTAATCCAATTGGCTAAAAGTAAATCACATTTTGGCCAATAGGATTGTAAGCCGGCCCACCATGGCAAGGTAGACTCTTAGGGGGAGTTGGGGGAAGGGAGTGTGAGAGGTATTGGGGATGGCGGTTTTGAAAAAGGATAAGGGGGATAGGTGGTCATCATGGGTACCACTCTTACACCCCCAAGTGAAAAGTCTGGAAACACGATGACCACCTGATAAATAATTGGGATCCATCTGGTTCCCTTTAGGCCTGGTTCAACATTGGGATCGCAAAAGGCAAATCGCAATCGCCTATGGAGTGTGATTGCATTTTTACCAAGCAATTGTGGCTCCATGTTGCAGTGATTACGTTTTTCGAGTCTCATTCCACAGAATGAGAACGGCACTCTAACTGCCACTGAAATGTTGCACGCTGTGCACCTTTGCGATATAAGCACACTTCAGGCACTGCAAGGATTTACCACAGTGCTTTGCTGAATACCGGCTATCAGCAAAGAGCAGAAACGCTCCCCACCAAAAGCACACCAAGTGTGAACTGGCCCTTGAGAGAATTTGATTGGTGATTACAAATTGTTGCAACCTGCAGTGTAGAACTCAGGGGCATATTTAAAATGATTTAAATATACCCCCAAGTTCTACTTATGGCCTCCTCCTCCCCACAGCCATACCAATCCTCACCAAAAAGTTACAAAGCACAGAAGCGCAAACAAAACAAAAAAGATGCAGGCCGACAATCGTAATTCTGGAAAATACCAATTGCACTAGCAAAAAACAGGCAATGCAATATACATGTTCATGGCCTTGCTGTTGCTATTGGCAAAATGGGCACGATACACTTTTTGAATATAAACATGCCTAATACAAGAGGTCCGTAATTAGTTGATCTCCCTCTAAGATAGTTTATTATATTCTTTTTTGGCAGAGTACTTTGACTAATCCAATTGGCTAAAAGTAAATCACATTTTGGCCAATAGGATTGTAAGCCGGCCCACCATGGCAAGGTAGACTCTTAGGGCGGGTTGGGGAAGGGAGTGTGAGAGGTATTGGGGATGGCGGTTTTGAAGAGGGATAAGGGGGATAGGTGGCCATCATGGGTACCACTCTTACACCCCCAAGTGAAAAGTCTGGAAACACGATGACCACCTGATAAATAATTGGGATCCATCTGGTTCCCTTTAGGCCTGGTTCAACATTGGGATCGCAAAAGGCAAATCGCAATCGCCTATGGAGTGTGATTGCATTTTTACCAAGCAATTGTGGCTCCATGTTGCAGTGATTACGTTTTTCGAGTCTCATTCCACAGAATGAGAACGGCACTCTAACTGCCACTGAAATGTTGCACGCTGTGCATCTTTGCGATATAAGCACACTTCAGGCACTGCAAGGATTTACCACAGTGCTTTGCTGAATACCGGCTATCAGCAAAGAGCAGAAACGCTCCCCACCAAAAGCACACCAAGTGTGAACTGGCCCTTGAGAGAATTTGATTGGTGATTACAAATTGTTGCAACCTGCAGTGTAGAACTCAGGGGCATATTTAAAATGATTTAAATATACCTCCAAGTTCTACTTATGGCTTCCTCCTCCCCACAGCCATACCAATCCTCACCAAAAAGTTACAAAGCACAGAAGCGCAAACAAAACAAAAAAGATGCAGGCCGACAATCGTAATTCTGGAAAATAACAATTGCACTAGCAAAAACCCGGCAATGCAATATACATGTTCATGGCCTTGCTGTTGCTATTGGCGAAATGGGCACGATACACTTTTTGAATATAAACATGCCTAATACAAGAGGTCCGTAATTAGTTGATCTCCCTCTAAGATAGTTTATTATATTCTTTTTTGGCAGAGTACTTTGGCTAATCCAATTGGCTAAAAGTAAATCACATTTTGGCCCATAGGATTGTAAGCCGGCCCACCATGGCAAGGTAGACTCTTAGGGCGGGTTGGGGGAAGGGAGTGTGAGAGGTATTGGGGATGGCGGTTTTGAAGAGGGATAAGGGGGATAGGTGGTCATCATGGGTACCACTCTTACACCCCCAAGTGAAAAGTCTGGAAACACGATGACCACCTGATAAATAATTGGGATCCATCTGGTTCCCTTTAGGCCTGGTTCAACATTGGGATCGCAAAAGGCAAATCGCAATCGCCTATGGAGTGTGATTGCATTTTTACCAAGCAATTGTGGCTCCATGTTGCAGTGATTACGTTTTTCGAGTCTCATTCCACAGAATGAGAACGGCACTCTAACTGCCACTGAAATGTTGCACGCTGTGCACCTTTGCGATATAAGCACACTTCAGGCACTGCAAGGATTTACCACAGTGCTTTGCTGAATACCGGCTATCAGCAAAGAGCAGAAACGCTCCCCACCAAAAGCACACCAAGTGTGAACTGGCCCTTGAGAGAATTTGATTGGTGATTACAAATTGTTGCAACCTGCAGTGTAGAACTCAGGGGCATATTTAAAATGATTTAAATATACCTCCAAGTTCTACTTATGGCCTCCTCCTCCCCACAGCCATACCAATCCTCACCAAAAAGTTACAAAGCACAGAAGCGCAAACAAAACAAAAAAGATGCAGGCCGACAATCGTAATTCTGGAAAATACCAATTGTACTAGCAAAAACCCGGCAATGCAATATACATGTTCATGGCCTTGCTGTTGCCATTGGCGAAATGGGCACGATACACTTTTTGAATATAAACATGCCTAATACAAGAGGTCCGTAATTAGTTGATCTCCCTCTAAGATAGTTTATTATATTCTTTTTTGGCAGAGTACTTTGACTAATCCAATTGGCTAAAAGTAAATCACATTTTGGCCAATAGGATTGTAAGCCGGCCCACCATGGCAAGGTAGACTCTTAGGGCGGGTTGGGGGAAGGGAGTGTGAGAGGTATTGGGGATGGCAGTTTTGAAGAGGGATAAGGGGGATAGGTGGCCATCATGGGTACCACTCTTACACCCCCAAGTGAAAAGTCTGGAAACACGATGACCACCTGATAAATAATTGGGATCCATCTGGATCCCTTTAGGCCTGGTTAAACATTGGGATCGCAAAAGGCAAATCGCAATCGCCTATGGAGTGTGATTGCATTTTTACCAAGCAATTGTGGCTCCATGTTGCAGTGATTACGTTTTTCGAGTCTCATTCCACAGAATGAGAACGGCACTCTAACTGCCACTGAAATGTTGCACGCAGTGCACCTTTGCGATATAAGCACACTTGAGGCACTGCAAGGATTTACCACAGTGCTTTGCTGAATACCAGCTATCAGCAAAGAGCAGAAACGCTCCCCACCAAAAGCACACCAAGTGTGAACTGGCCCTTGAGAGAATTTGATTGGTGCCTAACACAAGAGGTCCCTAATTAGTTGATCTCCCTCTAAGATAGTTTATTATATGCTTTTTTTGGCAGAGTACTTTGGCTAATCCAAATGGCTAAAAGTAAATCACATTTTGGCCAATAGGATTGTAAGTCAGCCCACCATGGCAAGGTAGACTCTTAGGGGGGGTTGGGGGAAGGGAGTGTGAGAGGTATTGGGAATGGCGGTTTTGAAAAAGGATAAGGGGGATAGGTGGTCATCATGGGTACCACTCTTACACCCCCAAGTGAAAAGTCTGGAAACACGATGACCACCTGATAAATAATTGGGATCCATCTGGTTCCCTTTAGGCCTGGTTCAACATTGGGATCGCAAAAGGCAAATCGCAATCGCCTATGGAGTGTGATTGCATTTTTACCAAGCAATTGTGGCTCCATGTTGCAGTGATTACGTTTTTCGAGTCTCATTCCACAGAATGAGAACGGCACTCTAACTGCCACTGAAATGTTGCACGCTGTGCATCTTTGCGATATAAGCACACTTCAGGCACTGCAAGGATTTACCACAGTGCTTTGCTGAATACCGGCTATCAGCAAAGAGCAGAAACGCTCCCCACCAAAAGCACACCAAGTGTGAACTGGCCCTTGAGAGAATTTGATTGGTGCCTAACACAAGAGGTCCCTAATTAGTTGATCTCCCTCTAAGATAGTTTATTATATGCTTTTTTTGGCAGAGTACTTTGGCTAGTCCAATTGGCTAAAAGTAAATCACATTTTGGCCAATAGGATTGTAAGCCGGCCCACCATGGCAAGGTAGACTCTTAGGGTGGGTTGGGGGAAGGGAGTGTGAGAGGTATTGGGGATGGCGGTTTTGAAGAGGGATAAGGGGGATAGGTGGTCATCATGGGTACCACTCTTAGACCCCCAAGTGAAAAGTCTGGAAACACGATGACCACCTGATAAATAATTGGGATCCATCTGGTTCCCTTTAGGCCTGGTTCAACATTGGGATCGCAAAAGGCAAATCGCAATCGCCTATGGAGTGTGATTGCATTTTTACCAAGCAATTGTGGCTCCATGTTGCAGTGATTACGTTTTTCGAGTCTCATTCCACAGAATGAGAACGGCACTCTAACTGCCACTGAAATGTTGCACGCTGTGCACCTTTGCGATATAAGCACACTTCAGGCACTGCAAGGATTTACCACAGTGCTTTGCTGAATACCGGCTATCAGCAAAGAGCAGAAACGCTCCCCACCAAAAGCACACCAAGTGTGAACTGGCCCTTGAGAGAATTTGATTGGTGATTACAAATTGTTGCAACCTGCAGTGTAGAACTCAGGGGCATATTTAAAATGATTTAAATATACCCCCAAGTTCTACTTATGGCCTCCTCCTCCCCACAGCCATACCAATCCTCACCAAAAAGTTACAAAGCACAGAAGCGCAAACAAAACAAAAAAGATGCAGGCCGACAATCGTAATTCTGGAAAATACCAATTGCACTAGCAAAAACCCGGCAATGCAATATACATGTTCATGGCCTTGCTGTTGCTATTGGCAAAATGGGCACGATACACTTTTTGAATATAAACATGCCTAATACAAGAGGTCCGTAATTAGTTGATCTCCCTCTAAGATAGTTTATTATATTCTTTTTTGGCAGAGTACTTTGACTAATCCAATTGGCTAAAAGTAAATCACATTTTGCCCAATAGGATTGTAAGCCGGCCCACCATGGCAAGGTAGACTCTTAGGGCGGGTTGGGAGAAGGGAGTGTGAGAGGTATTGGGGATGGCGGTTTTGAAGAGGGATAAGGGGGATAGGTGGCCATCATGGGTACCACTCTTACACCCCCAAGTGAAAAGTCTGGAAACACGATGACCACCTGATAAATAATTGGGATCCATCTGGATCCCTTTAGGCCTGGTTAAACATTGGGATCGCAAAAGGCAAATCGCAATCGCCTATGGAGTGTGATTGCATTTTTACCAAGCAATTGTGGTTCCATGTTGCAGTGATTACGTTTTTTGAGTCTCATTCCACAGAATGAGAACGGCACTCTAACTGCCACTGAAATGTTGCACGCAGTGCACCTTTGCGATATAAGCACACTTCAGGCACTGCAAGGATTTACCACAGTGCTTTGCTGAATACAGGCTATCAGCAAAGAGCAGAAACGCTCCCCACCAAAAGCACACCAAGTGTGAACTGGCCCTTGAGAGAATTTGATTGGTGCCTAACACAAGAGGTCCCTAATTAGTTGATCTCCCTCTAAGATAGTTTATTATATGCTTTTTTTGGCAGAGTACTTTGGCTAATCCAAATGGCTAAAAGTAAATCACATTTTGGCCAATAGGATTGTAAGTCGGCCCATCATGGCAAGGTAGACTCTTAGGGGGGGTTGGGGGAAGGGAGTGTGAGAGGTATTGGGAATGGCGGTTTTGAAAAAGGATAAGGGGGATAGGTGGTCATCATGGGTACCACTCTTACACCCCCAAGTGAAAAGTCTGGAAACACGATGACCACCTGATAAATAATTGGGATCCATCTGGTTCCCTTTAGGCCTGGTTCAACATTGGGATCGCAAAAGGCAAATCGCAATCGCCTATGGAGTGTGATTGCATTTTTACCAAGCAATTGTGGCTCCATGTTGCAGTGATTACGTTTTTCGAGTCTCATTCCACAGAATGAGAACGGCACTCTAACTGCCACTGAAATGTTGCACTCTGTGCATCTTTGCGATATAAGCACACTTCAGGCACTGCAAGGATTTACCACAGTGCTTTGCTGAATACCGGCTATCAGCAAAGAGCAGAAACGCTCCCCACCAAAAGCACACCAAGTGTGAACTGGCCCTTGAGAGAATTTGATTGGTGATTACAAATTGTTGCAACCTGCAGTGTAGAACTCAGGGGCATATTTAAAATGATTTAAATATACCTCCAAGTTCTACTTATGGCTTCCTCCTCCCCACAGCCATACCAATCCTCACCAAAAAGTTACAAAGCACAGAAGCGCAAACAAAACAAAAAAGATGCAGGCCGACAATCGTAATTCTGGAAAATAACAATTGCACTAGCAAAAACCCGGCAATGCAATATACATGTTCATGGCCTTGCTGTTGCTATTGGCGAAATGGGCACGATACACTTTTTGAATATAAACATGCCTAATACAAGAGGTCCGTAATTAGTTGATCTCCCTCTAAGATAGTTTATTATATTCTTTTTTGGCAGAGTACTTTGGCTAATCCAATTGGCTAAAAGTAAATCACATTTTGGCCCATAGGATTGTAAGCCGGCCCACCATGGCAAGGTAGACTCTTAGGGCGGGTTGGGGGAAGGGAGTGTGAGAGGTATTGGGGATGGTGGTTTTGAAGAGGGATAAGGGGGATAGGTGGTCATCATGGGTACCACTCTTACACCCCCAAGTGAAAAGTCTGGAAACACGATGACCACCTGATAAATAATTGGGATCCATCTGGTTCCCTTTAGGCCTGGTTCAACATTGGGATCGCAAAAGGCAAATCGCAATCGCCTATGGAGTGTGATTGCATTTTTACCAAGCAATTGTGGCTCCATGTTGCAGTGATTACGTTTTTCGAGTCTCATTCCACAGAATGAGAACGGCACTCTAACTGCCACTGAAATGTTGCACGCTGTGCACCTTTGCGATATAAGCACACTTCAGGCACTGCAAGGATTTACCACAGTGCTTTGCTGAATACCGGCTATCAGCAAAGAGCAGAAACGCTCCCCACCAAAAGCACACCAAGTGTGAACTGGCCCTTGAGAGAATTTGATTGGTGATTACAAATTGTTGCAACCTGCAGTGTAGAACTCAGGGGCATATTTAAAATGATTTAAATATACCTCCAAGTTCTACTTATGGCCTCCTCCTCCCCACAGCCATACCAATCCTCACCAAAAAGTTACAAAGCACAGAAGCGCAAACAAAACAAAAAAGATGCAGGCCGACAATCGTAATTCTGGAAAATACCAATTGTACTAGCAAAAACCCGGCAATGCAATATACATGTTCATGGCCTTGCTGTTGCCATTGGCGAAATGGGCACGGTACACTTTTTGAATATAAACATGCCTAATACAAGAGGTCCGTAATTAGTTGATCTCCCTCTAAGATAGTTTATTATATTCTTTTTTGGCAGAGTACTTTGACTAATCCAATTGGCTAAAAGTAAATCACATTTTGGCCAATAGGATTGTAAGCCGGCCCACCATGGCAAGGTAGACTCTTAGGGCGGGTTGGGGGAAGGGAGTGTGAGAGGTATTGGGGATGGCAGTTTTGAAGAGGGATAAGGGGGATAGGTGGCCATCATGGGTACCACTCTTACACCCCCAAGTGAAAAGTCTGGAAACACGATGACCACCTGATAAATAATTGGGATCCATCTGGATCCCTTTAGGCCTGGTTAAACATTGGGATCGCAAAAGGCAAATCGCAATCGCCTATGGAGTGTGATTGCATTTTTACCAAGCAATTGTGGCTCCATGTTGCAGTGATTACGTTTTTCGAGTCTCATTCCACAGAATGAGAACGGCACTCTAACTGCCACTGAAATGTTGCACGCAGTGCACCTTTGCGATATAAGCACACTTCAGGCACTGCAAGGATTTACCACAGTGCTTTGCTGAATACCAGCTATCAGCAAAGAGCAGAAACGCTCCCCACCAAAAGCACACCAAGTGTGAACTGGCCCTTGAGAGAATTTGATTGGTGCCTAACACAAGAGGTCCCTAATTAGTTGATCTCCCTCTAAGATAGTTTATTATATGCTTTTTTTGGCAGAGTACTTTGGCTAATCCAAATGGCTAAAAGTAAATCACATTTTGGCCAATAGGATTGTAAGTCGGCCCACCATGGCAAGGTAGACTCTTAGGGGGGGTTGGGGGAAGGGAGTGTGAGAGGTATTGGGAATGGCGGTTTTGAAAAAGGATAAGGGGGATAGGTGGTCATCATGGGTACCACTCTTACACCCCCAAGTGAAAAGTCTGGAAACACGATGACCACCTGATAAATAATTGGGATCCATCTGGTTCCCTTTAGGCCTGGTTCAACATTGGGATCGCAAAAGGCAAATCGCAATCGCCTATGGAGTGTGATTGCATTTTTACCAAGCAATTGTGGCTCCATGTTGCAGTGATTACGTTTTTCGAGTCTCATTCCACAGAATGAGAACGGCACTCTAACTGCCACTGAAATGTTGCACGCTGTGCATCTTTGCGATATAAGCACACTTCAGGCACTGCAAGGATTTACCACAGTGCTTTGCTGAATACCGGCTATCAGCAAAGAGCAGAAACGCTCCCCACCAAAAGCACACCAAGTGTGAACTGGCCCTTGAGAGAATTTGATTGGTGCCTAACACAAGAGGTCCCTAATTAGTTGATCTCCCTCTAAGATAGTTTATTATATGCTTTTTTTGGCAGAGTACTTTGGCTAGTCCAATTGGCTAAAAGTAAATCACATTTTGGCCAATAGGATTGTAAGCCGGCCCACCATGGCAAGGTAGACTCTTAGGGTGGGTTGGGGGAAGGGAGTGTGAGAGGTATTGGGGATGGCGGTTTTGAAGAGGGATAAGGGGGATAGGTGGTCATCATGGGTACCACTCTTAGACCCCCAAGTGAAAAGTCTGGAAACACGATGACCACCTGATAAATAATTGGGATCCATCTGGTTCCCTTTAGGCCTGGTTCAACATTGGGATCGCAAAAGGCAAATCGCAATCGCCTATGGAGTGTGATTGCATTTTTACCAAGCAATTGTGGCTCCATGTTGCAGTGATTACGTTTTTCGAGTCTCATTCCACAGAATGAGAACGGCACTCTAACTGCCACTGAAATGTTGCACGCTGTGCACCTTTGCGATATAAGCACACTTCAGGCACTGCAAGGATTTACCACAGTGCTTTGCTGAATACCGGCTATCAGCAAAGAGCAGAAACGCTCCCCACCAAAAGCACACCAAGTGTGAACTGGCCCTTGAGAGAATTTGATTGGTGATTACAAATTGTTGCAACCTGCAGTGTAGAACTCAGGGGCATATTTAAAATGATTTAAATATACCCCCAAGTTCTACTTATGGCCTCCTCCTCCCCACAGCCATATCAATCCTCACCAAAAAGTTACAAAGCACAGAAGCGCAAACAAAACAAAAAAGATGCAGGCCGACAATCGTAATTCTGGAAAATACCAATTGCACTAGCAAAAACCCGGCAATGCAATATACATGTTCATGGCCTTGCTGTTGCTATTGGCAAAATGGGCACGATACACTTTTTGAATATAAACATGCCTAATACAAGAGGTCCGTAATTAGTTGATCTCCCTCTAAGATAGTTTATTATATTCTTTTTTGGCAGAGTACTTTGACTAATCCAATTGGCTAAAAGTAAATCACATTTTGCCCAATAGGATTGTAAGCCGGCCCACCATGGCAAGGTAGACTCTTAGGGCGGGTTGGGGAAGGGAGTGTGAGAGGTATTGGGGATGGCGGTTTTGAAGAGGGATAAGGGGGATAGGTGGCCATCATGGGTACCACTCTTACACCCCCAAGTGAAAAGTCTGGAAACACGATGACCACCTGATAAATAATTGGGATCCATCTGGATCCCTTTAGGCCTGGTTAAACATTGGGATCGCAAAAGGCAAATCGCAATCGCCTATGGAGTGTGATTGCATTTTTACCAAGCAATTGTGGTTCCATGTTGCAGTGATTACGTTTTTTGAGTCTCATTCCACAGAATGAGAACGGCACTCTAACTGCCACTGAAATGTTGCACGCAGTGCACCTTTGCGATATAAGCACACTTCAGGCACTGCAAGGATTTACCACAGTGCTTTGCTGAATACAGGCTATCAGCAAAGAGCAGAAACGCTCCCCACCAAAAGCACACCAAGTGTGAACTGGCCCTTGAGAGAATTTGATTGGTGCCTAACACAAGAGGTCCCTAATTAGTTGATCTCCCTCTAAGATAGTTTATTATATGCTTTTTTTGGCAGAGTACTTTGGCTAATCCAAATGGCTAAAAGTAAATCACATTTTGGCCAATAGGATTGTAAGCCGGCCCACCATGGCAAGGTAGACTCTTAGGGGGGTTGGGGGAAGGGAGTGTGAGAGGTATTGGGAATGGCGGTTTTGAAAAAGGATAAGGGGGATAGGTGGTCATCATGGGTACCACTCTTACACCCCCAAGTGAAAAGTTTGGAAACACGATGACCACCTGATAAATAATTGGGATCCATCTGGTTCCCTTTAGGCCTGGTTTAACATTGGGATCGCAAAAGGCAAATCGCAATCGCCTATGGAGTGTGATTGCATTTTTACCAAGCAATTGTGGCTCCATGTTGCAGTGATTACGTTTTTCGAGTCTCATTCCACAGAATGAGAACGGCACTCTAACTGCCACTGAAATGTTGCACGCTGTGCACCTTTGCGATATAAGCACACTTCAGGCACTGCAAGGATTTACCACAGTGCTTTGCTGAATACCGGCTATCAGCAAACAGCAGAAACGCTCCCCACCAAAAGCACACCAAGTGTGAACTGGCCCTTGAGAGAATTTGATTGGTGATTACAAATTGTTGCAACCTGCAGTGTAGAACTCAGGGGCATATTTAAAATGATTTAAATATACCCCCAAGTTCTACTTATGGCCTCCTCCTCCCCACAGCCATACCAATCCTCACCAAAAAGTTACAAAGCACAGAAGCGCAAACAAAACAAAAAAGATGCAGGCCGACAATCGTAATTCTGGAAAATACCAATTGCACTAGCAAAAACCCGGCAATGCCTTATACATGTTCATGGCCTTGCTGTTGCTATTGGCAAAATGGGCACGATACACTTTTTGAATATAAACATGCCTAATACAAGAGGTCCGTAATTAGTTGATCTCCCTCTAAGATAGTTTATTATATTCTTTTTTGGCAGAGTACTTTGACTAGTCCAATTGGCTAAAAGTAAATCACATTTTGGCCAATAGGATTGTAAGCCGGCCCACCATGGCAAGGTAGACTCTTAGGGCTGGTTGGGGGAAGGGAGTGTGAGAGGTATTGGGGATGGCGGTTTTGAAGAGGGATAAGGGGGATAGGTGGCCATCATGGGTACCACTCTTACACCCCCAAGTGAAAAGTCTGGAAACACGATGACCACCTGATAAATAATTGGGATCCATCTGGATCCCTTTAGGCCTGGTTCAACATTGGGATCGCAAAAGGCAAATCGCAATCGCCTACGGAGTGTGATTGCATTTTTACCAAGCAATTGTGGCTCCATGTTGCAGTGATTACGTTTTTCGAGTCTCATTCCACAGAATGAGAACGGCACTCTAACTGCCACTGAAATGTTGCACGCAGTGCACCTTTGCGATATAAGCACACTTCAGGCACTGCAAGGATTTACCACAGTGCTTTGCTGAATACCGGCTATCAGCAAAGAGCAGAAACGCTCCCCACCAAAAGCACACCAAGTGTGAACTGGCCCTTGAGAGAATTTGATTGGTGCCTAACACAAGAGGTCCCTAATTAGTTGATCTCCCTCTAAGATAGTTTATTATATGCTTTTTTTGGCAGAGTACTTTGGCTAATCCAATTGGCTATAAGTAAATCACATTTTGGCCAATAGGATTGTAAGCCGGCCCACCATGGCAAGGTAGACTCTTAGGGCGGGTTGGGGGAAGGGAGTGTGAGAGGTATTGGGGATGGCGGTTTTGAAAAAGGATAAGGGGGATAGGTGGTCATCATGGGTACCACTCTTACACCCCCAAGTGAAAAGTCTGGAAACACGATGACCACCTGATAAATAATTGGGATCCATCTGGTTCCCTTTAGGCCTGGTTCAACATTGGGATCGCAAAAGGCAAATCGCAATTGCCTATGGAGTGTGATTGCATTTTTACCAAGCAATTGTGGCTCCATGTTGCAGTGATTACGTTTTTCGAGTCTCATTCCACAGAATGAGAACGGCACTCTAACTGCCACTGAAATGTTGCACGCTGTGCACCTTTGCGATATAAGCACACTTCAGGCACTGCAAGGATTTACCACAGTGCTTTGCTGAATACCGGCTATCAGCAAACAGCAGAAACGCTCCCCACCAAAAGCACACCAAGTGTGAACTGGCCCTTGAGAGAATTTGATTGGTGATTACAAATTGTTGCAACCTGCAGTGTAGAACTCAGGGGCATATTTAAAATGATTTAAATATACATCCAAGTTCTACTTATGGCCTCCTCCTCCCCACAGCCATACCAATCCTCACCAAAAAGTTACAAAGCACAGAAGCGCAAACAAAACAAAAAAGATGCAGGCCGACAATCGTAATTCTGGAAAATACCAATTGCACTAGCAAAAGCCCGGCAATGCAATATACATATTCATGGCCTTGCTGTTGCTATTGGCGAAATGGGCACGATACACTTTTTGAATATAAACATGCCTAATACAAGAGGTCCGTAATTAGTTGATCTCCCTCTAAGATAGTTTATTATATTCTTTTTTGGCAGAGTACTTTGGCTAATCCAATTGGCTAAAAGTAAATCACATTTTGGCCAATAGGATTGTAAGACGGCCCACCATGGCAAGGTAGACTCTTAGGGCGGGTTGGGGGAAGGGAGTGTGAGAGGTATTGTGGATAGCGGTTTTGAAGAGGGATAAGGGGGATAGGTGGCCATCATGGGTACCACTCTTACACCCCCAAGTGAAAAGTCTGGAAACACGATGACCACCTGATAAATAATTGGGATCCATCTGGATCCCTTTAGGCCTGGTTCAACATTGGGATCGCAAAAGGCAAATCGCAATCGCCTACGGAGTGTGATTGCATTTTTACCAAGCAATTGTGGCTCCATGTTGCAGTGATTACGTTTTTCGAGTCTCATTCCACAGAATAAGAACGGCACTCTAACTGCCACTGAAATGTTGCACGCAGTGCACCTTTGCGATATAAGCACACTTCAGGCACTGCAAGGATTTACCACAGTGCTTTGCTGAATACCGGCTATCAGCAAAGAGCAGAAACGCTCCCCACCAAAAGCACACCAAGTGTGAACTGGCCCTTGAGAGAATTTGATTGGTGCCTAACACAAGAGGTCCCTAATTAGTTGATCTCCCTCTAAGATAGTTTATTATATGCTTTTTTTGGCAGAGTACTTTGGCTAATCCAATTGGCTAAAAGTAAATCACATTTTGGCCAATAGGATTGTAAGCCGGCCCACCATGGCAAGGTAGACTCTTAGGGGGAGTTGGGGGAAGGGAGTGTGAGAGGTATTGGGGATGGCGGTTTTGAAAAAGGATAAGGGGGATAGGTGGTCATCATGGGTACCACTCTTACACCCCCAAGTGAAAAGTCTGGAAACACGATGACCACCTGATAAATAATTGGGATCCATCTGGTTCCCTTTAGGCCTGGTTCAACATTGGGATCGCAAAAGGCAAATCGCAATCGCCTATGGAGTGTGATTGCATTTTTACCAAGCAATTGTGGCTCCATGTTGCAGTGATTACGTTTTTCGAGTCTCATTCCACAGAATGAGAACGGCACTCTAACTGCCACTGAAATGTTGCACGCTGTGCACCTTTGCGATATGAGCACACTTCAGGCACTGCAAGGATTTACCACAGTGCTTTGCTGAATACCTGCTATCAGCAAACAGCAGAAACGCTCCCCACCAAAAGCACACCAAGTGTGAACTGGCCCTTGAGAGAATTTGATTGGTGATTACAAATTGTTGCAACCTGCAGTGTAGAACTCAGGGGCATATTTAAAATGATTTAAATATACCCCCAAGTTCTACTTATGGCCTCCTCCTCCCCACAGCCATACCAATCCTCACCAAAAAGTTACAAAGCACAGAAGCGCAAACAAAACAAAAAAGATGCAGGCCGACAATCGTAATTCTGGAAAATACCAATTGCACTAGCAAAAAACAGGCAATGCAATATACATGTTCATGGCCTTGCTGTTGCTATTGGCAAAATGGGCACGATACACTTTTTGAATATAAACATGCCTAATACAAGAGGTCCGTAATTAGTTGATCTCCCTCTAAGATAGTTTATTATATTCTTTTTTGGCAGAGTACTTTGACTAATCCAATTGGCTAAAAGTAAATCACATTTTGGCCAATAGGATTGTAAGCCGGCCCACCATGGCAAGGTAGACTCTTAGGGCGGGTTGGGGAAGGGAGTGTGAGAGGTATTGGGGATGGCGGTTTTGAAGAGGGATAAGGGGGATAGGTGGCCATCATGGGTACCACTCTTACACCCCCAAGTGAAAAATCTGGAAACACGATGACCACCTGATAAATAATTGGGATCCATCTGGTTCCCTTTAGGCCTGGTTCAACATTGGGATCGCAAAAGGCAAATCGCAATCGCCTATGGAGTGTGATTGCATTTTTACCAAGCAATTGTGGCTCCATGTTGCAGTGATTACGTTTTTCGAGTCTCATTCCACAGAATGAGAACGGCACTCTAACTGCCACTGAAATGTTGCACGCTGTGCATCTTTGCGATATAAGCACACTTCAGGCACTGCAAGGATTTACCACAGTGCTTTGCTGAATACCGGCTATCAGCAAAGAGCAGAAACGCTCCCCACCAAAAGCACACCAAGTGTGAACTGGCCCTTGAGAGAATTTGATTGGTGATTACAAATTGTTGCAACCTGCAGTGTAGAACTCAGGGGCATATTTAAAATGATTTAAATATACCTCCAAGTTCTACTTATGGCTTCCTCCTCCCCACAGCCATACCAATCCTCACCAAAAAGTTACAAAGCACAGAAGCGCAAACAAAACAAAAAAGATGCAGGCCGACAATCGTAATTCTGGAAAATAACAATTGCACTAGCAAAAACCCGGCAATGCAATATACATGTTCATGGCCTTGCTGTTGCTATTGGCGAAATGGGCACGATACACTTTTTGAATATAAACATGCCTAATACAAGAGGTCCGTAATTAGTTGATCTCCCTCTAAGATAGTTTATTATATTCTTTTTTTGGCAGAGTACTTTGGCTAATCCAATTGGCTAAAAGTAAATCACATTTTGGCCCATAGGATTGTAAGCCGGCCCACCATGGCAAGGTAGACTCTTAGGGCGGGTTGGGGGAAGGGAGTGTGAGAGGTATTGGGGATGGCGGTTTTGAAGAGGGATAAGGGGGATAGGTGGTCATCATGGGTACCACTCTTACACCCCCAAGTGAAAAGTCTGGAAACACGATGACCACCTGATAAATAATTGGGATCCATCTGGTTCCCTTTAGGCCTGGTTCAACATTGGGATCGCAAAAGGCAAATCGCAATCGCCTATGGAGTGTGATTGCATTTTTACCAAGCAATTGTGGCTCCATGTTGCAGTGATTACGTTTTTCGAGTCTCATTCCACAGAATGAGAACGGCACTCTAACTGCCACTGAAATGTTGCACGCTGTGCACCTTTGCGATATAAGCACACTTCAGGCACTGCAAGGATTTACCACAGTGCTTTGCTGAATACCGGCTATCAGCAAAGAGCAGAAACGCTCCCCACCAAAAGCACACCAAGTGTGAACTGGCCCTTGAGAGAATTTGATTGGTGATTACAAATTGTTGCAACCTGCAGTGTAGAACTCAGGGGCATATTTAAAATGATTTAAATATACCTCCAAGTTCTACTTATGGCCTCCTCCTCCCCACAGCCATACCAATCCTCACCAAAAAGTTACAAAGCACAGAAGCGCAAACAAAACAAAAAAGATGCAGGCCGACAATCGTAATTCTGGAAAATACCAATTGTACTAGCAAAAACCCGGCAATGCAATATACATGTTCATGGCCTTGCTGTTGCCATTGGCGAAATGGGCACGATACACTTTTTGAATATAAACATGCCTAATACAAGAGGTCCGTAATTAGTTGATCTCCCTCTAAGATAGTTTATTATATTCTTTTTTGGCAGAGTACTTTGACTAATCCAATTGGCTAAAAGTAAATCACATTTTGGCCAATAGGATTGTAAGCCGGCCCACCATGGCAAGGTAGACTCTTAGGGCGGGTTGGGGGAAGGGAGTGTGAGAGGTATTGGGGATGGCAGTTTTGAAGAGGGATAAGGGGGATAGGTGGCCATCATGGGTACCACTCTTACACCCCCAAGTGAAAAGTCTGGAAACACGATGACCACCTGATAAATAATTGGGATCCATCTGGATCCCTTTAGGCCTGGTTAAACATTGGGATCGCAAAAGGCAAATCGCAATCGCCTATGGAGTGTGATTGCATTTTTACCAAGCAATTGTGGCTCCATGTTGCAGTGATTACGTTTTTCGAGTCTCATTCCACAGAATGAGAACGGCACTCTAACTGCCACTGAAATGTTGCACGCAGTGCACCTTTGCGATATAAGCACACTTGAGGCACTGCAAGGATTTACCACAGTGCTTTGCTGAATACCAGCTATCAGCAAAGAGCAGAAACGCTCCCCACCAAAAGCACACCAAGTGTGAACTGGCCCTTGAGAGAATTTGATTGGTGCCTAACACAAGAGGTCCCTAATTAGTTGATCTCCCTCTAAGATAGTTTATTATATGCTTTTTTTGGCAGAGTACTTTGGCTAATCCAAATGGCTAAAAGTAAATCACATTTTGGCCAATAGGATTGTAAGTCGGCCCACCATGGCAAGGTAGACTCTTAGGGGGGGTTGGGGGAAGGGAGTGTGAGAGGTATTGGGAATGGCGGTTTTGAAAAAGGATAAGGGGGATAGGTGGTCATCATGGGTACCACTCTTACACCCCCAAGTGAAAAGTCTGGAAACACGATGACCACCTGATAAATAATTGGGATCCATCTGGTTCCCTTTAGGCCTGGTTCAACATTGGGATCGCAAAAGGCAAATCGCAATCGCCTATGGAGTGTGATTGCATTTTTACCAAGCAATTGTGGCTCCATGTTGCAGTGATTACGTTTTTCGAGTCTCATTCCACAGAATGAGAACGGCACTCTAACTGCCACTGAAATGTTGCACGCTGTGCATCTTTGCGATATAAGCACACTTCAGGCACTGCAAGGATTTACCACAGTGCTTTGCTGAATACCGGCTATCAGCAAAGAGCAGAAACGCTCCCCACCAAAAGCACACCAAGTGTGAACTGGCCCTTGAGAGAATTTGATTGGTGCCTAACACAAGAGGTCCCTAATTAGTTGATCTCCCTCTAAGATAGTTTATTATATGCTTTTTTTGGCAGAGTACTTTGGCTAGTCCAATTGGCTAAAAGTAAATCACATTTTGGCCAATAGGATTGTAAGCCGGCCCACCATGGCAAGGTAGACTCTTAGGGTGGGTTGGGGGAAGGGAGTGTGAGAGGTATTGGGGATGGCGGTTTTGAAGAGGGATAAGGGGGATAGGTGGTCATCATGGGTACCACTCTTAGACCCCCAAGTGAAAAGTCTGGAAACACGATGACCACCTGATAAATAATTGGGATCCATCTGGTTCCCTTTAGGCCTGGTTCAACATTGGGATCGCAAAAGGCAAATCGCAATCGCCTATGGAGTGTGATTGCATTTTTACCAAGCAATTGTGGCTCCATGTTGCAGTGATTACGTTTTTCGAGTCTCATTCCACAGAATGAGAACGGCACTCTAACTGCCACTGAAATGTTGCACGCTGTGCACCTTTGCGATATAAGCACACTTCAGGCACTGCAAGGATTTACCACAGTGCTTTGCTGAATACCGGCTATCAGCAAAGAGCAGAAACGCTCCCCACCAAAAGCACACCAAGTGTGAACTGGCCCTTGAGAGAATTTGATTGGTGATTACAAATTGTTGCAACCTGCAGTGTAGAACTCAGGGGCATATTTAAAATGATTTAAATATACCCCCAAGTTCTACTTATGGCCTCCTCCTCCCCACAGCCATATCAATCCTCACCAAAAAGTTACAAAGCACAGAAGCGCAAACAAAACAAAAAAGATGCAGGCCGACAATCGTAATTCTGGAAAATACCAATTGCACTAGCAAAAACCCGGCAATGCAATATACATGTTCATGGCCTTGCTGTTGCTATTGGCAAAATGGGCACGATACACTTTTTGAATATAAACATGCCTAATACAAGAGGTCCGTAATTAGTTGATCTCCCTCTAAGATAGTTTATTATATTCTTTTTTGGCAGAGTACTTTGACTAATCCAATTGGCTAAAAGTAAATCACATTTTGCCCAATAGGATTGTAAGCCGGCCCACCATGGCAAGGTAGACTCTTAGGGCGGGTTGGGGAAGGGAGTGTGAGAGGTATTGGGGATGGCGGTTTTGAAGAGGGATAAGGGGGATAGGTGGCCATCATGGGTACCACTCTTACACCCCCAAGTGAAAAGTCTGGAAACACGATGACCACCTGATAAATAATTGGGATCCATCTGGATCCCTTTAGGCCTGGTTAAACATTGGGATCGCAAAAGGCAAATCGCAATCGCCTATGGAGTGTGATTGCATTTTTACCAAGCAATTGTGGTTCCATGTTGCAGTGATTACGTTTTTTGAGTCTCATTCCACAGAATGAGAACGGCACTCTAACTGCCACTGAAATGTTGCACGCAGTGCACCTTTGCGATATAAGCACACTTCAGGCACTGCAAGGATTTACCACAGTGCTTTGCTGAATACAGGCTATCAGCAAAGAGCAGAAACGCTCCCCACCAAAAGCACACCAAGTGTGAACTGGCCCTTGAGAGAATTTGATTGGTGCCTAACACAAGAGGTCCCTAATTAGTTGATCTCCCTCTAAGATAGTTTATTATATGCTTTTTTTGGCAGAGTACTTTGGCTAATCCAAATGGCTAAAAGTAAATCACATTTTGGCCAATAGGATTGTAAGCCGGCCCACCATGGCAAGGTAGACTCTTAGGGGGGTTGGGGGAAGGGAGTGTGAGAGGTATTGGGAATGGCGGTTTTGAAAAAGGATAAGGGGGATAGGTGGTCATCATGGGTACCACTCTTACACCCCCAAGTGAAAAGTTTGGAAACACGATGACCACCTGATAAATAATTGGGATCCATCTGGTTCCCTTTAGGCCTGGTTTAACATTGGGATCGCAAAAGGCAAATCGCAATCGCCTATGGAGTGTGATTGCATTTTTACCAAGCAATTGTGGCTCCATGTTGCAGTGATTACGTTTTTCGAGTCTCATTCCACAGAATGAGAACGGCACTCTAACTGCCACTGAAATGTTGCACGCTGTGCACCTTTGCGATATAAGCACACTTCAGGCACTGCAAGGATTTACCACAGTGCTTTGCTGAATACCGGCTATCAGCAAACAGCAGAAACGCTCCCCACCAAAAGCACACCAAGTGTGAACTGGCCCTTGAGAGAATTTGATTGGTGATTACAAATTGTTGCAACCTGCAGTGTAGAACTCAGGGGCATATTTAAAATGATTTAAATATACCCCCAAGTTCTACTTATGGCCTCCTCCTCCCCACAGCCATACCAATCCTCACCAAAAAGTTACAAAGCACAGAAGCGCAAACAAAACAAAAAAGATGCAGGCCGACAATCGTAATTCTGGAAAATACCAATTGCACTAGCAAAAACCCGGCAATGCCTTATACATGTTCATGGCCTTGCTGTTGCTATTGGCAAAATGGGCACGATACACTTTTTGAATATAAACATGCCTAATACAAGAGGTCCGTAATTAGTTGATCTCCCTCTAAGATAGTTTATTATATTCTTTTTTGGCAGAGTACTTTGACTAGTCCAATTGGCTAAAAGTAAATCACATTTTGGCCAATAGGATTGTAAGCCGGCCCACCATGGCAAGGTAGACTCTTAGGGCTGGTTGGGGGAAGGGAGTGTGAGAGGTATTGGGGATGGCGGTTTTGAAGAGGGATAAGGGGGATAGGTGGCCATCATGGGTACCACTCTTACACCCCCAAGTGAAAAGTCTGGAAACACGATGACCACCTGATAAATAATTGGGATCCATCTGGATCCCTTTAGGCCTGGTTCAACATTGGGATCGCAAAAGGCAAATCGCAATCGCCTACGGAGTGTGATTGCATTTTTACCAAGCAATTGTGGCTCCATGTTGCAGTGATTACGTTTTTCGAGTCTCATTCCACAGAATGAGAACGGCACTCTAACTGCCACTGAAATGTTGCACGCAGTGCACCTTTGCGATATAAGCACACTTCAGGCACTGCAAGGATTTACCACAGTGCTTTGCTGAATACCGGCTATCAGCAAAGAGCAGAAACGCTCCCCACCAAAAGCACACCAAGTGTGAACTGGCCCTTGAGAGAATTTGATTGGTGCCTAACACAAGAGGTCCCTAATTAGTTGATCTCCCTCTAAGATAGTTTATTATATGCTTTTTTTGGCAGAGTACTTTGGCTAATCCAATTGGCTATAAGTAAATCACATTTTGGCCAATAGGATTGTAAGCCGGCCCACCATGGCAAGGTAGACTCTTAGGGCGGGTTGGGGGAAGGGAGTGTGAGAGGTATTGGGGATGGCGGTTTTGAAAAAGGATAAGGGGGATAGGTGGTCATCATGGGTACCACTCTTACACCCCCAAGTGAAAAGTCTGGAAACACGATGACCACCTGATAAATAATTGGGATCCATCTGGTTCCCTTTAGGCCTGGTTCAACATTGGGATCGCAAAAGGCAAATCGCAATTGCCTATGGAGTGTGATTGCATTTTTACCAAGCAATTGTGGCTCCATGTTGCAGTGATTACGTTTTTCGAGTCTCATTCCACAGAATGAGAACGGCACTCTAACTGCCACTGAAATGTTGCACGCTGTGCACCTTTGCGATATAAGCACACTTCAGGCACTGCAAGGATTTACCACAGTGCTTTGCTGAATACCGGCTATCAGCAAACAGCAGAAACGCTCCCCACCAAAAGCACACCAAGTGTGAACTGGCCCTTGAGAGAATTTGATTGGTGATTACAAATTGTTGCAACCTGCAGTGTAGAACTCAGGGGCATATTTAAAATGATTTAAATATACATCCAAGTTCTACTTATGGCCTCCTCCTCCCCACAGCCATACCAATCCTCACCAAAAAGTTACAAAGCACAGAAGCGCAAACAAAACAAAAAAGATGCAGGCCGACAATCGTAATTCTGGAAAATACCAATTGCACTAGCAAAAGCCCGGCAATGCAATATACATATTCATGGCCTTGCTGTTGCTATTGGCGAAATGGGCACGATACACTTTTTGAATATAAACATGCCTAATACAAGAGGTCCGTAATTAGTTGATCTCCCTCTAAGATAGTTTATTATATTCTTTTTTGGCAGAGTACTTTGGCTAATCCAATTGGCTAAAAGTAAATCACATTTTGGCCAATAGGATTGTAAGACGGCCCACCATGGCAAGGTAGACTCTTAGGGCGGGTTGGGGGAAGGGAGTGTGAGAGGTATTGTGGATAGCGGTTTTGAAGAGGGATAAGGGGGATAGGTGGCCATCATGGGTACCACTCTTACACCCCCAAGTGAAAAGTCTGGAAACACGATGACCACCTGATAAATAATTGGGATCCATCTGGATCCCTTTAGGCCTGGTTCAACATTGGGATCGCAAAAGGCAAATCGCAATCGCCTACGGAGTGTGATTGCATTTTTACCAAGCAATTGTGGCTCCATGTTGCAGTGATTACGTTTTTCGAGTCTCATTCCACAGAATAAGAACGGCACTCTAACTGCCACTGAAATGTTGCACGCAGTGCACCTTTGCGATATAAGCACACTTCAGGCACTGCAAGGATTTACCACAGTGCTTTGCTGAATACCGGCTATCAGCAAAGAGCAGAAACGCTCCCCACCAAAAGCACACCAAGTGTGAACTGGCCCTTGAGAGAATTTGATTGGTGCCTAACACAAGAGGTCCCTAATTAGTTGATCTCCCTCTAAGATAGTTTATTATATGCTTTTTTTGGCAGAGTACTTTGGCTAATCCAATTGGCTAAAAGTAAATCACATTTTGGCCAATAGGATTGTAAGCCGGCCCACCATGGCAAGGTAGACTCTTAGGGGGAGTTGGGGGAAGGGAGTGTGAGAGGTATTGGGGATGGCGGTTTTGAAAAAGGATAAGGGGGATAGGTGGTCATCATGGGTACCACTCTTACACCCCCAAGTGAAAAGTCTGGAAACACGATGACCACCTGATAAATAATTGGGATCCATCTGGTTCCCTTTAGGCCTGGTTCAACATTGGGATCGCAAAAGGCAAATCGCAATCGCCTATGGAGTGTGATTGCATTTTTACCAAGCAATTGTGGCTCCATGTTGCAGTGATTACGTTTTTCGAGTCTCATTCCACAGAATGAGAACGGCACTCTAACTGCCACTGAAATGTTGCACGCTGTGCACCTTTGCGATATGAGCACACTTCAGGCACTGCAAGGATTTACCACAGTGCTTTGCTGAATACCTGCTATCAGCAAACAGCAGAAACGCTCCCCACCAAAAGCACACCAAGTGTGAACTGGCCCTTGAGAGAATTTGATTGGTGATTACAAATTGTTGCAACCTGCAGTGTAGAACTCAGGGGCATATTTAAAATGATTTAAATATACCCCCAAGTTCTACTTATGGCCTCCTCCTCCCCACAGCCATACCAATCCTCACCAAAAAGTTACAAAGCACAGAAGCGCAAACAAAACAAAAAAGATGCAGGCCGACAATCGTAATTCTGGAAAATACCAATTGCACTAGCAAAAAACAGGCAATGCAATATACATGTTCATGGCCTTGCTGTTGCTATTGGCAAAATGGGCACGATACACTTTTTGAATATAAACATGCCTAATACAAGAGGTCCGTAATTAGTTGATCTCCCTCTAAGATAGTTTATTATATTCTTTTTTGGCAGAGTACTTTGACTAATCCAATTGGCTAAAAGTAAATCACATTTTGGCCAATAGGATTGTAAGCCGGCCCACCATGGCAAGGTAGACTCTTAGGGCGGGTTGGGGAAGGGAGTGTGAGAGGTATTGGGGATGGCGGTTTTGAAGAGGGATAAGGGGGATAGGTGGCCATCATGGGTACCACTCTTACACCCCCAAGTGAAAAATCTGGAAACACGATGACCACCTGATAAATAATTGGGATCCATCTGGTTCCCTTTAGGCCTGGTTCAACATTGGGATCGCAAAAGGCAAATCGCAATCGCCTATGGAGTGTGATTGCATTTTTACCAAGCAATTGTGGCTCCATGTTGCAGTGATTACGTTTTTCGAGTCTCATTCCACAGAATGAGAACGGCACTCTAACTGCCACTGAAATGTTGCACGCTGTGCATCTTTGCGATATAAGCACACTTCAGGCACTGCAAGGATTTACCACAGTGCTTTGCTGAATACCGGCTATCAGCAAAGAGCAGAAACGCTCCCCACCAAAAGCACACCAAGTGTGAACTGGCCCTTGAGAGAATTTGATTGGTGATTACAAATTGTTGCAACCTGCAGTGTAGAACTCAGGGGCATATTTAAAATGATTTAAATATACCTCCAAGTTCTACTTATGGCTTCCTCCTCCCCACAGCCATACCAATCCTCACCAAAAAGTTACAAAGCACAGAAGCGCAAACAAAACAAAAAAGATGCAGGCCGACAATCGTAATTCTGGAAAATAACAATTGCACTAGCAAAAACCCGGCAATGCAATATACATGTTCATGGCCTTGCTGTTGCTATTGGCGAAATGGGCACGATACACTTTTTGAATATAAACATGCCTAATACAAGAGGTCCGTAATTAGTTGATCTCCCTCTAAGATAGTTTATTATATTCTTTTTTTGGCAGAGTACTTTGGCTAATCCAATTGGCTAAAAGTAAATCACATTTTGGCCCATAGGATTGTAAGCCGGCCCACCATGGCAAGGTAGACTCTTAGGGCGGGTTGGGGGAAGGGAGTGTGAGAGGTATTGGGGATGGCGGTTTTGAAGAGGGATAAGGGGGATAGGTGGTCATCATGGGTACCACTCTTACACCCCCAAGTGAAAAGTCTGGAAACACGATGACCACCTGATAAATAATTGGGATCCATCTGGTTCCCTTTAGGCCTGGTTCAACATTGGGATCGCAAAAGGCAAATCGCAATCGCCTATGGAGTGTGATTGCATTTTTACCAAGCAATTGTGGCTCCATGTTGCAGTGATTACGTTTTTCGAGTCTCATTCCACAGAATGAGAACGGCACTCTAACTGCCACTGAAATGTTGCACGCTGTGCACCTTTGCGATATAAGCACACTTCAGGCACTGCAAGGATTTACCACAGTGCTTTGCTGAATACCGGCTATCAGCAAAGAGCAGAAACGCTCCCCACCAAAAGCACACCAAGTGTGAACTGGCCCTTGAGAGAATTTGATTGGTGATTACAAATTGTTGCAACCTGCAGTGTAGAACTCAGGGGCATATTTAAAATGATTTAAATATACCTCCAAGTTCTACTTATGGCCTCCTCCTCCCCACAGCCATACCAATCCTCACCAAAAAGTTACAAAGCACAGAAGCGCAAACAAAACAAAAAAGATGCAGGCCGACAATCGTAATTCTGGAAAATACCAATTGTACTAGCAAAAACCCGGCAATGCAATATACATGTTCATGGCCTTGCTGTTGCCATTGGCGAAATGGGCACGATACACTTTTTGAATATAAACATGCCTAATACAAGAGGTCCGTAATTAGTTGATCTCCCTCTAAGATAGTTTATTATATTCTTTTTTGGCAGAGTACTTTGACTAATCCAATTGGCTAAAAGTAAATCACATTTTGGCCAATAGGATTGTAAGCCGGCCCACCATGGCAAGGTAGACTCTTAGGGCGGGTTGGGGGAAGGGAGTGTGAGAGGTATTGGGGATGGCAGTTTTGAAGAGGGATAAGGGGGATAGGTGGCCATCATGGGTACCACTCTTACACCCCCAAGTGAAAAGTCTGGAAACACGATGACCACCTGATAAATAATTGGGATCCATCTGGATCCCTTTAGGCCTGGTTAAACATTGGGATCGCAAAAGGCAAATCGCAATCGCCTATGGAGTGTGATTGCATTTTTACCAAGCAATTGTGGCTCCATGTTGCAGTGATTACGTTTTTCGAGTCTCATTCCACAGAATGAGAACGGCACTCTAACTGCCACTGAAATGTTGCACGCAGTGCACCTTTGCGATATAAGCACACTTGAGGCACTGCAAGGATTTACCACAGTGCTTTGCTGAATACCAGCTATCAGCAAAGAGCAGAAACGCTCCCCACCAAAAGCACACCAAGTGTGAACTGGCCCTTGAGAGAATTTGATTGGTGCCTAACACAAGAGGTCCCTAATTAGTTGATCTCCCTCTAAGATAGTTTATTATATGCTTTTTTTGGCAGAGTACTTTGGCTAATCCAAATGGCTAAAAGTAAATCACATTTTGGCCAATAGGATTGTAAGTCGGCCCACCATGGCAAGGTAGACTCTTAGGGGGGGTTGGGGGAAGGGAGTGTGAGAGGTATTGGGAATGGCGGTTTTGAAAAAGGATAAGGGGGATAGGTGGTCATCATGGGTACCACTCTTACACCCCCAAGTGAAAAGTCTGGAAACACGATGACCACCTGATAAATAATTGGGATCCATCTGGTTCCCTTTAGGCCTGGTTCAACATTGGGATCGCAAAAGGCAAATCGCAATCGCCTATGGAGTGTGATTGCATTTTTACCAAGCAATTGTGGCTCCATGTTGCAGTGATTACGTTTTTCGAGTCTCATTCCACAGAATGAGAACGGCACTCTAACTGCCACTGAAATGTTGCACGCTGTGCATCTTTGCGATATAAGCACACTTCAGGCACTGCAAGGATTTACCACAGTGCTTTGCTGAATACCGGCTATCAGCAAAGAGCAGAAACGCTCCCCACCAAAAGCACACCAAGTGTGAACTGGCCCTTGAGAGAATTTGATTGGTGCCTAACACAAGAGGTCCCTAATTAGTTGATCTCCCTCTAAGATAGTTTATTATATGCTTTTTTTGGCAGAGTACTTTGGCTAGTCCAATTGGCTAAAAGTAAATCACATTTTGGCCAATAGGATTGTAAGCCGGCCCACCATGGCAAGGTAGACTCTTAGGGTGGGTTGGGGGAAGGGAGTGTGAGAGGTATTGGGGATGGCGGTTTTGAAGAGGGATAAGACGGATAGGTGGTCATCATGGGTACCACTCTTAGACCCCCAAGTGAAAAGTCTGGAAACACGATGACCACCTGATAAATAATTGGGATCCATCTGGTTCCCTTTAGGCCTGGTTCAACATTGGGATCGCAAAAGGCAAATCGCAATCGCCTATGGAGTGTGATTGCATTTTTACCAAGCAATTGTGGCTCCATGTTGCAGTGATTACGTTTTTCGAGTCTCATTCCACAGAATGAGAACGGCACTCTAACTGCCACTGAAATGTTGCACGCTGTGCACCTTTGCGATATAAGCACACTTCAGGCACTGCAAGGATTTACCACAGTGCTTTGCTGAATACCGGCTATCAGCAAAGAGCAGAAACGCTCCCCACCAAAAGCACACCAAGTGTGAACTGGCCCTTGAGAGAATTTGATTGGTGATTACAAATTGTTGCAACCTGCAGTGTAGAACTCAGGGGCATATTTAAAATGATTTAAATATACCCCCAAGTTCTACTTATGGCCTCCTCCTCCCCACAGCCATACCAATCCTCACCAAAAAGTTACAAAGCACAGAAGCGCAAACAAAACAAAAAAGATGCAGGCCGACAATCGTAATTCTGGAAAATACCAATTGCACTAGCAAAAACCCGGCAATGCAATATACATGTTCATGGCCTTGCTGTTGCTATTGGCAAAATGGGCACGATACACTTTTTGAATATAAACATGCCTAATACAAGAGGTCCGTAATTAGTTGATCTCCCTCTAAGATAGTTTATTATATTCTTTTTTGGCAGAGTACTTTGACTAATCCAATTGGCTAAAAGTAAATCACATTTTGCCCAATAGGATTGTAAGCCGGCCCACCATGGCAAGGTAGACTCTTAGGGCGGGTTGGGGGAAGGGAGTGTGAGAGGTATTGGGGATGGCGGTTTTGAAGAGGGATAAGGGGGATTGGTGGCCATCATGGGTACCACTCTTACACCCCCAAGTGAAAAGTCTGGAAACACGATGACCACCTGATAAATAATTGGGATCCATCTGGATCCCTTTAGGCCTGGTTAAACATTGGGATCGCAAAAGGCAAATCGCAATCGCCTATGGAGTGTGATTGCATTTTTACCAAGCAATTGTGGTTCCATGTTGCAGTGATTACGTTTTTTGAGTCTCATTCCACAGAATGAGAACGGCACTCTAACTGCCACTGAAATGTTGCACGCAGTGCACCTTTGCGATATAAGCACACTTCAGGCACTGCAAGGATTTACCACAGTGCTTTGCTGAATACAGGCTATCAGCAAAGAGCAGAAACGCTCCCCACCAAAAGCACACCAAGTGTGAACTGGCCCTTGAGAGAATTTGATTGGTGCCTAACACAAGAGGTCCCTAATTAGTTGATCTCCCTCTAAGATAGTTTATTATATGCTTTTTTTGGCAGAGTACTTTGGCTAATCCAAATGGCTAAAAGTAAATCACATTTTGGCCAATAGGATTGTAAGCCGGCCCACCATGGCAAGGTAGACTCTTAGGGGGGTTGGGGGAAGGGAGTGTGAGAGGTATTGGGAATGGCGGTTTTGAAAAAGGATAAGGGGGATAGGTGGTCATCATGGGTACCACTCTTACACCCCCAAGTGAAAAGTTTGGAAACACGATGACCACCTGATAAATAATTGGGATCCATCTGGTTCCCTTTAGGCCTGGTTCAACATTGGGATCGCAAAAGGCAAATCGCAATCGCCTATGGAGTGTGATTGCATTTTTACCAAGCAATTGTGGCTCCATGTTGCAGTGATTACGTTTTTCGAGTCTCATTCCACAGAATGAGAACGGCACTCTAACTGCCACTGAAATGTTGCACGCTGTGCACCTTTGCGATATAAGCACACTTCAGGCACTGCAAGGATTTACCACAGTGCTTTGCTGAATACCGGCTATCAGCAAACAGCAGAAACGCTCCCCACCAAAAGCACACCAAGTGTGAACTGGCCCTTGAGAGAATTTGATTGGTGATTACAAATTGTTGCAACCTGCAGTGTAGAACTCAGGGGCATATTTAAAATGATTTAAATATACCCCCAAGTTCTACTTATGGCCTCCTCCTCCCCACAGCCATACCAATCCTCACCAAAAAGTTACAAAGCACAGAAGCGCAAACAAAACAAAAAAGATGCAGGCCGACAATCGTAATTCTGGAAAATACCAATTGCACTAGCAAAAACCCGGCAATGCCTTATACATGTTCATGGCCTTGCTGTTGCTATTGGCAAAATGGGCACGATACACTTTTTGAATATAAACATGCCTAATACAAGAGGTCCGTAATTAGTTGATCTCCCTCTAAGATAGTTTATTATATTCTTTTTTGGCAGAGTACTTTGACTAGTCCAATTGGCTAAAAGTAAATCACATTTTGGCCAATCGGATTGTAAGCCGGCCCACCATGGCAAGGTAGACTCTTAGGGCTGGTTGGGGGAAGGGAGTGTGAGAGGTATTGGGGATGGCGGTTTTGAAGAGGGATAAGGGGGATAGGTGGCCATCATGGGTACCACTCTTACACCCCCAAGTGAAAAGTCTGGAAACACGATGACCACCTGATAAATAATTGGGATCCATCTGGATCCCTTTAGGCCTGGTTAAACATTGGGATCGCAAAAGGCAAATCGCAATCGCCTATGGAGTGTGATTGCATTTTTACCAAGCAATTGTGGCTCCATGTTGCAGTGATTACGTTTTTCGAGTCTCATTCCACAGAATGAGAACGGCACTCTAACTGCCACTGAAATGTTGCACGCAGTGCACCTTTGCGATATAAGCACACTTCAGGCACTGCAAGGATTTACCACAGTGCTTTGCTGAATACCGGCTATCAGCAAAGAGCAGAAACGCTCCCCACCAAAAGCACACCAAGTGTGAACTGGCCCTTGAGAGAATTTGATTGGTGCCTAACACAAGAGGTCCCTAATTAGTTGATCTCCCTCTAAGATAGTTTATTATATGCTTTTTTTGGCAGAGTACTTTGGCTAATCCAATTGGCTAAAAGTAAATCACATTTTGGCCAATAGGATTGTAAGCCGGCCCACCATGGCAAGGTAGACTCTTAGGGCGGGTTGGGGGAAGGGAGTGTGAGAGGTATTGGGGATGGCGGTTTTGAAAAAGGATAAGGGGGATAGGTGGTCATCATGGGTACCACTCTTACACCCCCAAGTGAAAAGTCTGGAAACACGATGACCACCTGATAAATAATTGGGATCCATCTGGTTCCCTTTAGGCCTGGTTCAACATTGGGATCGCAAAAGGCAAATCGCAATTGCCTATGGAGTGTGATTGCATTTTTACCAAGCAATTGTGGCTCCATGTTGCAGTGATTACGTTTTTCGAGTCTCATTCCACAGAATGAGAACGGCACTCTAACTGCCACTGAAATGTTGCACGCTGTGCACCTTTGCGATATAAGCACACTTCAGGCACTGCAAGGATTTACCACAGTGCTTTGCTGAATACTGGCTATCAGCAAACAGCAGAAACGCTCCCCACCAAAAGCACACCAAGTGTGAACTGGCCCTTGAGAGAATTTGATTGGTGATTACAAATTGTTGCAACCTGCAGTGTAGAACTCAGGGGCATATTTAAAATGATTTAAATATACATCCAAGTTCTACTTATGGCCTCCTCCTCCCCACAGCCATACCAATCCTCACCAAAAAGTTACAAAGCACAGAAGCGCAAACAAAACAAAAAAGATGCAGGCCGACAATCGTAATTCTGGAAAATACCAATTGCACTAGCAAAAGCCCGGCAATGCAATATACATATTCATGGCCTTGCTGTTGCTATTGGCGAAATGGGCACGATACACTTTTTGAATATAAACATGCCTAATACAAGAGGTCCGTAATTAGTTGATCTCCCTCTAAGATAGTTTATTATATTCTTTTTTGGCAGAGTACTTTGGCTAATCCAATTGGCTAAAAGTAAATCACATTTTGGCCAATAGGATTGTAAGACGGCCCACCATGGCAAGGTAGACTCTTAGGGCGGGTTGGGGGAAGGGAGTGTGAGAGGTATTGTGGATAGCGGTTTTGAAGAGGGATAAGGGGGATAGGTGGCCATCATGGGTACCACTCTTACACCCCCAAGTGAAAAGTCTGGAAACACGATGACCACCTGATAAATAATTGGGATCCATCTGGATCCCTTTAGGCCTGGTTCAACATTGGGATCGCAAAAGGCAAATCGCAATCGCCTACGGAGTGTGATTGCATTTTTACCAAGCAATTGTGGCTCCATGTTGCAGTGATTACGTTTTTCGAGTCTCATTCCACAGAATAAGAACGGCACTCTAACTGCCACTGAAATGTTGCACGCAGTGCACCTTTGCGATATAAGCACACTTCAGGCACTGCAAGGATTTACCACAGTGCTTTGCTGAATACCGGCTATCAGCAAAGAGCAGAAACGCTCCCCACCAAAAGCACACCAAGTGTGAACTGGCCCTTGAGAGAATTTGATTGGTGCCTAACACAAGAGGTCCCTAATTAGTTGATCTCCCTCTAAGATAGTTTATTATATGCTTTTTTTGGCAGAGTACTTTGGCTAATCCAATTGGCTAAAAGTAAATCACATTTTGGCCAATAGGATTGTAAGCCGGCCCACCATGGCAAGGTAGACTCTTAGGGGGAGTTGGGGGAAGGGAGTGTGAGAGGTATTGGGGATGGCGGTTTTGAAAAAGGATAAGGGGGATAGGTGGTCATCATGGGTACCACTCTTACACCCCCAAGTGAAAAGTCTGGAAACACGATGACCACCTGATAAATAATTGGGATCCATCTGGTTCCCTTTAGGCCTGGTTCAACATTGGGATCGCAAAAGGCAAATCGCAATCGCCTATGGAGTGTGATTGCATTTTTACCAAGCAATTGTGGCTCCATGTTGCAGTGATTACGTTTTTCGAGTCTCATTCCACAGAATGAGAACGGCACTCTAACTGCCACTGAAATGTTGCACGCTGTGCACCTTTGCGATATGAGCACACTTCAGGCACTGCAAGGATTTACCACAGTGCTTTGCTGAATACCTGCTATCAGCAAACAGCAGAAACGCTCCCCACCAAAAGCACACCAAGTGTGAACTGGCCCTTGAGAGAATTTGATTGGTGATTACAAATTGTTGCAACCTGCAGTGTAGAACTCAGGGGCATATTTAAAATGATTTAAATATACCCCCAAGTTCTACTTATGGCCTCCTCCTCCCCACAGCCATACCAATCCTCACCAAAAAGTTACAAAGCACAGAAGCGCAAACAAAACAAAAAAGATGCAGGCCGACAATCGTAATTCTGGAAAATACCAATTGCACTAGCAAAAAACAGGCAATGCAATATACATGTTCATGGCCTTGCTGTTGCTATTGGCAAAATGGGCACGATACACTTTTTGAATATAAACATGCCTAATACAAGAGGTCCGTAATTAGTTGATCTCCCTCTAAGATAGTTTATTATATTCTTTTTTGGCAGAGTACTTTGACTAATCCAATTGGCTAAAAGTAAATCACATTTTGGCCAATAGGATTGTAAGCCGGCCCACCATGGCAAGGTAGACTCTTAGGGCGGGTTGGGGAAGGGAGTGTGAGAGGTATTGGGGATGGCGGTTTTGAAGAGGGATAAGGGGGATAGGTGGCCATCATGGGTACCACTCTTACACCCCCAAGTGAAAAGTCTGGAAACACGATGACCACCTGATAAATAATTGGGATCCATCTGGTTCCCTTTAGGCCTGGTTCAACATTGGGATCGCAAAAGGCAAATCGCAATCGCCTATGGAGTGTGATTGCATTTTTACCAAGCAATTGTGGCTCCATGTTGCAGTGATTACGTTTTTCGAGTCTCATTCCACAGAATGAGAACGGCACTCTAACTGCCACTGAAATGTTGCACGCTGTGCATCTTTGCGATATAAGCACACTTCAGGCACTGCAAGGATTTACCACAGTGCTTTGCTGAATACCGGCTATCAGCAAAGAGCAGAAACGCTCCCCACCAAAAGCACACCAAGTGTGAACTGGCCCTTGAGAGAATTTGATTGGTGATTACAAATTGTTGCAACCTGCAGTGTAGAACTCAGGGGCATATTTAAAATGATTTAAATATACCTCCAAGTTCTACTTATGGCTTCCTCCTCCCCACAGCCATACCAATCCTCACCAAAAAGTTACAAAGCACAGAAGCGCAAACAAAACAAAAAAGATGCAGGCCGACAATCGTAATTCTGGAAAATAACAATTGCACTAGCAAAAACCCGGCAATGCAATATACATGTTCATGGCCTTGCTGTTGCTATTGGCGAAATGGGCACGATACACTTTTTGAATATAAACATGCCTAATACAAGAGGTCCGTAATTAGTTGATCTCCCTCTAAGATAGTTTATTATATTCTTTTTTTGGCAGAGTACTTTGGCTAATCCAATTGGCTAAAAGTAAATCACATTTTGGCCCATAGGATTGTAAGCCGGCCCACCATGGCAAGGTAGACTCTTAGGGCGGGTTGGGGGAAGGGAGTGTGAGAGGTATTGGGGATGGCGGTTTTGAAGAGGGATAAGGGGGATAGGTGGTCATCATGGGTACCACTCTTACACCCCCAAGTGAAAAGTCTGGAAACACGATGACCACCTGATAAATAATTGGGATCCATCTGGTTCCCTTTAGGCCTGGTTCAACATTGGGATCGCAAAAGGCAAATCGCAATCGCCTATGGAGTGTGATTGCATTTTTACCAAGCAATTGTGGCTCCATGTTGCAGTGATTACGTTTTTCGAGTCTCATTCCACAGAATGAGAACGGCACTCTAACTGCCACTGAAATGTTGCACGCTGTGCACCTTTGCGATATAAGCACACTTCAGGCACTGCAAGGATTTACCACAGTGCTTTGCTGAATACCGGCTATCAGCAAAGAGCAGAAACGCTCCCCACCAAAAGCACACCAAGTGTGAACTGGCCCTTGAGAGAATTTGATTGGTGATTACAAATTGTTGCAACCTGCAGTGTAGAACTCAGGGGCATATTTAAAATGATTTAAATATACCTCCAAGTTCTACTTATGGCCTCCTCCTCCCCACAGCCATACCAATCCTCACCAAAAAGTTACAAAGCACAGAAGCGCAAACAAAACAAAAAAGATGCAGGCCGACAATCGTAATTCTGGAAAATACCAATTGTACTAGCAAAAACCCGGCAATGCAATATACATGTTCATGGCCTTGCTGTTGCCATTGGCGAAATGGGCACGATACACTTTTTGAATATAAACATGCCTAATACAAGAGGTCCGTAATTAGTTGATCTCCCTCTAAGATAGTTTATTATATTCTTTTTTGGCAGAGTACTTTGACTAATCCAATTGGCTAAAAGTAAATCACATTTTGGCCAATAGGATTGTAAGCCGGCCCACCATGGCAAGGTAGACTCTTAGGGCGGGTTGGGGGAAGGGAGTGTGAGAGGTATTGGGGATGGCAGTTTTGAAGAGGGATAAGGGGGATAGGTGGCCATCATGGGTACCACTCTTACACCCCCAAGTGAAAAGTCTGGAAACACGATGACCACCTGATAAATAATTGGGATCCATCTGGATCCCTTTAGGCCTGGTTAAACATTGGGATCGCAAAAGGCAAATCGCAATCGCCTATGGAGTGTGATTGCATTTTTACCAAGCAATTGTGGCTCCATGTTGCAGTGATTACGTTTTTCGAGTCTCATTCCACAGAATGAGAACGGCACTCTAACTGCCACTGAAATGTTGCACGCAGTGCACCTTTGCGATATAAGCACACTTGAGGCACTGCAAGGATTTACCACAGTGCTTTGCTGAATACCAGCTATCAGCAAAGAGCAGAAACGCTCCCCACCAAAAGCACACCAAGTGTGAACTGGCCCTTGAGAGAATTTGATTGGTGCCTAACACAAGAGGTCCCTAATTAGTTGATCTCCCTCTAAGATAGTTTATTATATGCTTTTTTTGGCAGAGTACTTTGGCTAATCCAAATGGCTAAAAGTAAATCACATTTTGGCCAATAGGATTGTAAGTCGGCCCACCATGGCAAGGTAGACTCTTAGGGGGGGTTGGGGGAAGGGAGTGTGAGAGGTATTGGGAATGGCGGTTTTGAAAAAGGATAAGGGGGATAGGTGGTCATCATGGGTACCACTCTTACACCCCCAAGTGAAAAGTCTGGAAACACGATGACCACCTGATAAATAATTGGGATCCATCTGGTTCCCTTTAGGCCTGGTTCAACATTGGGATTGCAAAAGGCAAATCGCAATCGCCTATGGAGTGTGATTGCATTTTTACCAAGCAATTGTGGCTCCATGTTGCAGTGATTACGTTTTTCGAGTCTCATTCCACAGAATGAGAACGGCACTCTAACTGCCACTGAAATGTTGCACGCTGTGCATCTTTGCGATATAAGCACACTTCAGGCACTGCAAGGATTTACCACAGTGCTTTGCTGAATACCGGCTATCAGCAAAGAGCAGAAACGCTCCCCACCAAAAGCACACCAAGTGTGAACTGGCCCTTGAGAGAATTTGATTGGTGCCTAACACAAGAGGTCCCTAATTAGTTGATCTCCCTCTAAGATAGTTTATTATATGCTTTTTTTGGCAGAGTACTTTGGCTAGTCCAATTGGCTAAAAGTAAATCACATTTTGGCCAATAGGATTGTAAGCCGGCCCACCATGGCAAGGTAGACTCTTAGGGTGGGTTGGGGGAAGGGAGTGTGAGAGGTATTGGGGATGGCGGTTTTGAAGAGGGATAAGACGGATAGGTGGTCATCATGGGTACCACTCTTAGACCCCCAAGTGAAAAGTCTGGAAACACGATGACCACCTGATAAATAATTGGGATCCATCTGGTTCCCTTTAGGCCTGGTTCAACATTGGGATCGCAAAAGGCAAATCGCAATCGCCTATGGAGTGTGATTGCATTTTTACCAAGCAATTGTGGCTCCATGTTGCAGTGATTACGTTTTTCGAGTCTCATTCCACAGAATGAGAACGGCACTCTAACTGCCACTGAAATGTTGCACGCTGTGCACCTTTGCGATATAAGCACACTTCAGGCACTGCAAGGATTTACCACAGTGCTTTGCTGAATACCGGCTATCAGCAAACAGCAGAAACGCTCCCCACCAAAAGCACACCAAGTGTGAACTGGCCCTTGAGAGAATTTGATTGGTGATTACAAATTGTTGCAACCTGCAGTGTAGAACTCAGGGGCATATTTAAAATGATTTAAATATACCCCCAAGTTCTACTTATGGCCTCCTCCTCCCCACAGCCATACCAATCCTCACCAAAAAGTTACAAAGCACAGAAGCGCAAACAAAACAAAAAAGATGCAGGCCGACAATCGTAATTCTGGAAAATACCAATTGCACTAGCAAAAACCCGGCAATGCAATATACATGTTCATGGCCTTGCTGTTGCTATTGGCAAAATGGGCACGATACACTTTTTGAATATAAACATGCCTAATACAAGAGGTCCGTAATTAGTTGATCTCCCTCTAAGATAGTTTATTATATTCTTTTTTGGCAGAGTACTTTGACTAGTCCAATTGGCTAAAAGTAAATCACATTTTGGCCAATAGGATTGTAAGCCGGCCCACCATGGCAAGGTAGACTCTTAGAGCTGGTTGGGGGAAGGGAGTGTGAGAGGTATTGGGGATGGCGGTTTTGAAGAGGGATAAGGGGGATAGGTGGCCATCATGGGTACCACTCTTACACCCCCAAGTGAAAAGTCTGGAAACACGATGACCACCTGATAAATAATTGGGATCCATCTGGATCCCTTTAGGCCTGGTTAAACATTGGGATCGCAAAAGGCAAATCGCAATCGCCTATGGAGTGTGATTGCATTTTTACCAAGCAATTGTGGCTCCATGTTGCAGTGATTACGTTTTTCGAGTCTCATTCCACAGAATGAGAACGGCACTCTAACTGCCACTGAAATGTTGCACGCAGTGCACCTTTGCGATATAAGCACACTTCAGGCACTGCAAGGATTTACCACAGTGCTTTGCTGAATACCGGCTATCAGCAAAGAGCAGAAACGCTCCCCACCAAAAGCACACCAAGTGTGAACTGGCCCTTGAGAGAATTTGATTGGTGCCTAACACAAGAGGTCCCTAATTAGTTGATCTCCCTCTAAGATAGTTTATTATATGCTTTTTTTGGCAGAGTACTTTGGCTAATCCAATTGGCTAAAAGTAAATCACATTTTGGCCAATAGGATTGTAAGCCGGCCCACCATGGCAAGGTAGACTCTTAGGGGGAGTTGGGGGAAGGGAGTGTGAGAGGTATTGGGGATGGCGGTTTTGAAAAAGGATAAGGGGGATAGGTGGTCATCATGGGTACCACTCTTACACCCCCAAGTGAAAAGTCTGGAAACACGATGACCACCTGATAAATAATTGGGATCCATCTGGTTCCCTTTAGGCCTGGTTCAACATTGGGATCGCAAAAGGCAAATCGCAATTGCCTATGGAGTGTGATTGCATTTTTACCAAGCAATTGTGGCTCCATGTTGCAGTGATTACGTTTTTCGAGTCTCATTCCACAGAATGAGAACGGCACTCTAACTGCCACTGAAATGTTGCACGCTGTGCACCTTTGCGATATAAGCACACTTCAGGCACTGCAAGGATTTACCACAGTGCTTTGCTGAATACCGGCTATCAGCAAACAGCAGAAACGCTCCCCACCAAAAGCACACCAAGTGTGAACTGGCCCTTGAGAGAATTTGATTGGTGATTACAAATTGTTGCAACCTGCAGTGTAGAACTCAGGGGCATATTTAAAATGATTTAAATATACATCCAAGTTCTACTTATGGCCTCCTCCTCCCCACAGCCATACCAATCCTCACCAAAAAGTTACAAAGCACAGAAGCGCAAACAAAACAAAAAAGATGCAGGCCGACAATCGTAATTCTGGAAAATACCAATTGCACTAGCAAAAACCCGGCAATGCAATATACATATTCATGGCCTTGCTGTTGCTATTGGCGAAATGGGCACGATACACTTTTTGAATATAAACATGCCTAATACAAGAGGTCCGTAATTAGTTGATCTCCCTCTAAGATAGTTTATTATATTCTTTTTTGGCAGAGTACTTTGGCTAATCCAATTGGCTAAAAGTAAATCACATTTTGGCCAATAGGATTGTAAGACGGCCCACCATGGCAAGGTAGACTCTTAGGGCGGGTTGGGGGAAGGGAGTGTGAGAGGTATTGTGGATAGCGGTTTTGAAGAGGGATAAGGGGGATAGGTGGCCATCATGGGTACCACTCTTACACCCCCAAGTGAAAAGTCTGGAAACACGATGACCACCTGATAAATAATTGGGATCCATCTGGATCCCTTTAGGCCTGGTTCAACATTGGGATCGCAAAAGGCAAATCGCAATCGCCTACGGAGTGTGATTGCATTTTTACCAAGCAATTGTGGCTCCATGTTGCAGTGATTACGTTTTTCGAGTCTCATTCCACAGAATGAGAACGGCACTCTAACTGCCACTAAAATGTTGCACGCAGTGCACCTTTGCGATATAAGCACACTTCAGGCACTGCAAGGATTTACCACAGTGCTTTGCTGAATACCGGCTATCAGCAAAGAGCAGAAACGCTCCCCACCAAAAGCACACCATGTGTGAACTGGCCCTTGAGAGAATTTAATTGGTGCCTAACACAAGAGGTCCCTAATTAGTTGATCTCCCTCTAAGATAGTTTATTATATGCTTTTTTTGGCAGAGTACTTTGGCTAATCCAATTGGCTAAAAGTAAATCACATTTTGGCCAATAGGATTGTAAGCCGGCCCACCATGGCAAGGTAGACTCTTAGGGGGAGTTGGGGGAAGGGAGTGTGAGAGGTATTGGGGATGGCGGTTTTGAAAAAGGATAAGGGGGATAGGTGGTCATCATGGGTACCACTCTTACACCCCCAAGTGAAAAGTCTGGAAACACGATGACCACCTGATAAATAATTGGGATCCATCTGGTTCCCTTTAGGCCTGGTTCAACATTGGGATCGCAAAAGGCAAATCGCAATCGCCTATGGAGTGTGATTGCATTTTTACCAAGCAATTGTGGCTCCATGTTGCAGTGATTACGTTTTTCGAGTCTCATTCCACAGAATGAGAACGGCACTCTAACTGCCACTGAAATGTTGCACGCTGTGCACCTTTGCGATATAAGCACACTTCAGGCACTGCAAGGATTTACCACAGTGCTTTGCTGAATACCTGCTATCAGCAAACAGCAGAAACGCTCCCCACCAAAAGCACACCAAGTGTGAACTGGCCCTTGAGAGAATTTGATTGGTGATTACAAATTGTTGCAACCTGCAGTGTAGAACTCAGGGGCATATTTAAAATGATTTAAATATACCCCCAAGTTCTACTTATGGCCTCCTCCTCCCCACAGCCATACCAATCCTCACCAAAAAGTTACAAAGCACAGAAGCGCAAACAAAACAAAAAAGATGCAGGCCGACAATCGTAATTCTGGAAAATACCAATTGCACTAGCAAAAAACAGGCAATGCAATATACATGTTCATGGCCTTGCTGTTGCTATTGGCAAAATGGGCACGATACACTTTTTGAATATAAACATGCCTAATACAAGAGGTCCGTAATTAGTTGATCTCCCTCTAAGATAGTTTATTATATTCTTTTTTGGCAGAGTACTTTGACTAATCCAATTGGCTAAAAGTAAATCACATTTTGGCCAATAGGATTGTAAGCCGGCCCACCATGGCAAGGTAGACTCTTAGGGCGGGTTGGGGAAGGGAGTGTGAGAGGTATTGGGGATGGCGGTTTTGAAGAGGGATAAGGGGGATAGGTGGCCATCATGGGTACCACTCTTACACCCCCAAGTGAACAGTCTGGAAACACGATGACCACCTGATAAATAATTGGGATCCATCTGGATCCCTTTAGGCCTGGTTAAACATTGGGATCGCAAAAGGCAAATCGCAATCGCCTATGGAGTGTGATTGCATTTTTACCAAGCAATTGTGGCTCCATGTTGCAGTGATTACGTTTTTTGAGTCTCATTCCACAGAATGAGAACGGCACTCTAACTGCCACTGAAATGTTGCACGCAGTGCACCTTTGCGATATAAGCACACTTCAGGCACTGCAAGGATTTACCACAGTGCTTTGCTGAATACAGGCTATCAGCAAAGAGCAGAAACGCTCCCCACCAAAAGCACACCAAGTGTGAACTGGCCCTTGAGAGAATTTGATTGGTGCCTAACACAAGAGGTCCCTAATTAGTTGATCTCCCTCTAAGATAGTTTATTATATGCTTTTTTTGGCAGAGTACTTTGGCTAATCCAAATGGCTAAAAGTAAATCACATTTTGGCCAATAGGATTGTAAGCCGGCCCACCATGGCAAGGTAGACTCTTAGGGGGGGTTGGGGGAAGGGAGTGTGAGAGGTATTGGGAATGGCGGTTTTGAAAAAGGATAAGGGGGATAGGTGGTCATCATGGGTACCACTCTTACACCCCCAAGTGAAAAGTTTGGAAACACGATGACCACCTGATAAATAATTGGGATCCATCTGGTTCCCTTTAGGCCTGGTTCAACATTGGGATCGCAAAAGGCAAATCGCAATCGCCTATGGAGTGTGATTGCATTTTTACCAAGCAATTGTGGCTCCATGTTGCAGTGATTACGTTTTTCGAGTCTCATTCCACAGAATGAGAACGGCACTCTAACTGCCACTGAAATGTTGCACGCTGTGCATCTTTGCGATATAAGCACACTTCAGGCACTGCAAGGATTTACCACAGTGCTTTGCTGAATACCGGCTATCAGCAAAGAGCAGAAACGCTCCCCACCAAAAGCACACCAAGTGTGAACTGGCCCTTGAGAGAATTTGATTGGTGATTACAAATTGTTGCAACCTGCAGTGTAGAACTCAGGGGCATATTTAAAATGATTTAAATATACATCCAAGTTCTACTTATGGCCTCCTCCTCCCCACAGCCATACCAATCCTCACCAAAAAGTTACAAAGCACAGAAGCGCAAACAAAACAAAAAAGATGCAGGCCGACAATCGTAATTCTGGAAAATACCAATTGCACTAGCAAAAACCCGGCAATGCAATATACATATTCATGGCCTTGCTGTTGCTATTGGCGAAATGGGCACGATACACTTTTTGAATATAAACATGCCTAATACAAGAGGTCCGTAATTAGTTGATCTCCCTCTAAGATAGTTTATTATATTCTTTTTTGGCAGAGTACTTTGGCTAATCCAATTGGCTAAAAGTAAATCACATTTTGGCCAATAGGATTGTAAGACGGCCCACCATGGCAAGGTAGACTCTTAGGGCGGGTTGGGGGAAGGGAGTGTGAGAGGTATTGTGGATAGCGGTTTTGAAGAGGGATAAGGGGGATAGGTGGCCATCATGGGTACCACTCTTACACCCCCAAGTGAAAAGTCTGGAAACACGATGACCACCTGATAAATAATTGGGATCCATCTGGATCCCTTTAGGCCTGGTTAAACATTGGGATCGCAAAAGGCAAATCGCAATCGCCTATGGAGTGTGATTGCATTTTTACCAAGCAATTGTGGCTCCATGTTGCAGTGATTACGTTTTTTGAGTCTCATTCCACAGAATGAGAACGGCACTCTAACTGCCACTGAAATGTTGCACGCAGTGCACCTTTGCGATATAAGCACACTTCAGGCACTGCAAGGATTTACCACAGTGCTTTGCTGAATACAGGCTATCAGCAAAGAGCAGAAACGCTCCCCACCAAAAGCACACCAAGTGTGAACTGGCCCTTGAGAGAATTTGATTGGTGCCTAACACAAGAGGTCCCTAATTAGTTGATCTCCCTCTAAGATAGTTTATTATATGCTTTTTTTGGCAGAGTACTTTGGCTAATCCAAATGGCTAAAAGTAAATCACATTTTGGCCAATAGGATTGTAAGCCGGCCCACCATGGCAAGGTAGACTCTTAGGGGGGGTTGGGGGAAGGGAGTGTGAGAGGTATTGGGAATGGCGGTTTTGAAGAGGGATAAGGGGGATAGGTGGTCATCATGGATACCACTCTTACACCCCCAAGTGAAAAGTTTGGAAACACGATGACCACCTGATAAATAATTGGGATCCATCTGGTTCCCTTTAGGCCTGGTTCAACATTGGGATCGCAAAAGGCAAATCGCAATCGCCTATGGAGTGTGATTGCATTTTTACCAAGCAATTGTGGCTCCATGTTGCAGTGATTACGTTTTTCAAGTCTCATTCCACAGAATGAGAACGGCACTCTAACTGCCACTGAAATGTTGCACGCTGTGCATCTTTGCGATATAAGCACACTTCAGGCACTGCAAGGAATCACCACAGTGCTTTGCTGAATACCGGCTATCAGCAAAGAGCAGAAACGCTCCCCACCAAAAGCACACCAAGTGTGAACTGGCCCTTGAGAGAATTTGATTGGTGATTACAAATTGTTGCAACCTGCAGTGTAGAACTCAGGGGCATATTTAAAATGATTTAAATATACATCCAAGTTCTACTTATGGCCTCCTCCTCCCCACAGCCATACCAATCCTCACCAAAAAGTTACAAAGCACAGAAGCGCAAACAAAACGAAAGAGATGCAGGCCGACAATCGTAATTCTGGAAAATACCAATTGCACTAGCAAAAACCCGGCAATGCAATATACATGTTCATGGCCTTGCTGTTGCTATTGGCAAAATGGGCACGATACACTTTTTGAATATAAACATGCCTAATACAAGAGGTCCGTAATTAGTTGATCTCCCTCTAAGATAGTTTATTATATTTTTTTTGGCAGAGTACTTTGACTAATCCAATTGGCTAAAAGTAAATCACATTTTGGCCAATAGGATTGTAAGCCGGCCCACCATGGCAAGGTAGACTCTTAGGGCGGGTTGGGGGAAGGGAGTGTGAGAGGTATTGGGGATGGCGGTTTTGAAGAGGGATAAGGGGGATAGGTGGCCATCATGGGTACCACTCTTACACCCCCAAGTGAAAAGTCTGGAAACACGAGGACCACCTGATAAATAATTGGGATCCATCTGGATCCCTTTAGGCCTGGTTCAACATTGGGATCGCAAAAGGAAAATCGCAATCGCCTACGGAGTGTGATTGCATTTTTACCAAGCAATTGTGGCTCCATGTTGCAGTGATTACGTTTTTCGAGTCTCATTCCACAGAATGAGAACGGCACTCTAACTGCCACTGAAATGTTGCACGCTGTGCATCTTTGCGATATAAGCACACTTCAGGCACTGCAAGGATTTACCACAGTGCTTTGCTGAATACCGGCTATCAGCAAAGAGCAGAAACGCTCCCCACCAAAAGCACACCAAGTGTGAACTGGCCCTTGAGAGAATTTGATTGGTGATTACAAATTGTTGCAACCTGCAGTGTAGAACTCAGGGGCATATTTAAAATGATTTAAATATACCCCCAAGTTCTACTTATGGCCTCCTCCTCCCCACAGCCATACCAATCCTCACCAAAAAGTTACAAAGCACAGAAGCGCAAACAAAACAAAAAAGATGCAGGCCGACAATCGTAATTCTGGAAAATACCAATTGCACTAGCAAAAACCCGGCAATGCAATATACATGTTCATGGCCTTGCTGTTGCTATTGGCAAAATGGGCACGATACACTTTTTGAATATAAACATGCCTAATACAAGAGGTCCGTAATTAGTTGATCTCCCTCTCAGATAGTTTATTATATTCTTTTCTGGCAGAGTACTTTGGCTAATCCAATTGGCTAAAAGTAAATCACATTTTGGCCAATAGGATTGTAAGCCGGCCCACCATGGCAAGGTAGACTCTTAGGGCGGGTTGGGGGAAGGGAGTGTGAGAGGTATTGGGGATAGCGGTTTTGAAGAGGGATAAGGGGGATAGGTGGCCATCATGGGTACCACTCTTACACCCCCAAGTGAAAAGTCTGGAAACACGATGACCACCTGATAAATAATTGGGATCCATCTGGATCCCTTTAGGCCTGGTTCAACATTGGGATCGCAAAAGGCAAATCGCAATCGCCTATGGAGTGTGATTGCATTTTTACCAAGCAATTGTGGCTCCATGTTGCAGTGATTATGTTTTTCGAGTCTCATTCCACAGAATGAGAACAGCACTCTAACTGCCACTGAAATGTTGCACGCAGTGCACCTTTGCGATATAAGCACACTTCAGGCACTGCAAGGATTTACCACAGTGCTTTGCTGAATACAGGCTATCAGCAAAGAGCAGAAACGCTCCCCACCAAAAGCACACCAAGTGTGAACTGGCCCTTGAGAGAATTTGATTGGTGCCTAACACAAGAGGTCCCTAATTAGTTGATCTCCCTCTAAGATAGTTTATTATATGCTTTTTTTGGCAGAGTACTTTGGCTAATCCAATTGGCTAAAAGTAAATCAGATTTTGGCCAATAGGATTGTAAGCCGGCCCACCATGGCAAGGTAGACTCTTAGGGTGGGTTGGGGGAAGGGAGTGTGAGAGGTATTGGGGATGGCGGTTTTGAAGAGGGATAAGGGGGATAGGTGGTCATCATGGGTACCACTCTTACACCCCCAAGTGAAAAGTCTGGAAACACGATGACCACCTGATAAATAATTGGGATCCATCTGGTTCCCTTTAGGCCTGGTTCAACATTGGGATCGCAAAAGGCAAATCGCAATCGCCTATGGAGTGTGATTGCATTTTTACCAAGCAATTGTGGCTCCATGTTGCAGTGATTACGTTTTTCGAGTCTCATTCCACAGAATGAGAACGGCACTCTAACTGCCACTGAAATGTTGCACGCTGTGCATCTTTGCGATATAAGCACACTTCAGGCACTGCAAGGATTTACCACAGTGCTTTGCTGAATACCGGCTATCAGCAAAGAGCAGAAACGCTCCCCACCAAAAGCACACCAAGTGTGAACTGGCCCTTGAGAGAATTTGATTGGTGATTACAAATTGTTGCAACCTGCAGTGTAGAACTCAGGGGCATATTTAAAATGATTTAAATATACATCCAAGTTCTACTTATGGCCTCCTCCTCCCCACAGCCATACCAATCCTCACCAAAAAGTTACAAAGCACAGAAGCGCAAACAAAACAAAAAAGATGCAGGCCGACAATCGTAATTCTGGAAAATACCAATTGCACTAGCAAAAACCCGGCAATGCAATATACATATTCATGGCCTTGCTGTTGCTATTGGCGAAATGGGCACGATACACTTTTTGAATATAAACATGCCTAATACAAGAGGTCCGTAATTAGTTGATCTCCCTCTAAGATAGTTTATTATATTCTTTTTTGGCAGAGTACTTTGGCTAATCCAATTGGCTAAAAGTAAATCACATTTTGGCCAATAGGATTGTAAGACGGCCCACCATGGCAAGGTAGACTCTTAGGGCGGGTTGGGGGAAGGGAGTGTGAGAGGTATTGTGGATAGCGGTTTTGAAGAGGGATAAGGGGGATAGGTGGCCATCATGGGTACCACTCTTACACCCCCAAGTGAAAAGTCTGGAAACACGATGACCACCTGATAAATAATTGGGATCCATCTGGATCCCTTTAGGCCTGGTTCAACATTGGGATCGCAAAAGGCAAATCGCAATCGCCTACGGAGTGTGATTGCATTTTTACCAAGCAATTGTGGCTCCATGTTGCAGTGATTACGTTTTTCGAGTCTCATTCCACAGAATGAGAACGGCACTCTAACTGCCACTGAAATGTTGCACGCAGTGCACCTTTGCGATATAAGCACACTTCAGGCACTGCAAGGATTTACCACAGTGCTTTGCTGAATACCGGCTATCAGCAAAGAGCAGAAACGCTCCCCACCAAAAGCACACCAAGTGTGAACTGGCCCTTGAGAGAATTTGATTGGTGCCTAACACAAGAGGTCCCTAATTAGTTGATCTCCCTCTAAGATAGTTTATTATATGCTTTTTTTGGCAGAGTACTTTGGCTAATCCAATTGGCTAAAAGTAAATCACATTTTGGCCAATAGGATTGTAAGCCGGCCCACCATGGCAAGGTAGACTCTTAGGGGGAGTTGGGGGAAGGGAGTGTGAGAGGTATTGGGGATGGCGGTTTTGAAAAAGGATAAGGGGGATAGGTGGTCATCATGGGTACCACTCTTACACCCCCAAGTGAAAAGTCTGGAAACACGATGACCACCTGATAAATAATTGGGATCCATCTGGTTCCCTTTAGGCCTGGTTCAACATTGGGATCGCAAAAGGCAAATCGCAATCGCCTATGGAGTGTGATTGCATTTTTACCAAGCAATTGTGGCTCCATGTTGCAGTGATTACGTTTTTCGAGTCTCATTCCACAGAATGAGAACGGCACTCTAACTGCCACTGAAATGTTGCACGCTGTGCACCTTTGCGATATAAGCACACTTCAGGCACTGCAAGGATTTACCACAGTGCTTTGCTGAATACCGGCTATCAGCAAACAGCAGAAACGCTCCCCACCAAAAGCACACCAAGTGTGAACTGGCCCTTGAGAGAATTTGATTGGTGATTACAAATTGTTGCAACCTGCAGTGTAGAACTCAGGGGCATATTTAAAATGATTTAAATATACCCCCAAGTTCTACTTATGGCCTCCTCCTTCCCACAGCCATACCAATCCTCACCAAAAAGTTACAAAGCACAGAAGCGCAAACAAAACAAAAAAGATGCAGGCCGACAATCGTAATTCTGGAAAATACCAATTGCACTAGCAAAAAACAGGCAATGCAATATACATGTTCATGGCCTTGCTGTTGCTATTGGCAAAATGGGCACGATACACTTTTTGAATATAAACATGCCTAATACAAGAGGTCCGTAATTAGTTGATCTCCCTCTAAGATAGTTTATTATATTCTTTTTTGGCAGAGTACTTTGACTAATCCAATTGGCTAAAAGTAAATCACATTTTGGCCAATAGGATTGTAAGCCGGCCCACCATGGCAAGGTAGACTCTTAGGGCGGGTTGGGGAAGGGAGTGTGAGAGGTATTGGGGATGGCGGTTTTGAAGAGGGATAAGGGGGATAGGTGGCCATCATGGGTACCACTCTTACACCCCCAAGTGAAAAGTCTGGAAACACGATGACCACCTGATAAATAATTGGGATCCATCTGGATCCCTTTAGGCCTGGTTAAACATTGGGATCGCAAAAGGCAAATCGCAATCGCCTATGGAGTGTGATTGCATTTTTACCAAGCAATTGTGGCTCCATGTTGCAGTGATTACGTTTTTTGAGTCTCATTCCACAGAATGAGAACGGCACTCTAACTGCCACTGAAATGTTGCACGCAGTGCACCTTTGCGATATAAGCACACTTCAGGCACTGCAAGGATTTACCACAGTGCTTTGCTGAATACAGGCTATCAGCAAAGAGCAGAAACGCTCCCCACCAAAAGCACACCAAGTGTGAACTGGCCCTTGAGAGAATTTGATTGGTGCCTAACACAAGAGGTCCCTAATTAGTTGATCTCCCTCTAAGATAGTTTATTATATGCTTTTTTTGGCAGAGTACTTTGGCTAATCCAAATGGCTAAAAGTAAATCACATTTTGGCCAATAGGATTGTAAGCCGGCCCACCATGGCAAGGTAGACTCTTAGGGGGGGTTGGGGGAAGGGAGTGTGAGAGGTATTGGGAATGGCGGTTTTGAAAAAGGATAAGGGGAATAGGTGGTCATCATGGGTACCACTCTTACACCCCCAAGTGAAAAGTTTGGAAACACGATGACCACCTGATAAATAATTGGGATCCATCTGGTTCCCTTTAGGCCTGGTTCAACATTGGGATCGCAAAAGGCAAATCGCAATCGCCTATGGAGTGTGATTGCATTTTTACCAAGCAATTGTGGCTCCATGTTGCAGTGATTACGTTTTTCGAGTCTCATTCCACAGAATGAGAACGGCACTCTAACTGCCACTGAAATGTTGCACGCTGTGCACCTTTGCGATATAAGCACACTTCAGGCACTGCAAGGATTTACCACAGTGCTTTGCTGAATACCGGCTATCAGCAAAGAGCAGAAACGCTCCCCACCAAAAGCACACCAAGTGTGAACTGGCCCTTGAGAGAATTTGATTGGTGATTACAAATTGTTGCAACCTGCAGTGTAGAACTCAGGGGCATATTTAAAATGATTTAAATATACATCCAAGTTCTACTTATGGCCTCCTCCTCCCCACAGCCATACCAATCCTCACCAAAAAGTTACAAAGCACAGAAGCGCAAACAAAACAAAAAAGATGCAGGCCGACAATCGTAATTCTGGAAAATACCAATTGCACTAGCAAAAACCCGGCAATGCAATATACATATTCATGGCCTTGCTGTTGCTATTGGCGAAATGGGCACGATACACTTTTTGAATATAAACATGCCTAATACAAGAGGTCCGTAATTAGTTGATCTCCCTCTAAGATAGTTTATTATATTCTTTTTTGGCAGAGTACTTTGGCTAATCCAATTGGCTAAAAGTAAATCACATTTTGGCCAATAGGATTGTAAGACGGCCCACCATGGCAAGGTAGACTCTTAGGGCGGGTTGGGGGAAGGGAGTGTGAGAGGTATTGTGGATAGCGGTTTTGAAGAGGGATAAGGGGGATAGGTGGCCATCATGGGTACCACTCTTACACCCCCAAGTGAAAAGTCTGGAAACACGATGACCACCTGATAAATAATTGGGATCCATCTGGATCCCTTTAGGCCTGGTTCAACATTGGGATCGCAAAAGGCAAATCGCAATCGCCTACGGAGTGTGATTGCATTTTTACCAAGCAATTGTGGCTCCATGTTGCAGTGATTACGTTTTTCGAGTCTCATTCCACAGAATGAGAACGGCACTCTAACTGCCACTGAAATGTTGCACGCAGTGCACCTTTGCGATATAAGCACACTTCAGGCACTGCAAGGATTTACCACAGTGCTTTGCTGAATACCGGCTATCAGCAAAGAGCAGAAACGCTCCCCACCAAAAGCACACCATGTGTGAACTGGCCCTTGAGAGAATTTGATTGGTGCCTAACACAAGAGGTCCCTAATTAGTTGATCTCCCTCTAAGATAGTTTATTATATGCTTTTTTTGGCAGAGTACTTTGGCTAATCCAATTGGCTAAAAGTAAATCACATTTTGGCCAATAGGATTGTAAGCCGGCCCACCATGGCAAGGTAGACTCTTAGGGGGAGTTGGGGGAAGGGAGTGTGAGAGGTATTGGGGATGGCGGTTTTGAAAAAGGATAAGGGGGATAGGTGGTCATCATGGGTACCACTCTTACACCCCCAAGTGAAAAGTCTGGAAACACGATGACCACCTGATAAATAATTGGGATCCATCTGGTTCCCTTTAGGCCTGGTTCAACATTGGGATCGCAAAAGGCAAATCGCAATCGCCTATGGAGTGTGATTGCATTTTTACCAAGCAATTGTGGCTCCATGTTGCAGTGATTACGTTTTTCGAGTCTCATTCCACAGAATGAGAACGGCACTCTAACTGCCACTGAAATGTTGCACGCTGTGCACCTTTGCGATATAAGCACACTTCAGGCACTGCAAGGATTTACCACAGTGCTTTGCTGAATACCGGCTATCAGCAAACAGCAGAAACGCTCCCCACCAAAAGCACACCAAGTGTGAACTGGCCCTTGAGAGAATTTGATTGGTGATTACAAATTGTTGCAACCTGCAGTGTAGAACTCAGGGGCATATTTAAAATGATTTAAATATACCCCCAAGTTCTACTTATGGCCTCCTCCTCCCCACAGCCATACCAATCCTCACCAAAAAGTTACAAAGCACAGAAGCGCAAACAAAACAAAAAAGATGCAGGCCGACAATCGTAATTCTGGAAAATACCAATTGCACTAGCAAAAAACAGGCAATGCAATATACATGTTCATGGCCTTGCTGTTGCTATTGGCAAAATGGGCACGATACACTTTTTGAATATAAACATGCCTAATACAAGAGGTCCGTAATTAGTTGATCTCCCTCTAAGATAGTTTATTATATTCTTTTTTGGCAGAGTACTTTGACTAATCCAATTGGCTAAAAGTAAATCACATTTTGGCCAATAGGATTGTAAGCCGGCCCACCATGGCAAGGTAGACTCTTAGGGCGGGTTGGGGAAGGGAGTGTGAGAGGTATTGGGGATGGCGGTTTTGAAGAGGGATAAGGGGGATAGGTGGCCATCATGGGTACCACTCTTACACCCCCAAGTGAAAAGTCTGGAAACACGATGACCACCTGATAAATAATTGGGATCCATCTGGATCCCTTTAGGCCTGGTTCAACATTGGGATCGCAAAAGGCAAATCGCAATCGCCTACGGAGTGTGATTGCATTTTTACCAAGCAATTGTGGCTCCATGTTGCAGTGATTACGTTTTTCGAGTCTCATTCCACAGAATGAGAACGGCACTCTAACTGCCACTGAAATGTTGCACGCAGTGCACCTTTGCGATATAAGCACACTTCAGGCACTGCAAGGATTTACCACAGTGCTTTGCTGAATACCGGCTATCAGCAAAGAGCAGAAACGCTCCCCACCAAAAGCACACCAAGTGTGAACTGGCCCTTGAGAGAATTTGATTGGTGCCTAACACAAGAGGTCCCTAATTAGTTGATCTCCCTCTAAGATAGTTTATTATATGCTTTTTTTGGCAGAGTACTTTGGCTAATCCAATTGGCTAAAAGTAAATCACATTTTGGCCAATAGGATTGTAAGCCGGCCCACCATGGCAAGGTAGACTCTTAGGGGGAGTTGGGGGAAGGGAGTGTGAGAGGTATTGGGGATGGCGGTTTTGAAAAAGGATAAGGGGGATAGGTGGTCATCATGGGTACCACTCTTACACCCCCAAGTGAAAAGTCTGGAAACACGATGACCACCTGATAAATAATTGGGATCCATCTGGTTCCCTTTAGGCCTGGTTCAACATTGGGATCGCAAAAGGCAAATCGCAATCGCCTATGGAGTGTGATTGCATTTTTACCAAGCAATTGTGGCTCCATGTTGCAGTGATTACGTTTTTCGAGTCTCATTCCACAGAATGAGAACGGCACTCTAACTGCCACTGAAATGTTGCACGCTGTGCACCTTTGCGATATAAGCACACTTCAGGCACTGCAAGGATTTACCACAGTGCTTTGCTGAATACCTGCTATCAGCAAACAGCAGAAACGCTCCCCACCAAAAGCACACCAAGTGTGAACTGGCCCTTGAGAGAATTTGATTGGTGATTACAAATTGTTGCAACCTGCAGTGTAGAACTCAGGGGCATATTTAAAATGATTTAAATATACCCCCAAGTTCTACTTATGGCCTCCTCCTCCCCACAGCCATACCAATCCTCACCAAAAAGTTACAAAGCACAGAAGCGCAAACAAAACAAAAAAGATGCAGGCCGACAATCGTAATTCTGGAAAATACCAATTGCACTAGCAAAAAACAGGCAATGCAATATACATGTTCATGGCCTTGCTGTTGCTATTGGCAAAATGGGCACGATACACTTTTTGAATATAAACATGCCTAATACAAGAGGTCCGTAATTAGTTGATCTCCCTCTAAGATAGTTTATTATATTCTTTTTTGGCAGAGTACTTTGACTAATCCAATTGGCTAAAAGTAAATCACATTTTGGCCAATAGGATTGTAAGCCGGCCCACCATGGCAAGGTAGACTCTTAGGGCGGGTTGGGGAAGGGAGTGTGAGAGGTATTGGGGATGGCGGTTTTGAAGAGGGATAAGGGGGATAGGTGGCCATCATGGGTACCACTCTTACACCCCCAAGTGAACAGTCTGGAAACACGATGATTACCTGATAAATAATTGGGATCCATCTGGATCCCTTTAGGCCTGGTTAAACATTGGGATCGCAAAAGGCAAATCGCAATCGCCTATGGAGTGTGATTGCATTTTTACCAAGCAATTGTGGCTCCATGTTGCAGTGATTACGTTTTTTGAGTCTCATTCCACAGAATGAGAACGGCACTCTAACTGCCACTGAAATGTTGCACGCAGTGCACCTTTGCGATATAAGCACACTTCAGGCACTGCAAGGATTTACCACAGTGCTTTGCTGAATACAGGCTATCAGCAAAGAGCAGAAACGCTCCCCACCAAAAGCACACCAAGTGTGAACTGGCCCTTGAGAGAATTTGATTGGTGCCTAACACAAGAGGTCCCTAATTAGTTGATCTCCCTCTAAGATAGTTTATTATATGCTTTTTTTGGCAGAGTACTTTGGCTAATCCAAATGGCTAAAAGTAAATCACATTTTGGCCAATAGGATTGTAAGCCGGCCCACCATGGCAAGGTAGACTCTTAGGGGGGGTTGGGGGAAGGGAGTGTGAGAGGTATTGGGAATGGCGGTTTTGAAAAAGGATAAGGGGAATAGGTGGTCATCATGGGTACCACTCTTACACCCCCAAGTGAAAAGTTTGGAAACACGATGACCACCTGATAAATAATTGGGATCCATCTGGTTCCCTTTAGGCCTGGTTCAACATTGGGATCGCAAAAGGCAAATCGCAATCGCCTATGGAGTGTGATTGCATTTTTACCAAGCAAATGTGGCTCCATGTTGCAGTGATTACGTTTTTCGAGTCTCATTCCACAGAATGAGAACGGCACTCTAACTGCCACTGAAATGTTGCACGCTGTGCATCTTTGCGATATAAGCACACTTCAGGCACTGCAAGGATTTACCACAGTGCTTTGCTGAATACCGGCTATCAGCAAAGAGCAGAAACGCTCCCCACCAAAAGCACACCAAGTGTGAACTGGCCCTTGAGAGAATTTGATTGGTGATTACAAATTGTTGCAACCTGCAGTGTAGAACTCAGGGGCATATTTAAAATGATTTAAATATACATCCAAGTTCTACTTATGGCCTCCTCCTCCCCACAGCCATACCAATCCTCACCAAAAAGTTACAAAGCACAGAAGCGCAAACAAAACAAAAAAGATGCAGGCCGACAATCGTAATTCTGGAAAATACCAATTGCACTAGCAAAAACCCGGCAATGCAATATACATATTCATGGCCTTGCTGTTGCTATTGGCGAAATGGGCACGATACACTTTTTGAATATAAACATGCCTAATACAAGAGGTCCGTAATTAGTTGATCTCCCTCTAAGATAGTTTATTATATTCTTTTTTGGCAGAGTACTTTGGCTAATCCAATTGGCTAAAAGTAAATCACATTTTGGCCAATAGGATTGTAAGACGGCCCACCATGGCAAGGTAGACTCTTAGGGCGGGTTGGGGGAAGGGAGTGTGAGAGGTATTGTGGATAGCGGTTTTGAAGAGGGATAAGGGGGATAGGTGGCCATCATGGGTACCACTCTTACACCCCCAAGTGAAAAGTCTGGAAACCCGATGACCACCTGATAAATAATTGGGATCCATCTGGATCCCTTTAGGCCTGGTTCAACATTGGGATCGCAAAAGGCAAATCGCAATCGCCTACGGAGTGTGATTGCATTTTTACCAAGCAATTGTGGCTCCATGTTGCAGTGATTACGTTTTTCGAGTCTCATTCCACAGAATGAGAACGGCACTCTAACTGCCACTGAAATGTTGCACGCAGTGCACCTTTGCGATATAAGCACACTTCAGGCACTGCAAGGATTTACCACAGTGCTTTGCTGAATACCGGCTATCAGCAAAGAGCAGAAACGCTCCCCACCAAAAGCACACCAAGTGTGAACTGGCCCTTGAGAGAATTTGATTGGTGCCTAACACAAGAGGTCCCTAATTAGTTGATCTCCCTCTAAGATAGTTTATTATATGCTTTTTTTGGCAGAGTACTTTGGCTAATCCAATTGGCTAAAAGTAAATCACATTTTGGCCAATAGGATTGTAAGCCGGCCCACCATGGCAAGGTAGACTCTTAGGGGGAGTTGGGGGAAGGGAGTGTGAGAGGTATTGGGGATGGCGGTTTTGAAAAAGGATAAGGGGGATAGGTGGTCATCATGGGTACCACTCTTACACCCCCAAGTGAAAAGTCTGGAAACACGATGACCACCTGATAAATAATTGGGATCCATCTGGTTCCCTTTAGGCCTGGTTCAACATTGGGATCGCAAAAGGCAAATCGCAATCGCCTATGGAGTGTGATTGCATTTTTACCAAGCAATTGTGGCTCCATGTTGCAGTGATTACGTTTTTCGAGTCTCATTCCACAGAATGAGAACGGCACTCTAACTGCCACTGAAATGTTGCACGCTGTGCACCTTTGCGATATAAGCACACTTCAGGCACTGCAAGGATTTACCACAGTGCTTTGCTGAATACCTGCTATCAGCAAACAGCAGAAACGCTCCCCACCAAAAGCACACCAAGTGTGAACTGGCCCTTGAGAGAATTTGATTGGTGATTACAAATTGTTGCAACCTGCAGTGTAGAACTCAGGGGCATATTTAAAATGATTTAAATATACCCCCAAGTTCTACTTATGGCCTCCTCCTCCCCACAGCCATACCAATCCTCACCAAAAAGTTACAAAGCACAGAAGCGCAAACAAAACAAAAAAGATGCAGGCCGACAATCGTAATTCTGGAAAATACCAATTGCACTAGCAAAAAACAGGCAATGCAATATACATGTTCATGGCCTTGCTGTTGCTATTGGCAAAATGGGCACGATACACTTTTTGAATATAAACATGCCTAATACAAGAGGTCCGTAATTAGTTGATCTCCCTCTAAGATAGTTTATTATATTCTTTTTTGGCAGAGTACTTTGACTAATCCAATTGGCTAAAAGTAAATCACATTTTGGCCAATAGGATTGTAAGCCGGCCCACCATGGCAAGGTAGACTCTTAGGGCGGGTTGGGGAAGGGAGTGTGAGAGGTATTGGGGATGGCGGTTTTGAAGAGGGATAAGGGGGATAGGTGGCCATCATGGGTACCACTCTTACACCCCCAAGTGAACAGTCTGGAAACACGATGATTACCTGATAAATAATTGGGATCCATCTGGATCCCTTTAGGCCTGGTTAAACATTGGGATCGCAAAAGGCAAATCGCAATCGCCTATGGAGTGTGATTGCATTTTTACCAAGCAATTGTGGCTCCATGTTGCAGTGATTACGTTTTTTGAGTCTCATTCCACAGAATGAGAACGGCACTCTAACTGCCACTGAAATGTTGCACGCAGTGCACCTTTGCGATATAAGCACACTTCAGGCACTGCAAGGATTTACCACAGTGCTTTGCTGAATACAGGCTATCAGCAAAGAGCAGAAACGCTCCCCACCAAAAGCACACCAAGTGTGAACTGGCCCTTGAGAGAATTTGATTGGTGCCTAACACAAGAGGTCCCTAATTAGTTGATCTCCCTCTAAGATAGTTTATTATATGCTTTTTTTGGCAGAGTACTTTGGCTAATCCAAATGGCTAAAAGTAAATCACATTTTGGCCAATAGGATTGTAAGCCGGCCCACCATGGCAAGGTAGACTCTTAGGGGGGGTTGGGGGAAGGGAGTGTGAGAGGTATTGGGAATGGCGGTTTTGAAAAAGGATAAGGGGGATAGGTGGTCATCATGGGTACCACTCTTACACCCCCAAGTGAAAAGTTTGGAAACACGATGACCACCTGATAAATAATTGGGATCCATCTGGTTCCCTTTAGGCCTGGTTCAACATTGGGATCGCAAAAGGCAAATCGCAATCGCCTATGGAGTGTGATTGCATTTTTACCAAGCAATTGTGGCTCCATGTTGCAGTGATTACGTTTTTCGAGTCTCATTCCACAGAATGAGAACGGCACTCTAACTGCCACTGAAATGTTGCACGCTGTGCATCTTTGCGATATAAGCACACTTCAGGCACTGCAAGGATTTACCACAGTGCTTTGCTGAATACCGGCTATCAGCAAAGAGCAGAAACGCTCCCCACCAAAAGCACACCAAGTGTGAACTGGCCCTTGAGAGAATTTGATTGGTGATTACAAATTGTTGCAACCTGCAGTGTAGAACTCAGGGGCATATTTAAAATGATTTAAATATACATCCAAGTTCTACTTATGGCCTCCTCCTCCCCACAGCCATACCAATCCTCACCAAAAAGTTACAAAGCACAGAAGCGCAAACAAAACAAAAAAGATGCAGGCCGATAATCGTAATTCTGGAAAATACCAATTGCACTAGCAAAAACCCGGCAATGCAATATACATATTCATGGCCTTGCTGTTGCTATTGGCGAAATGGGCACGATACACTTTTTGAATATAAACATGCCTAATACAAGAGGTCCGTAATTAGTTGATCTCCCTCTAAGATAGTTTATTATATTCTTTTTTGGCAGAGTACTTTGGCTAATCCAATTGGCTAAAAGTAAATCACATTTTGGCCAATAGGATTGTAAGACGGCCCACCATGGCAAGGTAGACTCTTAGGGCGGGTTGGGGGAAGGGAGTGTGAGAGGTATTGTGGATAGCGGTTTTGAGGAGGGATAAGGGGGATAGGTGGCCATCATGGGTACCACTCTTACACCCCCAAGTGAAAAGTCTGGAAACACGATGACCACCTGATAAATAATTGGGATCCATCTGGATCCCTTTAGGCCTGGTTCAACATTGGGATCGCAAAAGGCAAATCGCAATCGCCTACGGAGTGTGATTGCATTTTTACCAAGCAATTGTGGCTCCATGTTGCAGTGATTACGTTTTTCGAGTCTCATTCCACAGAATGAGAACGGCACTCTAACTGCCACTGAAATGTTGCACGCAGTGCACCTTTGCGATATAAGCACACTTCAGGCACTGCAAGGATTTACCACAGTGCTTTGCTGAATACCGGCTATCAGCAAAGAGCAGAAACGCTCCCCACCAAAAGCACACCAAGTGTGAACTGGCCCTTGAGAGAATTTGATTGGTGCCTAACACAAGAGGTCCCTAATTAGTTGATCTCCCTCTAAGATAGTTTATTATATGCTTTTTTTGGCAGAGTACTTTGGCTAATCCAATTGGCTAAAAGTAAATCACATTTTGGCCAATAGGATTGTAAGCCGGCCCACCATGGCAAGGTAGACTCTTAGGGGGAGTTGGGGGAAGGGAGTGTGAGAGGTATTGGGGATGGCGGTTTTGAAAAAGGATAAGGGGGATAGGTGGTCATCATGGGTACCACTCTTACACCCCCAAGTGAAAAGTCTGGAAACACGATGACCACCTGATAAATAATTGGGATCCATCTGGTTCCCTTTAGGCCTGGTTCAACATTGGGATCGCAAAAGGCAAATCGCAATCGCCTATGGAGTGTGATTGCATTTTTACCAAGCAATTGTGGCTCCATGTTGCAGTGATTACGTTTTTCGAGTCTCATTCCACAGAATGAGAACGGCACTCTAACTGCCACTGAAATGTTGCACGCTGTGCACCTTTGCGATATAAGCACACTTCAGGCACTGCAAGGATTTACCACAGTGCTTTGCTGAATACCGGCTATCAGCAAACAGCAGAAACGCTCCCCACCAAAAGCACACCAAGTGTGAACTGGCCCTTGAGAGAATTTGATTGGTGATTACAAATTGTTGCAACCTGCAGTGTAGAACTCAGGGGCATATTTAAAATGATTTAAATATACCCCCAAGTTCTACTTATGGCCTCCTCCTCCCCACAGCCATACCAATCCTCACCAAAAAGTTACAAAGCACAGAAGCGCAAACAAAACAAAAAAGATGCAGGCCGACAATCGTAATTCTGGAAAATACCAATTGCACTAGCAAAAAACAGGCAATGCAATATACATGTTCATGGCCTTGCTGTTGCTATTGGCAAAATGGGCACGATACACTTTTTGAATATAAACATGCCTAATACAAGAGGTCCGTAATTAGTTGATCTCCCTCTAAGATAGTTTATTATATTCTTTTTTGGCAGAGTACTTTGACTAATCCAATTGGCTAAAAGTAAATCACATTTTGGCCAATAGGATTGTAAGCCGGCCCACCATGGCAAGGTAGACTCTTAGGGCGGGTTGGGGAAGGGAGTGTGAGAGGTATTGGGGATGGCGGTTTTGAAGAGGGATAAGGGGGATAGGTGGCCATCATGGGTACCACTCTTACACCCCCAAGTGAACAGTCTGGAAACACGATGATTACCTGATAAATAATTGGGATCCATCTGGATCCCTTTAGGCCTGGTTAAACATTGGGATCGCAAAAGGCAAATCGCAATCGCCTATGGAGTGTGATTGCATTTTTACCAAGCAATTGTGGCTCCATGTTGCAGTGATTACGTTTTTTGAGTCTCATTCCACAGAATGAGAACGGCACTCTAACTGCCACTGAAATGTTGCACGCAGTGCACCTTTGCGATATAAGCACACTTCAGGCACTGCAAGGATTTACCACAGTGCTTTGCTGAATACAGGCTATCAGCAAAGAGCAGAAACGCTCCCCACCAAAAGCACACCAAGTGTGAACTGGCCCTTGAGAGAATTTGATTGGTGCCTAACACAAGAGGTCCCTAATTAGTTGATCTCCCTCTAAGATAGTTTATTATATGCTTTTTTTGGCAGAGTACTTTGGCTAATCCAAATGGCTAAAAGTAAATCACATTTTGGCCAATAGGATTGTAAGCCGGCCCACCATGGCAAGGTAGACTCTTAGGGGGGGTTGGGGGAAGGGAGTGTGAGAGGTATTGGGAATGGCGGTTTTGAAAAAGGATAAGGGGGATAGGTGGTCATCATGGGTACCACTCTTACACCCCCAAGTGAAAAGTTTGGAAACACGATGACCACCTGATAAATAATTGGGATCCATCTGGTTCCCTTTAGGCCTGGTTCAACATTGGGATCGCAAAAGGCAAATCGCAATCGCCTATGGAGTGTGATTGCATTTTTACCAAGCAATTGTGGCTCCATGTTGCAGTGATTACGTTTTTCGAGTCTCATTCCACAGAATGAGAACGGCACTCTAACTGCCACTGAAATGTTGCACGCTGTGCATCTTTGCGATATAAGCACACTTCAGGCACTGCAAGGATTTACCACAGTGCTTTGCTGAATACCGGCTATCAGCAAAGAGCAGAAACGCTCCCCACCAAAAGCACACCAAGTGTGAACTGGCCCTTGAGAGAATTTGATTGGTGATTACAAATTGTTGCAACCTGCAGTGTAGAACTCAGGGGCATATTTAAAATGATTTAAATATACATCCAAGTTCTACTTATGGCCTCCTCCTCCCCACAGCCATACCAATCCTCACCAAAAAGTTACAAAGCACAGAAGCGCAAACAAAACAAAAAAGATGCAGGCCGACAATCGTAATTCTGGAAAATACCAATTGCACTAGCAAAAACCCGGCAATGCAATATACATATTCATGGCCTTGCTGTTGCTATTGGCGAAATGGGCACGATACACTTTTTGAATATAAACATGCCTAATACAAGAGGTCCGTAATTAGTTGATCTCCCTCTAAGATAGTTTATTATATTCTTTTTTGGCAGAGTACTTTGGCTAATCCAATTGGCTAAAAGTAAATCACATTTTGGCCAATAGGATTGTAAGACGGCCCACCATGGCAAGGTAGACTCTTAGGGCGGGTTGGGGGAAGGGAGTGTGAGAGGTATTGTGGATAGCGGTTTTGAGGAGGGATAAGGGGGATAGGTGGCCATCATGGGTACCACTCTTACACCCCCAAGTGAAAAGTCTGGAAACACGATGACCACCTGATAAATAATTGGGATCCATCTGGATCCCTTTAGGCCTGGTTCAACATTGGGATCGCAAAAGGCAAATCGCAATCGCCTACGGAGTGTGATTGCATTTTTACCAAGCAATTGTGGCTCCATGTTGCAGTGATTACGTTTTTCGAGTCTCATTCCACAGAATGAGAACGGCACTCTAACTGCCACTGAAATGTTGCACGCAGTGCACCTTTGCGATATAAGCACACTTCAGGCACTGCAAGGATTTACCACAGTGCTTTGCTGAATACCGGCTATCAGCAAAGAGCAGAAACGCTCCCCACCAAAAGCACACCAAGTGTGAACTGGCCCTTGAGAGAATTTGATTGGTGCCTAACACAAGAGGTCCCTAATTAGTTGATCTCCCTCTAAGATAGTTTATTATATGCTTTTTTTGGCAGAGTACTTTGGCTAATCCAATTGGCTAAAAGTAAATCACATTTTGGCCAATAGGATTGTAAGCCGGCCCACCATGGCAAGGTAGACTCTTAGGGGGAGTTGGGGGAAGGGAGTGTGAGAGGTATTGGGGATGGCGGTTTTGAAAAAGGATAAGGGGGATAGGTGGTCATCATGGGTACCACTCTTACACCCCCAAGTGAAAAGTCTGGAAACACGATGACCACCTGATAAATAATTGGGATCCATCTGGTTCCCTTTAGGCCTGGTTCAACATTGGGATCGCAAAAGGCAAATCGCAATCGCCTATGGAGTGTGATTGCATTTTTACCAAGCAATTGTGGCTCCATGTTGCAGTGATTACGTTTTTCGAGTCTCATTCCACAGAATGAGAACGGCACTCTAACTGCCACTGAAATGTTGCACGCTGTGCACCTTTGCGATATAAGCACACTTCAGGCACTGCAAGGATTTACCACAGTGCTTTGCTGAATACCGGCTATCAGCAAACAGCAGAAACGCTCCCCACCAAAAGCACACCAAGTGTGAACTGGCCCTTGAGAGAATTTGATTGGTGATTACAAATTGTTGCAACCTGCAGTGTAGAACTCAGGGGCATATTTAAAATGATTTAAATATACCCCCAAGTTCTACTTATGGCCTCCTCCTCCCCACAGCCATACCAATCCTCACCAAAAAGTTACAAAGCACAGAAGCGCAAACAAAACAAAAAAGATGCAGGCCGACAATCGTAATTCTGGAAAATACCAATTGCACTAGCAAAAAACAGGCAATGCAATATACATGTTCATGGCCTTGCTGTTGCTATTGGCAAAATGGGCACGATACACTTTTTGAATATAAACATGCCTAATACAAGAGGTCCGTAATTAGTTGATCTCCCTCTAAGATAGTTTATTATATTCTTTTTTGGCAGAGTACTTTGACTAATCCAATTGGCTAAAAGTAAATCACATTTTGGCCAATAGGATTGTAAGCCGGCCCACCATGGCAAGGTAGACTCTTAGGGCGGGTTGGGGAAGGGAGTGTGAGAGGTATTGGGGATGGCGGTTTTGAAGAGGGATAAGGGGGATAGGTGGCCATCATGGGTACCACTCTTACACCCCCAAGTGAAAAGTCTGGAAACACGATGACCACCTGATAAATAATTGGGATCCATCTGGATCCCTTTAGGCCTGGTTAAACATTGGGATCGCAAAAGGCAAATCGCAATCGCCTATGGAGTGTGATTGCATTTTTACCAAGCAATTGTGGCTCCATGTTGCAGTGATTACGTTTTTTGAGTCTCATTCCACAGAATGAGAACGGCACTCTAACTGCCACTGAAATGTTGCACGCAGTGCACCTTTGCGATATAAGCACACTTCAGGCACTACAAGGATTTACCACAGTGCTTTGCTGAATACAGGCTATCAGCAAAGAGCAGAAACGCTCCCCACCAAAAGCACACCAAGTGTGAACTGGCCCTTGAGAGAATTTGATTGGTGCCTAACACAAGAGGTCCCTAATTAGTTGATCTCCCTCTAAGATAGTTTATTATATGCTTTTTTTGGCAGAGTACTTTGGCTAATCCAAATGGCTAAAAGTAAATCACATTTTGGCCAATAGGATTGTAAGCCGGCCCACCATGGCAAGGTAGACTCTTAGGGGGGGTTGGGGGAAGGGAGTGTGAGAGGTATTGGGAATGGCGGTTTTGAAAAAGGATAAGGGGAATAGGTGGTCATCATGGGTACCACTCTTACACCCCCAAGTGAAAAGTTTGGAAACACGAAGACCACCTGATAAATAATTGGGATCCATCTGGTTCCCTTTAGGCCTGGTTCAACATTGGGATCGCAAAAGGCAAATCGCAATCGCCTATGGAGTGTGATTGCATTTTTACCAAGCAATTGTGGCTCCATGTTGCAGTGATTACGTTTTTCGAGTCTCATTCCACAGAATGAGAACGGCACTCTAACTGCCACTGAAATGTTGCACGCTGTGCATCTTTGCGATATAAGCACACTTCAGGCACTGCAAGGATTTACCACAGTGCTTTGCTGAATACCGGCTATCAGCAAAGAGCAGAAACGCTCCCCACCAAAAGCACACCAAGTGTGAACTGGCCCTTGAGAGAATTTGATTGGTGATTAAAAATTGTTGCAACCTGCAGTGTAGAACTCAGGGGCATATTTAAAATGATTTAAATATACATCCAAGTTCTACTTATGGCCTCCTCCTCCCCACAGCCATACCAATCCTCACCAAAAAGTTACAAAGCACAGAAGCGCAAACAAAACAAAAAAGATGCAGGCCGACAATCGTAATTCTGGAAAATACCAATTGCACTAGCAAAAACCCGGCAATGCAATATACATATTCATGGCCTTGCTGTTGCTATTGGCGAAATGGGCACGATACACTTTTTGAATATAAACATGCCTAATACAAGAGGTCCGTAATTAGTTGATCTCCCTCTAAGATAGTTTATTATATTCTTTTTTGGCAGAGTACTTTGGCTAATCCAATTGGCTAAAAGTAAATCACATTTTGGCCAATAGGATTGTAAGACGGCCCACCATGGCAAGGTAGACTCTTAGGGCGGGTTGGGGGAAGGGAGTGTGAGAGGTATTGTGGATAGCGGTTTTGAAGAGGGATAAGGGGGATAGGTGGCCATCATGGGTACCACTCTTACACCCCCAAGTGAAAAGTCTGGAAACACGATGACCACCTGATAAATAATTGGGATCCATCTGGATCCCTTTAGGCCTGGTTCAACATTGGGATCGCAAAAGGCAAATCGCAATCGCCTACGGAGTGTGATTGCATTTTTACCAAGCAATTGTGGCTCCATGTTGCAGTGATTACGTTTTTCGAGTCTCATTCCACAGAATGAGAACGGCACTCTAACTGCCACTGAAATGTTGCACGCAGTGCACCTTTGCGATATAAGCACACTTCAGGCACTGCAAGGATTTACCACAGTGCTTTGCTGAATACCGGCTATCAGCAAAGAGCAGAAACGCTCCCCACCAAAAGCACACCAAGTGTGAACTGGCCCTTGAGAGAATTTGATTGGTGCCTAACACAAGAGGTCCCTAATTAGTTGATCTCCCTCTAAGATAGTTTATTATATGCTTTTTTTGGCAGAGTACTTTGGCTAATCCAATTGGCTAAAAGTAAATCACATTTTGGCCAATAGGATTGTAAGCCGGCCCACCATGGCAAGGTAGACTCTTAGGGGGAGTTGGGGGAAGGGAGTGTGAGAGGTATTGGGGATGGCGGTTTTGAAAAAGGATAAGGGGGATAGGTGGTCATCATGGGTACCACTCTTACACCCCCAAGTGAAAAGTCTGGAAACACGATGACCACCTGATAAATAATTGGGATCCATCTGGTTCCCTTTAGGCCTGGTTCAACATTGGGATCGCAAAAGGCAAATCGCAATCGCCTATGGAGTGTGATTGCATTTTTACCAAGCAATTGTGGCTCCATGTTGCAGTGATTACGTTTTTCGAGTCTCATTCCACAGAATGAGAACGGCACTCTAACTGCCACTGAAATGTTGCACGCTGTGCACCTTTGCGATATAAGCACACTTCAGGCACTGCAAGGATTTACCACAGTGCTTTGCTGAATACCGGCTATCAGCAAACAGCAGAAACGCTCCCCACCAAAAGCACACCAAGTGTGAACTGGCCCTTGAGAGAATTTGATTGGTGATTACAAATTGTTGCAACCTGCAGTGTAGAACTCAGGGGCATATTTAAAATGATTTAAATATACCCCCAAGTTCTACTTATGGCCTCCTCCTCCCCACAGCCATACCAATCCTCACCAAAAAGTTACAAAGCACAGAAGCGCAAACAAAACAAAAAAGATGCAGGCCGACAATCGTAATTCTGGAAAATACCAATTGCACTAGCAAAAAACAGGCAATGCAATATACATGTTCATGGCCTTGCTGTTGCTATTGGCAAAATGGGCACGATACACTTTTTGAATATAAACATGCCTAATACAAGAGGTCCGTAATTAGTTGATCTCCCTCTAAGATAGTTTATTATATTCTTTTTTGGCAGAGTACTTTGACTAATCCAATTGGCTAAAAGTAAATCACATTTTGGCCAATAGGATTGTAAGCCGGCCCACCATGGCAAGGTAGACTCTTAGGGCGGGTTGGGGAAGGGAGTGTGAGAGGTATTGGGGATGGCGGTTTTGAAGAGGGATAAGGGGGATAGGTGGCCATCATGGGTACCACTCTTACACCCCCAAGTGAAAAGTCTGGAAACACGATGACCACCTGATAAATAATTGGGATCCATCTGGATCCCTTTAGGCCTGGTTAAACATTGGGATCGCAAAAGGCAAATCGCAATCGCCTATGGAGTGTGATTGCATTTTTACCAAGCAATTGTGGCTCCATGTTGCAGTGATTACGTTTTTCGAGTCTCATTCCACAGAATGAGAACGGCACTCTAACTGCCACTGAAATGTTGCACGCTGTGCATCTTTGCGATATAAGCACACTTCAGGCACTGCAAGGATTTACCACAGTGCTTTGCTGAATACCGGCTATCAGCAAAGAGCAGAAACGCTCCCCACCAAAAGCACACCAAGTGTGAACTGGCCCTTGAGAGAATTTGATTGGTGATTAAAAATTGTTGCAACCTGCAGTGTAGAACTCAGGGGCATATTTAAAATGATTTAAATATACATCCAAGTTCTACTTATGGCCTCCTCCTCCCCACAGCCATACCAATCCTCACCAAAAAGTTACAAAGCACAGAAGCGCAAACAAAACAAAAAAGATGCAGGCCGACAATCGTAATTCTGGAAAATACCAATTGCACTAGCAAAAACCCGGCAATGCAATATACATATTCATGGCCTTGCTGTTGCTATTGGCGAAATGGGCACGATACACTTTTTGAATATAAACATGCCTAATACAAGAGGTCCGTAATTAGTTGATCTCCCTCTAAGATAGTTTATTATATTCTTTTTTGGCAGAGTACTTTGGCTAATCCAATTGGCTAAAAGTAAATCACATTTTGGCCAATAGGATTGTAAGACGGCCCACCATGGCAAGGTAGACTCTTAGGGCGGGTTGGGGGAAGGGAGTGTGAGAGGTATTGTGGATAGCGGTTTTGAAGAGGGATAAGGGGGATAGGTGGCCATCATGGGTACCACTCTTACACCCCCAAGTGAAAAGTCTGGAAACACGATGACCACCTGATAAATAATTGGGATCCATCTGGATCCCTTTAGGCCTGGTTCAACATTGGGATCGCAAAAGGCAAATCGCAATCGCCTACGGAGTGTGATTGCATTTTTACCAAGCAATTGTGGCTCCATGTTGCAGTGATTACGTTTTTCGAGTCTCATTCCACAGAATGAGAACGGCACTCTAACTGCCACTGAAATGTTGCACGCAGTGCACCTTTGCGATATAAGCACACTTCAGGCACTGCAAGGATTTACCACAGTGCTTTGCTGAATACCGGCTATCAGCAAAGAGCAGAAACGCTCCCCACCAAAAGCACACCAAGTGTGAACTGGCCCTTGAGAGAATTTGATTGGTGCCTAACACAAGAGGTCCCTAATTAGTTGATCTCCCTCTAAGATAGTTTATTACATGCTTTTTTTGGCAGAGTACTTTGGCTAATCCAATTGGCTAAAAGTAAATCACATTTTGGCCAATAGGATTGTAAGCCGGCCCACCATGGCAAGGTAGACTCTTAGGGGGAGTTGGGGGAAGGGAGTGTGAGAGGTATTGGGGATGGCGGTTTTGAAAAAGGATAAGGGGGATAGGTGGTCATCATGGGTACCACTCTTACACCCCCAAGTGAAAAGTCTGGAAACACGATGACCACCTGATAAATAATTGGGATCCATCTGGTTCCCTTTAGGCCTGGTTCAACATTGGGATCGCAAAAGGCAAATCGCAATCGCCTATGGAGTGTGATTGCATTTTTACCAAGCAATTGTGGCTCCATGTTGCAGTGATTACGTTTTTCGAGTCTCATTCCACAGAATGAGAACGGCACTCTAACTGCCACTGAAATGTTGCACGCTGTGCATCTTTGCGATATAAGCACACTTCAGGCACTGCAAGGATTTACCACAGTGCTTTGCTGAATACCGGCTATCAGCAAAGAGCAGAAACGCTCCCCACCAAAAGCACACCAAGTGTGAACTGGCCCTTGAGAGAATTTGATTGGTGATTACAAATTGTTGCAACCTGCAGTGTAGAACTCAGGGGCATATTTAAAATGATTTAAATATACATCCAAGTTCTACTTATGGCCTCCTCCTCCCCACAGCCATACCAATCCTCACCAAAAAGTTACAAAGCACAGAAGCGCAAACAAAACAAAAAAGATGCAGGCCGACAATCGTAATTCTGGAAAATACCAATTGCACTAGCAAAAACCCGGCAATGCAATATACATATTCATGGCCTTGCTGTTGCTATTGGCGAAATGGGCACGATACACTTTTTGAATATAAACATGCCTAATACAAGAGGTCCGTAATTAGTTGATCTCCCTCTAAGATAGTTTATTATATTCTTTTTTGGCAGAGTACTTTGGCTAATCCAATTGGCTAAAAGTAAATCACATTTTGGCCAATAGGATTGTAAGACGGCCCACCATGGCAAGGTAGACTCTTAGGGCGGGTTGGGGGAAGGGAGTGTGAGAGGTATTGTGGATAGCGGTTTTGAAGAGGGATAAGGGGGATAGGTGGCCATCATGGGTACCACTCTTACACCCCCAAGTGAAAAGTCTGGAAACACGATGACCACCTGATAAATAATTGGGATCCATCTGGATCCCTTTAGGCCTGGTTCAACATTGGGATCGCAAAAGGCAAATCGCAATCGCCTACGGAGTGTGATTGCATTTTTACCAAGCAATTGTGGCTCCATGTTGCAGTGATTACGTTTTTCGAGTCTCATTCCACAGAATGAGAACGGCACTCTAACTGCCACTGAAATGTTGCACGCAGTGCACCTTTGCGATATAAGCACACTTCAGGCACTGCAAGGATTTACCACAGTGCTTTGCTGAATACCGGCTATCAGCAAAGAGCAGAAACGCTCCCCACCAAAAGCACACCAAGTGTGAACTGGCCCTTGAGAGAATTTGATTGGTGCCTAACACAAGAGGTCCCTAATTAGTTGATCTCCCTCTAAGATAGTTTATTATATGCTTTTTTTGGCAGAGTACTTTGGCTAATCCAATTGGCTAAAAGTAAATCACATTTTGGCCAATAGGATTGTAAGCGGCCCACCATGGCAAGGTAGACTCTTAGGGGGAGTTGGGGGAAGGGAGTGTGAGAGGTATTGGGGATGGCGGTTTTGAAAAAGGATAAGGGGGATAGGTGGTCATCATGGGTACCACTCTTACACCCCCAAGTGAAAAGTCTGGAAACACGATGACCACCTGATAAATAATTGGGATCCATCTGGTTCCCTTTAGGCCTGGTTCAACATTGGGATCGCAAAAGGCAAATCGCAATCGCCTATGGAGTGTGATTGCATTTTTACCAAGCAATTGTGGCTCCATGTTGCAGTGATTACGTTTTTCGAGTCTCATTCCACAGAATGAGAACGGCACTCTAACTGCCACTGAAATGTTGCACGCTGTGCACCTTTGCGATATAAGCACACTTCAGGCACTGCAAGGATTTACCACAGTGCTTTGCTGAATACCGGCTATCAGCAAACAGCAGAAACGCTCCCCACCAAAAGCACACCAAGTGTGAACTGGCCCTTGAGAGAATTTGATTGGTGATTACAAATTGTTGCAACCTGCAGTGTAGAACTCAGGGGCATATTTAAAATGATTTAAATATACCCCCAAGTTCTACTTATGGCCTCCTCCTCCCCACAGCCATACCAATCCTCACCAAAAAGTTACAAAGCACAGAAGCGCAAACAAAACAAAAAAGATGCAGGCCGACAATCGTAATTCTGGAAAATACCAATTGCACTAGCAAAAAACAGGCAATGCAATATACATGTTCATGGCCTTGCTGTTGCTATTGGCAAAATGGGCACGATACACTTTTTGAATATAAACATGCCTAATACAAGAGGTCCGTAATTAGTTGATCTCCCTCTAAGATAGTTTATTATATTCTTTTTTGGCAGAGTACTTTGACTAATCCAATTGGCTAAAAGTAAATCACATTTTGGCCAATAGGATTGTAAGCCGGCCCACCATGGCAAGGTAGACTCTTAGGGCGGGTTGGGGAAGGGAGTGTGAGAGGTATTGGGGATGGCGGTTTTGAAGAGGGATAAGGGGGATAGGTGGCCATCATGGGTACCACTCTTACACCCCCAAGTGAAAAGTCTGGAAACACGATGACCACCTGATAAATAATTGGGATCCATCTGGATCCCTTTAGGCCTGGTTAAACATTGGGATCGCAAAAGGCAAATCGCAATCGCCTATGGAGTGTGATTGCATTTTTACCAAGCAATTGTGGCTCCATGTTGCAGTGATTACGTTTTTTGAGTCTCATTCCACAGAATGAGAACGGCACTCTAACTGCCACTGAAATGTTGCACGCAGTGCACCTTTGCGATATAAGCACACTTCAGGCACTGCAAGGATTTACCACAGTGCTTTGCTGAATACAGGCTATCAGCAAAGAGCAGAAACGCTCCCCACCAAAAGCACACCAAGTGTGAACTGGCCCTTGAGAGAATTTGATTGGTGCCTAACACAAGAGGTCCCTAATTAGTTGATCTCCCTCTAAGATAGTTTATTATATGCTTTTTTTGGCAGAGTACTTTGGCTAATCCAAATGGCTAAAAGTAAATCACATTTTGGCCAATAGGATTGTAAGCCGGCCCACCATGGCAAGGTAGACTCTTAGGGGGGGTTGGGGGAAGGGAGTGTGAGAGGTATTGGGAATGGCGGTTTTGAAAAAGGATAAGGGGAATAGGTGGTCATCATGGGTACCACTCTTACACCCCCAAGTGAAAAGTTTGGAAACACGATGACCACCTGATAAATAATTGGGATCCATCTGGTTCCCTTTAGGCCTGGTTCAACATTGGGATCGCAAAAGGCAAATCGCAATCGCCTATGGAGTGTGATTGCATTTTTACCAAGCAATTGTGGCTCCATGTTGCAGTGATTACGTTTTTCGAGTCTCATTCCACAGAATGAGAACGGCACTCTAACTGCCACTGAAATGTTGCACGCTGTGCATCTTTGCGATATAAGCACACTTCAGGCACTGCAAGGATTTACCACAGTGCTTTGCTGAATACCGGCTATCAGCAAAGAGCAGAAACGCTCCCCACCAAAAGCACACCAAGTGTGAACTGGCCCTTGAGAGAATTTGATTGGTGATTACAAATTGTTGCAACCTGCAGTGTAGAACTCAGGGGCATATTTAAAATGATTTAAATATACATCCAAGTTCTACTTATGGCCTCCTCCTCCCCACAGCCATACCAATCCTCACCAAAAAGTTACAAAGCACAGAAGCGCAAACAAAACAAAAAAGATGCAGGCCGACAATCGTAATTCTGGAAAATACCAATTGCACTAGCAAAAACCCGGCAATGCAATATACATATTCATGGCCTTGCTGTTGCTATTGGCGAAATGGGCACGATACACTTTTTGAATATAAACATGCCTAATACAAGAGGTCCGTAATTAGTTGATCTCCCTCTAAGATAGTTTATTATATTCTTTTTTGGCAGAGTACTTTGGCTAATCCAATTGGCTAAAAGTAAATCACATTTTGGCCAATAGGATTGTAAGACGGCCCACCATGGCAAGGTAGACTCTTAGGGCGGGTTGGGGGAAGGGAGTGTGAGAGGTATTGTGGATAGCGGTTTTGAAGAGGGATAAGGGGGATAGGTGGCCATCATGGGTACCACTCTTACACCCCCAAGTGAAAAGTCTGGAAACACGATGACCACCTGATAAATAATTGGGATCCATCTGGATCCCTTTAGGCCTGGTTCAACATTGGGATCGCAAAAGGCAAATCGCAATCGCCTACGGAGTGTGATTGCATTTTTACCAAGCAATTGTGGCTCCATGTTGCAGTGATTACGTTTTTCGAGTCTCATTCCACAGAATGAGAACGGCACTCTAACTGCCACTGAAATGTTGCACGCAGTGCACCTTTGCGATATAAGCACACTTCAGGCACTGCAAGGATTTACCACAGTGCTTTGCTGAATACCGGCTATCAGCAAAGAGCAGAAACGCTCCCCACCAAAAGCACACCAAGTGTGAACTGGCCCTTGAGAGAATTTGATTGGTGCCTAACACAAGAGGTCCTTAATTAGTTGATCTCCCTCTAAGATAGTTTATTATATGCTTTTTTTGGCAGAGTACTTTGGCTAATCCAATTGGCTAAAAGTAAATCACATTTTGGCCAATAGGATTGTAAGCCGGCCCACCATGGCAAGGTAGACTCTTAGGGGGAGTTGGGGGAAGGGAGTGTGAGAGGTATTGGGGATGGCGGTTTTGAAAAAGGATAAGGGGGATAGGTGGTCATCATGGGTACCACTCTTACACCCCCAAGTGAAAAGTCTGGAAACACGATGACCACCTGATAAATAATTGGGATCCATCTGGTTCCCTTTAGGCCTGGTTCAACATTGGGATCGCAAAAGGCATATCGCAATCGCCTATGGAGTGTGATTGCATTTTTACCAAGCAATTGTGGCTCCATGTTGCAGTGATTACGTTTTTCGAGTCTCATTCCATAGAATGAGAACGGCACTCTAACTGCCACTGAAATGTTGCACGCTGTGCACCTTTGCGATATAAGCACACTTCAGGCACTGCAAGGATTTACCACAGTGCTTTGCTGAATACCGGCTATCAGCAAACAGCAGAAACGCTCCCCACCAAAAGCACACCAAGTGTGAACTGGCCCTTGAGAGAATTTGATTGGTGATTACAAATTGTTGCAACCTGCAGTGTAGAACTCAGGGGCATATTTAAAATGATTTAAATATACCCCCAAGTTCTACTTATGGCCTCCTCCTCCCCACAGCCATACCAATCCTCACCAAAAAGTTACAAAGCACAGAAGCGCAAACAAAACAAAAAAGATGCAGGCCGACAATCGTAATTCTGGAAAATACCAATTGCACTAGCAAAAAACAGGCAATGCAATATACATGTTCATGGCCTTGCTGTTGCTATTGGCAAAATGGGCACGATACACTTTTTGAATATAAACATGCCTAATACAAGAGGTCCGTAATTAGTTGATCTCCCTCTAAGATAGTTTATTATATTCTTTTTTGGCAGAGTACTTTGACTAATCCAATTGGCTAAAAGTAAATCACATTTTGGCCAATAGGATTGTAAGCCGGCCCACCATGGCAAGGTAGACTCTTAGGGCGGGTTGGGGAAGGGAGTGTGAGAGGTATTGGGGATGGCGGTTTTGAAGAGGGATAAGGGGGATAGGTGGCCATCATGGGTACCACTCTTACACCCCCAAGTGAAAAGTCTGGAAACACGATGACCACCTGATAAATAATTGGGATCCATCTGGATCCCTTTAGGCCTGGTTAAACATTGGGATCGCAAAAGGCAAATCGCAATCGCCTATGGAGTGTGATTGCATTTTTACCAAGCAATTGTGGCTCCATGTTGCAGTGATTACGTTTTTTGAGTCTCATTCCACAGAATGAGAACGGCACTCTAACTGCCACTGAAATGTTGCACGCAGTGCACCTTTGCGATATAAGCACACTTCAGGCACTGCAAGGATTTACCACAGTGCTTTGCTGAATACAGGCTATCAGCAAAGAGCAGAAACGCTCCCCACCAAAAGCACACCAAGTGTGAACTGGCCCTTGAGAGAATTTGATTGGTGCCTAACACAAGAGGTCCCTAATTAGTTGATCTCCCTCTAAGATAGTTTATTATATGCTTTTTTTGGCAGAGTACTTTGGCTAATCCAAATGGCTAAAAGTAAATCACATTTTGGCCAATAGGATTGTAAGCCGGCCCACCATGGCAAGGTAGACTCTTAGGGGGGGTTGGGGGAAGGGAGTGTGAGAGGTATTGGGAATGGCGGTTTTGAAAAAGGATAAGGGGAATAGGTGGTCATCATGGGTACCACTCTTACACCCCCAAGTGAAAAGTTTGGAAACACGATGACCACCTGATAAATAATTGGGATCCATCTGGTTCCCTTTAGGCCTGGTTCAACATTGGGATCGCAAAAGGCAAATCGCAATCGCCTATGGAGTGTGATTGCATTTTTACCAAGCAATTGTGGCTCCATGTTGCAGTGATTACGTTTTTCGAGTCTCATTCCACAGAATGAGAACGGCACTCTAACTGCCACTGAAATGTTGCACGCTGTGCATCTTTGCGATATAAGCACACTTCAGGCACTGCAAGGATTTACCACAGTGCTTTGCTGAATACCGGCTATCAGCAAAGAGCAGAAACGCTCCCCACCAAAAGCACACCAAGTGTGAACTGGCCCTTGAGAGAATTTGATTGGTGATTACAAATTGTTGCAACCTGCAGTGTAGAACTCAGGGGCATATTTAAAATGATTTAAATATACATCCAAGTTCTACTTATGGCCTCCTCCTCCCCACAGCCATACCAATCCTCACCAAAAAGTTACAAAGCACAGAAGCGCAAACAAAACAAAAAAGATGCAGGCCGACAATCGTAATTCTGGAAAATACCAATTGCACTAGCAAAAAACAGGCAATGCAATATACATGTTCATGGCCTTGCTGTTGCTATTGGCAAAATGGGCACGATACACTTTTTGAATATAAACATGCCTAATACAAGAGGTCCGTAATTAGTTGATCTCCCTCTAAGATAGTTTATTATATTCTTTTTTGGCAGAGTACTTTGACTAATCCAATTGGCTAAAAGTAAATCACATTTTGGCCAATAGGATTGTAAGCCGGCCCACCATGGCAAGGTAGACTCTTAGGGCGGGTTGGGGAAGGGAGTGTGAGAGGTATTGGGGATGGCGGTTTTGAAGAGGGATAAGGGGGATAGGTGGCCATCATGGGTACCACTCTTACACCCCCAAGTGAAAAGTCTGGAAACACGATGACCACCTGATAAATAATTGGGATCCATCTGGATCCCTTTAGGCCTGGTTAAACATTGGGATCGCAAAAGGCAAATCGCAATCGCCTATGGAGTGTGATTGCATTTTTACCAAGCAATTGTGGCTCCATGTTGCAGTGATTACGTTTTTTGAGTCTCATTCCACAGAATGAGAACGGCACTCTAACTGCCACTGAAATGTTGCACGCAGTGCACCTTTGCGATATAAGCACACTTCAGGCACTGCAAGGATTTACCACAGTGCTTTGCTGAATACAGGCTATCAGCAAAGAGCAGAAACGCTCCCCACCAAAAGCACACCAAGTGTGAACTGGCCCTTGAGAGAATTTGATTGGTGCCTAACACAAGAGGTCCCTAATTAGTTGATCTCCCTCTAAGATAGTTTATTATATGCTTTTTTTGGCAGAGTACTTTGGCTAATCCAAATGGCTAAAAGTAAATCACATTTTGGCCAATAGGATTGTAAGCCGGCCCACCATGGCAAGGTAGACTCTTAGGGGGGGTTGGGGGAAGGGAGTGTGAGAGGTATTGGGAATGGCGGTTTTGAAAAAGGATAAGGGGAATAGGTGGTCATCATGGGTACCACTCTTACACCCCCAAGTGAAAAGTTTGGAAACACGATGACCACCTGATAAATAATTGGGATCCATCTGGTTCCCTTTAGGCCTGGTTCAACATTGGGATCGCAAAAGGCAAATCGCAATCGCCTATGGAGTGTGATTGCATTTTTACCAAGCAATTGTGGCTCCATGTTGCAGTGATTACGTTTTTCGAGTCTCATTCCACAGAATGAGAACGGCACTCTAACTGCCACTGAAATGTTGCACGCTGTGCATCTTTGCGATATAAGCACACTTCAGGCACTGCAAGGATTTACCACAGTGCTTTGCTGAATACCGGCTATCAGCAAAGAGCAGAAACGCTCCCCACCAAAAGCACACCAAGTGTGAACTGGCCCTTGAGAGAATTTGATTGGTGATTACAAATTGTTGCAACCTGCAGTGTAGAACTCAGGGGCATATTTAAAATGATTTAAATATACATCCAAGTTCTACTTATGGCCTCCTCCTCCCCACAGCCATACCAATCCTCACCAAAAAGTTACAAAGCACAGAAGCGCAAACAAAACAAAAAAGATGCAGGCCGACAATCGTAATTCTGGAAAATACCAATTGCACTAGCAAAAACCCGGCAATGCAATATACATATTCATGGCCTTGCTGTTGCTATTGGCGAAATGGGCACGATACACTTTTTGAATATAAACATGCCTAATACAAGAGGTCCGTAATTAGTTGATCTCCCTCTAAGATAGTTTATTATATTCTTTTTTGGCAGAGTACTTTGGCTAATCCAATTGGCTAAAAGTAAATCACATTTTGGCCAATAGGATTGTAAGACGGCCCACCATGGCAAGGTAGACTCTTAGGGCGGGTTGGGGGAAGGGAGTGTGAGAGGTATTGTGGATAGCGGTTTTGAAGAGGGATAAGGGGGATAGGTGGCCATCATGGGTACCACTCTTACACCCCCAAGTGAAAAGTCTGGAAACACGATGACCACCTGATAAATAATTGGGATCCATCTGGATCCCTTTAGGCCTGGTTCAACATTGGGATCGCAAAAGGCAAATCGCAATCGCCTACGGAGTGTGATTGCATTTTTACCAAGCAATTGTGGCTCCATGTTGCAGTGATTACGTTTTTCGAGTCTCATTCCACAGAATGAGAACGGCACTCTAACTGCCACTGAAATGTTGCACGCAGTGCACCTTTGCGATATAAGCACACTTCAGGCACTGCAAGGATTTACCACAGTGCTTTGCTGAATACCGGCTATCAGCAAAGAGCAGAAACGCTCCCCACCAAAAGCACACCAAGTGTGAACTGGCCCTTGAGAGAATTTGATTGGTGCCTAACACAAGAGGTCCTTAATTAGTTGATCTCCCTCTAAGATAGTTTATTATATGCTTTTTTTGGCAGAGTACTTTGGCTAATCCAATTGGCTAAAAGTAAATCACATTTTGGCCAATAGGATTGTAAGCCGGCCCACCATGGCAAGGTAGACTCTTAGGGGGAGTTGGGGGAAGGGAGTGTGAGAGGTATTGGGGATGGCGGTTTTGAAAAAGGATAAGGGGGATAGGTGGTCATCATGGGTACCACTCTTACACCCCCAAGTGAAAAGTCTGGAAACACGATGACCACCTGATAAATAATTGGGATCCATCTGGTTCCCTTTAGGCCTGGTTCAACATTGGGATCGCAAAAGGCATATCGCAATCGCCTATGGAGTGTGATTGCATTTTTACCAAGCAATTGTGGCTCCATGTTGCAGTGATTACGTTTTTCGAGTCTCATTCCATAGAATGAGAACGGCACTCTAACTGCCACTGAAATGTTGCACGCTGTGCACCTTTGCGATATAAGCACACTTCAGGCACTGCAAGGATTTACCACAGTGCTTTGCTGAATACCGGCTATCAGCAAACAGCAGAAACGCTCCCCACCAAAAGCACACCAAGTGTGAACTGGCCCTTGAGAGAATTTGATTGGTGATTACAAATTGTTGCAACCTGCAGTGTAGAACTCAGGGGCATATTTAAAATGATTTAAATATACCCCCAAGTTCTACTTATGGCCTCCTCCTCCCCACAGCCATACCAATCCTCACCAAAAAGTTACAAAGCACAGAAGCGCAAACAAAACAAAAAAGATGCAGGCCGACAATCGTAATTCTGGAAAATACCAATTGCACTAGCAAAAAACAGGCAATGCAATATACATGTTCATGGCCTTGCTGTTGCTATTGGCAAAATGGGCACGATACACTTTTTGAATATAAACATGCCTAATACAAGAGGTCCGTAATTAGTTGATCTCCCTCTAAGATAGTTTATTATATTCTTTTTTGGCAGAGTACTTTGACTAATCCAATTGGCTAAAAGTAAATCACATTTTGGCCAATAGGATTGTAAGCCGGCCCACCATGGCAAGGTAGACTCTTAGGGCGGGTTGGGGAAGGGAGTGTGAGAGGTATTGGGGATGGCGGTTTTGAAGAGGGATAAGGGGGATAGGTGGCCATCATGGGTACCACTCTTACACCCCCAAGTGAAAAGTCTGGAAACACGATGACCACCTGATAAATAATTGGGATCCATCTGGATCCCTTTAGGCCTGGTTAAACATTGGGATCGCAAAAGGCAAATCGCAATCGCCTATGGAGTGTGATTGCATTTTTACCAAGCAATTGTGGCTCCATGTTGCAGTGATTACGTTTTTTGAGTCTCATTCCACAGAATGAGAACGGCACTCTAACTGCCACTGAAATGTTGCACGCAGTGCACCTTTGCGATATAAGCACACTTCAGGCACTGCAAGGATTTACCACAGTGCTTTGCTGAATACAGGCTATCAGCAAAGAGCAGAAACGCTCCCCACCAAAAGCACACCAAGTGTGAACTGGCCCTTGAGAGAATTTGATTGGTGCCTAACACAAGAGGTCCCTAATTAGTTGATCTCCCTCTAAGATAGTTTATTATATGCTTTTTTTGGCAGAGTACTTTGGCTAATCCAAATGGCTAAAAGTAAATCACATTTTGGCCAATAGGATTGTAAGCCGGCCCACCATGGCAAGGTAGACTCTTAGGGGGGGTTGGGGGAAGGGAGTGTGAGAGGTATTGGGAATGGCGGTTTTGAAAAAGGATAAGGGGGATAGGTGGTCATCATGGGTACCACTCTTACACCCCCAAGTGAAAAGTTTGGAAACACGATGACCACCTGATAAATAATTGGGATCCATCTGGTTCCCTTTAGGCCTGGTTCAACATTGGGATCGCAAAAGGCAAATCGCAATCGCCTATGGAGTGTGATTGCATTTTTACCAAGCAATTGTGGCTCCATGTTGCAGTGATTACGTTTTTCGAGTCTCATTCCACAGAATGAGAACGGCACTCTAACTGCCACTGAAATGTTGCACGCTGTGCATCTTTGCGATATAAGCACACTTCAGGCACTGCAAGGATTTACCACAGTGCTTTGCTGAATACCGGCTATCAGCAAAGAGCAGAAACGTTCCCCACCAAAAGCACACCAAGTGTGAACTGGCCCTTGAGAGAATTTGATTGGTGATTACAAATTGTTGCAACCTGCAGTGTAGAACTCAGGGGCATATTTAAAATGATTTAAATATACCCCCAAGTTCTACTTATGGCCTCCTCCTCCCCACAGCCATACCAATCCTCACCAAAAAGTTACAAAGCACAGAAGCGCAAACAAAACAAAAAAGATGCAGGCCGACAATCGTAATTCTGGAAAATACCAATTGCACTAGCAAAAACCCAGCAATGCAATATACATGTTCATGGCCTTGCTGTTGCTATTGGCAAAATGGGCACGATACACTTTTTGAATATAAACATGCCTAATACAAGAGGTCCGTAATTAGTTGATCTCCCTCTAAGATAGTTTATTATATTCTTTTCTGGCAGAGTACTTTGGCTAATCCAATTGGCTAAAAGTAAATCACATTTTGGCCAATAGGATTGTAAGCCGGCCCACCATGGCAAGGTAGACTCTTAGGGCGGGTTGGGGAAGGGAGTGTGAGAGGTATTGGGGATGGCGGTTTTGAAGAGGGATAAGGGGGATAGGTGGCCATCATGGGTACCACTCTTACACCCCCAAGTGAAAAGTCTGGAAACCCGATGACCACCTGATAAATAATTGGGATCCATCTGGATCCCTTTAGGCCTGGTTCAACATTGGGATCGCAAAAGGCAAATCGCAATCGCCTATGGAGTGTGATTGCATTTTTACCAAGCAATTGTGGCTCCATGTTGCAGTGATTACGTTTTTCGAGTCTCATTCCACAGAATGAGAACGGCACTCTAACTGCCACTGAAATGTTGCACGCTGTGCACCTTTGCGATATAAGCACACTTCAGGCACTGCAAGGATTTACCACAGTGCTTTGCTGAATACAGGCTATCAGCAAAGAGCAGAAACGCTCCCCACCAAAAGCACACCAGGTGTGAACTGGCCCTTGAGAGAATTTGATTGGTGCCTAACACAAGAGGTCCCTAATTAGTTGATCTCCCTCTAAGATAGTTTATTATATTCTTTTTTGGCAGAGTACTTTACTAATCCAATTGGCTAAAAGTAAATCACATTTTGGCCAATAGGATTGTAAGCCGGCCCACCATGGCAAGGTAGACTCTTAGGGCGGGTTGGGGGAAGGGAGTGTGAGAGGTATTGGGGATGGCGGTTTTGAAGAGTGATAAGGGGGATAGGTGGCCATCATCGGTACCACTCTTACACCCCCAAGTGAAAAGTCTGGAAACACGATGACCACCTGATAAATAATTGGGATCCATCTGGATCCCTTTAGGCCTGGTTAAACATTGGGATCGCAAAAGGCAAATCGCAATCGCCTATGGAGTGTGATTGCATTTTTACCAAGCAATTGTGGCTCCATGTTGCAGTGATTACATTATTCGAGTCTCATTCCACAGAATGAGAACGGCACTCTAACTGCCACTGAAATGTTGCACGCTGTGCACCTTTGCGATATAAGCACACACTTCAGGCACTGCAAGGATTTACCACAGTGCTTTGCTGAATACCGGCTATCAGCAAAGAGCAGAAACGCTCCCCACCAAAAGCACACCAAGTGTGAACTGGCCCTTGAGAGAATTTGATTGGTGATTACAAATTGTTGCAACCTGCAGTGTAGAACTCAGGGGCATATTTAAAATGATTTAAATATACCCCCAAGTTCTACTTATGGCCTCCTCCTCCCCACAGCCATACCAATCCTCACCAAAAAGTTACAAAGCACAGAAGCGCAAACAAAACAAAAAAGATGCAGGCCGACAATCGTAATTCTGGAAAATACCAATTGCACTAGCAAAAACCCAGCAATGCAATATACATGTTCATGGCCTTGCTGTTGCTATTGGCAAAATGGGCACGATACACTTTTTGAATATAAACATGCCTAATACAAGAGGTCCGTAATTAGTTGATCTCCCTCTAAGATAGTTTATTATATTCTTTTCTGGCAGAGTACTTTGGCTAATCCAATTGGCTAAAAGTAAATCACATTTTGGCCAATAGGATTGTAAGCCGGCCCACCATGGCAAGGTAGACTCTTAGGGCGGGTTGGGGAAGGGAGTGTGAGAGGTATTGGGGATGGCGGTTTTGAAGAGGGATAAGGGGGATAGGTGGCCATCATGGGTACCACTCTTACACCCCCAAGTGAAAAGTCTGGAAACACGATGACCACCTGATAAATAATTGGGATCCATCTGGATCCCTTTAGGCCTGGTTCAACATTGGGATCGCAAAAGGCAAATCGCAATCGCCTACGGAGTGTGATTGCATTTTTACCAAGCAATTGTGGCTCCATGTTGCAGTGATTACGTTTTTCGAGTCTCATTCCACAGAATGAGAACGGCACTCTAACTGCCACTGAAATGTTGCACGCTGTGCACCTTTGCGATATAAGCACACTTCAGGCACTGCAAGGATTTACCACAGTGCTTTGCTGAATACCGGCTATCAGCAAAGAGCAGAAACGCTCCCCACCAAAAGCACACCAAGTGTGAACTGGCCCTTGAGAGAATTTGATTGGTGATTACAAATTGTTGCAACCTGCAGTGTAGAACTCAAGGGCATATTTAAAATGATTTAAATATACCCCCAAGTTCTACTTATGGCCTCCTCCTCCCCACAGCCATACCAATCCTCACCAAAAAGTTGCAATGCACAGAAGCGCAAACAAAACAAAAAAGATGCAGGCCGACAATCGTAATTCTGGAAAATACCAATTGCACTAGCAAAAACCCGGCAATGCAATATACATGTTCATGGCCTTGCTGTTGCTATTGGCAAAATGGGCACGATACACTTTTTGAATATAAACATGCCTAATACAAGAGGTCCGTAATTAGTTGATCTCCCTCTAAGATAGTTTATTATATTTTTTTTTGGCAGAGTACTTTGACTAATCCAATTGGCTAAAAGTAAATCACATTTTGGCCAATAGGATTGTAAGCCGGCCCACCATGGCAAGGTAGACTCTTAGGGCGGGTTGGGGGAAGGGAGTGTGAGAGGTATAGGGGATGGCGGTTTTGAAGAGGGATAAGGGGGATAGGTGGCCATCATGGGTACCACTCTTACACCCCCAAGTGAAAAGTCTGGAAACACGATGACCACCTGATAAATAATTGGGATCCATCTGGATCCCTTTAGGCCTGGTTAAACATTGGGATCGCAAAAGGCAAATCGCAATCGCCTATGGAGTGTGATTGCATTTTTACCAAGCAATTGTGGCTCCATGTTGCAGTGATTACGTTTTTCGAGTCTCATTCCACAGAATGAGAACGGCACTCTAACTGCCACTGAAATGTTGCACGCTGTGCACCTTTGCGATATAAGCACACTTCAGGCACTGCAAGGATTTACCACAGTGCTTTGCTGAATACCGGCTATCAGCAAAGAGCAGAAACACTCCCCACCAAAAGCACACCAAGTGTGAACTAGCCCTTGAGAGAATTTGATTGGTGCCTAACACAAGAAGTCCCTAATTAGTTGATCTCCCTCTAAGATAGTTTATTATATGCTTTTTTTGGCAGAGTACTTTGGCTAATCCAATTGGCTAAAAGTAAATCACATTTTGGCCAATAGGATTGTAAGCCGGCCCACCATGGCAAGGTAGACTCTTAGGGTGGGTTGGGGGAAGGGAGTGTGAGAGGTATTGGGGATGGCGGTTTTGAAGAGGGATAAGGGGGATAGGTGGTCATCATGGGTACCACTCTTACACCCCCAAGTGAAAAGTTTGGAAACACGATGACCACCTGATAAATAATTGGGATCCATCTGGTTCCCTTTAGGCCTGGTTCAACATTGGGATCGCAAAAGGCAAATCGCAATCGCCTATGGAGTGTGATTGCATTTTTACCAAGCAATTGTGGCTCCATGTTGCAGTGATTACGTTTTTCAAGTCTCATTCCACAGAATGAGAACGGCACTCTAACTGCCACTGAAATGTTGCACGCTGTGCATCTTTGCGATATAAGCACACTTCAGGCACTGCAAGGAATCACCACAGTGCTTTGCTGAATACCGGCTATCAGCAAAGAGCAGAAACGCTCCCCACCAAAAGCACACCAAGTGTGAACTGGCCCTTGAGAGAATTTGATTGGTGATTACAAATTGTTGCAACCTGCAGTGTAGAACTCAGGGGCATATTTAAAATGATTTAAATATACATCCAAGTTCTACTTATGGCCTCCTCCTCCCCACAGCCATACCAATCCTCACCAAAAAGTTACAAAGCACAGAAGCGCAAACAAAACGAAAGAGATGCAGGCCGACAATCGTAATTCTGGAAAATACCAATTGCACTAGCAAAAACCCGGCAATGCAATATACATGTTCATGGCCTTGCTGTTGCTATTGGCAAAATGGGCACGATACACTTTTTGAATATAAACATGCCTAATACAAGAGGTCCGTAATTAGTTGATCTCCCTCTAAGATAGTTTATTATATTTTTTTTGGCAGAGTACTTTGACTAATCCAATTGGCTAAAAGTAAATCACATTTTGGCCAATAGGATTGTAAGCCGGCCCACCATGGCAAGGTAGACTCTTAGGGCGGGTTGGGGGAAGGGAGTGTGAGAGGTATTGGGGATGGCGGTTTTGAAGAGGGATAAGGGGGATAGGTGGCCATCATGGGTACCACTCTTACACCCCCAAGTGAAAAGTCTGGAAACACGAGGACCACCTGATAAATAATTGGGATCCATCTGGATCCCTTTAGGCCTGGTTCAACATTGGGATCGCAAAAGGAAAATCGCAATCGCCTACGGAGTGTGATTGCATTTTTACCAAGCAATTGTGGCTCCATGTTGCAGTGATTACGTTTTTCGAGTCTCATTCCACAGAATGAGAACGGCACTCTAACTGCCACTGAAATGTTGCACGCTGTGCATCTTTGCGATATAAGCACACTTCAGGCACTGCAAGGATTTACCACAGTGCTTTGCTGAATACCGGCTATCAGCAAAGAGCAGAAACGCTCCCCACCAAAAGCACACCAAGTGTGAACTGGCCCTTGAGAGAATTTGATTGGTGATTACAAATTGTTGCAACCTGCAGTGTAGAACTCAGGGGCATATTTAAAATGATTTAAATATACCCCCAAGTTCTACTTATGGCCTCCTCCTCCCCACAGCCATACCAATCCTCACCAAAAAGTTACAAAGCACAGAAGCGCAAACAAAACAAAAAAGATGCAGGCCGACAATCGTAATTCTGGAAAATACCAATTGCACTAGCAAAAACCCGGCAATGCAATATACATGTTCATGGCCTTGCTGTTGCTATTGGCAAAATGGGCACGATACACTTTTTGAATATAAACATGCCTAATACAAGAGGTCCGTAATTAGTTGATCTCCCTCTCAGATAGTTTATTATATTCTTTTCTGGCAGAGTACTTTGGCTAATCCAATTGGCTAAAAGTAAATCACATTTTGGCCAATAGGATTGTAAGCCGGCCCACCATGGCAAGGTAGACTCTTAGGGCGGGTTGGGGGAAGGGAGTGTGAGAGGTATTGGGGATGGCGGTTTTGAAGAGGGATAAGGGGGATAGGTGGCCATCATGGGTACCACTCTTACACCCCCAAGTGAAAAGTCTGGAAACACGATGACCACCTGATAAATAATTGGGATCCATCTGGATCCCTTTAGGCCTGGTTCAACATTGGGATCGCAAAAGGCAAATCGCAATCGCCTATGGAGTGTGATTGCATTTTTACCAAGCAATTGTGGCTCCATGTTGCAGTGATTACGTTTTTCGAGTCTCATTCCACAGAATGAGAACAGCACTCTAACTGCCACTGAAATGTTGCACGCAGTGCACCTTTGCGATATAAGCACACTTCAGGCACTGCAAGGATTTACCACAGTGCTTTGCTGAATACAGGCTATCAGCAAAGAGCAGAAACGCTCCCCACCAAAAGCACACCAAGTGTGAACTGGCCCTTGAGAGAATTTGATTGGTGCCTAACACAAGAGGTCCCTAATTAGTTGATCTCCCTCTAAGATAGTTTATTATATGCTTTTTTTGGCAGAGTACTTTGGCTAATCCAATTGGCTAAAAGTAAATCAGATTTTGGCCAATAGGATTGTAAGCCGGCCCACCATGGCAAGGTAGACTCTTAGGGTGGGTTGGGGGAAGGGAGTGTGAGAGGTATTGGGGATGGCGGTTTTGAAGAGGGATAAGGGGGATAGGTGGTCATCATGGATACCACTCTTACACCCCCAAGTGAAAAGTCTGGAAACACGATGACCACCTGATAAATAATTGGGATCCATCTGGTTCCCTTTAGGCCTGGTTCAACATTGGGATCGCAAAAGGCAAATCGCAATCGCCTATGGAGTGTGATTGCATTTTTACCAAGCAATTGTGGCTCCATGTTGCAGTGATTACGTTTTTCGAGTCTCATTCCACAGAATGAGAACGGCACTCTAACTGCCACTGAAATGTTGCACGCTGTGCACCTTTGCGATATAAGCACACTTCAGGCACTGCAAGGATTTACCACAGTGCTTTGCTGAATACCGGCTATCAGCAAAGAGCAGAAACGCTCCCCACCAAAAGCACACCAAGTGTGAACTGGCCCTTGAGAGAATTTGATTGGTGATTACAAATTGTTGCAACCTGCAGTGTAGAACTCAGGGGCATATTTAAAATGATTTAAATATACCCCCAAGTTCTACTTATGGCCTCCTCCTCCCCACAGCCATACCAATCCTCACCAAAAAGTTACAAAGCACAGAAGCGCAAACAAAACAAAAAAGATGCAGGCCGACAATCGTAATTCTGGAAAATACCAATTGCACTAGCAAAAACCCGGCAATGCAATATACATGTTCATGGCCTTGCTGTTGCTATTGGCAAAATGGGCACGATACACTTTTTGAATATAAACATGCCTAATACAAGAGGTCCGTAATTAGTTGATCTCCCTCTAAGATAGTTTATTATATTCTTTTTTGGCAGAGTACTTTGGCTAATCCAATTGGCTAAAAGTAAATCACATTTTGGCCAATAGGATTGTAAGACGGCCCACCATGGCAAGGTAGACTCTTAGGGCGGGTTGGGGGAAGGGAGTGTGAGAGGTATTGGGGATGGCGGTTTTGAAGAGTGATAGGGGGATAGGTGGCCATCATCGGTACCACTCTTACACCTCAAGTGAAAAGTCTGGAAACACGATGACCACCTGATAAATAATTGGGATCCATCTGGATCCCTTTAGGCCTGGTTAAACATTGGGATCGCAAAAGGCAAATCGCAATCGCCTATGGAGTGTGATTGCATTTTTACCAAGCAATTGTGGCTCCATGTTGCAGTGATTACGTTTTTCGAGTCTCATTCCACAGAATGAGAACGGCACTCTAACTGCCACTGAAATGTTGCACGCTGTGCACCTTTGCGATATAAGCACACTTCAGGCACTGCAAGGATTTACCACAGTGCTTTGCTGAATACCGGCTATCAGCAAAGAGCAGAAACGCTCCCCACCAAAAGCACACCAAGTGTGAACTGGCCCTTGAGAGAATTTGATTGGTGATTACAAATTGTTGCAACCTGCAGTGTAGAACTCAGGGGCATATTTAAAATGATTTAAATATACCCCCAAGTTCTACTTATGGCCTCCTCCTCCCCACAGCCATACCAATCCTCACCAAAAAGTTACAAAGCACAGAAGCGCAAACAAAACAAAAAAGATGCAGGCCGACAATCGTAATTCTGGAAAATACCAATTGCACTAGCAAAAACCCGGCAATGCAATATACATGTTCATGGCCTTGCTGTTGCTATTGGCAAAATGGGCACGATACACTTTTTGAATATAAACATGCCTAATACAAGAGGTCCGTAATTAGTTGATCTCCCTCTAAGATAGTTTATTATATTCTTTTTTGGCAGAGTACTTTGACTAATCCAATTGGCTAAAAGTAAATCACATTTTGGCCAATAGGATTGTAAGCCGGCCCACCATGGCAAGGTAGACTCTTAGGGCGGGTTGGGGGAAGGAAGTGTGAGAGGTATTGGGGATGGCGGCTTTGAAGAGGGATAAGGGGGATAGGTGGCCATCATGGGTACCACTCTTACACCCCCAAGTGAAAAGTCTGGAAACACGATGACCACCTGATAAATAATTGGGATCCATCTGGATCCCTTTAGGCCTGGTTAAACATTGGGATCGCAAAAGGCAAATCGCAATCGCCTATGGAGTGTGATTGCATTTTAACCAAGCAATTGTGGCTCCATGTTGCAGTGATTACGTTTTTTGAGTCTCATTCCACAGAATGAGAACGGCACTCTAACTGCCACTGAAATGTTGCACGCAGTGCACCTTTGCGATATAAGCACACTTCAGGCACTGCAAGGATTTACCACAGTGCTTTGCTGAATACCGGCTATCAGCAAAGAGCAGAAACGCTCCCCACCAAAAGCACACCAAGTGTGAACTGGCCCTTGAGAGAATTTGATTGGTGATTACAAATTGTTGCAACCTGCAGTGTAGAACTCAGGGGCATATTTAAAATGATTTAAATATACATCCAAGTTCTACTTATGGCCTCCTCCTCCCCACAGCCATACCAATCCTCACCAAAAAGTTACAAAGCACAGAAGCGCAAACAAAACAAAAAAGATGCAGGCCGACAATCGTAATTCTGGAAAATACCAATTGCACTAGCAAAAACCCGGCAATGCAATATACATGTTCATGGCCTTGCTGTTGCTATTGGCGAAATGGGCACGATACACTTTTTGAATATAAACATGCCTAATACAAGAGGTCTGTAATTAGTTGATCTCCCTCTAAGATAGTTTATTATATTCTTTTTTGGCAGAGTACTTTGGCTAATCCAATTGGCTAAAAGTAAATCACATTTTGGCCAATAGGATTGTAAGACGGCCCACCATGGCAAGGTAGACTCTTAGGGCGGGTTGGGGGAAGGGAGTGTGAGAGGTATTGTGGATAGCGGTTTTGAAGAGGGATAAGGGGGATAGGTGGCCATCATGGGTACCACTCTTACACCCCCAAGTGAAAAGTCTGGAAACACGATGACCACCTGATAAATAATTGGGATCCATCTGGATCCCTTTAGGCCTGGTTCAACATTGGGATCGCAAAAGGCAAATCGCAATCGCCTACGGAGTGTTATTGCATTTTTACCAAGCAATTGTGGCTCCATGTTGCAGTGATTACGTTTTTCGAGTCTCATTCCACAGAATGAGAACGGCACTCTAACTGCCACTGAAATGTTGCACGCAGTGCACCTTTGCGATATAAGCACACTTCAGGCACTGCAAGGATTTACCACAGTGCTTTGCTGAATACCGGCTATCAGCAAAGAGCAGAAACGCTCCCCACCAAAAGCACACCAAGTGTGAACTGGCCCTTGAGAGAATTTGATTGGTGCCTAACACAAGAGGTCCCTAATTAGTTGATCTCCCTCTAAGATAGTTTATTATATGCTTTTTTTGGCAGAGTACTTTGGCTAGTCCAATTGGCTAAAAGTAAATCACATTTTGGCCAATAGGATTGTAAGCCGGCCCACCATGGCAAGGTAGACTCTTAGGGTGGGTTGGGGGAAGGGAGTGTGAGAGGTATTGGGGATGGCGGTTTTGAAGAGGGATAAGGGGGATAGGTGGTCATCATGGGTACCACTCTTACACCCCCAAGTGAAAAGTCTGGAAACACGATGACCACCTGATAAATAATTGGGATCCATCTGGTTCCCTTTAGGCCTGGTTCAACATTGGGATCGCAAAAGGCAAATCGCAATCGCCTATGGAGTGTGATTGCATTTTTACCAAGCAATTGTGGCTCCATGTTGCAGTGATTACGTTTTTCGAGTCTCATTCCACAGAATGAGAACGGCACTCTAACTGCCACTGAAATGTTGCACGCTGTGCACCTTTGCGATATAAGCACACTTCAGGCACTGCAAGGATTTACCACAGTGCTTTGCTGAATACCGGCTATCAGCAAAGAGCAGAAACGCTCCCCACCAAAAGCACACCAAGTTTGAACTGGCCCTTGAGAGAATTTGATTGGTGATTACAAATTGTTGCAACCTGCAGTGTAGAACTCAGGGGCATATTTAAAATGATTTAAATATACCCCCAAGTTCTACTTATGGCCTCCTCCTCCCCACAGCCATACCAATCCTCACCAAAAAGTTACAAAGCACAGAAGCGCAAACAAAACAAAAAAGATGCAGGCCGACAATCGTAATTCTGGAAAATACCAATTGCACTAGCAAAAACCCGGCAATGCAATATACATGTTCATGGCCTTGCTGTTGCTATTGGCAAAATGGGCACGATACACTTTTTGAATATAAACATGCCTAATACAAGAGGTCCGTAATTAGTTGATCTCCCTCTAAGATAGTTTATTATATTCTTTTTTGGCAGAGTACTTTGGCTAATCCAATTGGCTAAAAGTAAATCACATTTTGGCCAATAGGATTGTAAGACGGCCCACCATGGCAAGGTAGACTCTTAGGGCGGGTTGGGGGAAGGGAGTGTGAGAGGTATTGGGGATGGCGGTTTTGAAGAGTGATAGGGGGATAGGTGGCCATCATCGGTACCACTCTTACACCCCCAAGTGAAAAGTCTGGAAACACGATGACCACCTGATAAATAATTGGGATCCATCTGGATCCCTTTAGGCCTGGTTAAACATTGGGATCGCAAAAGGCAAATCGCAATCGCCTACGGAGTGTTATTGCATTTTTACCAAGCAATTGTGGCTCCATGTTGCAGTGATTACGTTTTTCGAGTCTCATTCCACAGAATGAGAACGGCACTCTAACTGCCACTGAAATGTTGCACGCAGTGCACCTTTGCGATATAAGCACACTTCAGGCACTGCAAGGATTTACCACAGTGCTTTGCTGAATACCGGCTATCAGCAAAGAGCAGAAACGCTCCCCACCAAAAGCACACCAAGTGTGAACTGGCCCTTGAGAGAATTTGATTGGTGCCTAACACAAGAGGTCCCTAATTAGTTGATCTCCCTCTAAGATAGTTTATTATATGCTTTTTTTAGCAGAGTACTTTGGCTAGTCCAATTGGCTAAAAGTAAATCACATTTTGGCCAATAGGATTGTAAGCCGGCCCACCATGGCAAGGTAGACTCTTAGGGTGGGTTGGGGGAAGGGAGTGTGAGAGGTATTGGGGATGGCGGTTTTGAAGAGGGATAAGGGGGATAGGTGGTCATCATGGGTACCACTCTTACACCCCCAAGTGAAAAGTCTGGAAACACGATGACCACCTGATAAATAATTGGGATCCATCTGGTTCCCTTTAGGCCTGGTTCAACATTGGGATCGCAAAAGGCAAATCGCAATCGCCTATGGAGTGTGATTGCATTTTTACCAAGCAATTGTGGCTCCATGTTGCAGTGATTACGTTTTTCGAGTCTCATTCCACAGAATGAGAACGGCACTCTAATTGCCACGGAAATGTTGCACGCTGTGCACCTTTGCGATATAAGCACACTTCAGGCACTGCAAGGATTTACCACAGTGCTTTGCTGAATACCGGCTATCAGCAAAGAGCAGAAACGCTCCCCACCAAAAGCACACCAAGTTTGAACTGGCCCTTGAGAGAATTTGATTGGTGATTACAAATTGTTGCAACCTGCAGTGTAGAACTCAGGGGCATATTTAAAATGATTTAAATATACCCCCAAGTTCTACTTATGGCCTCCTCCTCCCCACAGCCATACCAATCCTCACCAAAAAGTTACAAAGCACAGAAGCGCAAACAAAACAAAAAAGATGCAGGCCGACAATCGTAATTCTGGAAAATACCAATTGCACTAGCAAAAACCCGGCAATGCAATATACATGTTCATGGCCTTGCTGTTGCTATTGGCAAAATGGGCACGATACACTTTTTGAATATAAACATGCCTAATACAAGAGGTCCGTAATTAGTTGATCTCCCTCTAAGATAGTTTATTATATTCTTTTTTGGCAGAGTACTTTGGCTAATCCAATTGGCTAAAAGTAAATCACATTTTGGCCAATAGGATTGTAAGACGGCCCACCATGGCAAGGTAGACTCTTAGGGCGGGTTGGGGGAAGGGAGTGTGAGAGGTATTGTGGATAGCGGTTTTGAAGAGGGATAAGGGGGATAGGTGGCCATCATGGGTACCACTCTTACACCCCCAAGTGAAAAGTCTGGAAACACGATGACCACCTGATAAATAATTGGGATCCATCTGGATCCCTTTAGGCCTGGTTCAACATTGGGATCGCAAAAGGCAAATCGCAATCGCCTACGGAGTGTGATTGCATTTTTACCAAGCAATTGTGGCTCCATGTTGCAGTGATTACGTTTTTCGAGTCTCATTCCACAGAATGAGAACGGCACTCTAACTGCCACTGAAATGTTGCACGCAGTGCACCTTTGCGATATAAGCACACTTCAGGCACTGCAAGGATTTACCACAGTGCTTTGCTGAATACCGGCTATCAGCAAAGAGCAGAAACGCTCCCCACCAAAAGCACACCAAGTGTGAACTGGCCCTTGAGAGAATTTGATTGGTGCCTAACACAAGAGGTCCCTAATTAGTTGATCTCCCTCTAAGATAGTTTATTATATGCTTTTTTTGGCAGAGTACTTTGGCTAGTCCAATTGGCTAAAAGTAAATCACATTTTGGCCAATAGGATTGTAAGCCGGCCCACCATGGCAAGGTAGACTCTTAGGGTGGGTTGGGGGAAGGGAGTGTGAGAGGTATTGGGGATGGCGGTTTTGAAGAGGGATAAGGGGGATAGGTGGTCATCATGGGTACCACTCTTACACCCCCAAGTGAAAAGTCTGGAAACACGATGACCACCTGATAAATAATTGGGATCCATCTGGTTCCCTTTAGGCCTGGTTCAACATTGGGATCGCAAAAGGCAAATCGCAATCGCCTATGGAGTGTGATTGCATTTTTACCAAGCAATTGTGGCTCCATGTTGCAGTGATTACGTTTTTCGAGTCTCATTCCACAGAATGAGAACGGCACTCTAACTGCCACTGAAATGTTGCACGCTGTGCACCTTTGCGATATAAGCACACTTCAGGCACTGCAAGGATTTACCACAGTGCTTTGCTGAATACCGGCTATCAGCAAAGAGCAGAAACGCTCCCCACCAAAAGCACACCAAGTGTGAACTGGCCCTTGAGAGAATTTGATTGGTGATTACAAATTGTTGCAACCTGCAGTGTAGAACTCAGGGGCATATTTAAAATGATTTAAATATACCCCCAAGTTCTACTTATGGCCTCCTCCTCCCCACAGCCATACCAATCCTCACCAAAAAGTTACAAAGCACAGAAGCGCAAACAAAACAAAAAAGATGTAGGCCGACAATCGTAATTCTGGAAAATACCAATTGCACTAGCAAAAACCCGGCAATGCAATATACATGTTCATGGCCTTGCTGTTGCTATTGGCAAAATGGGCACGATACACTTTTTGAATATAAACATGCCTAATACAAGAGGTCCGTAATTAGTTGATCTCCCTCTAAGATAGTTTATTATATTCTTTTTTGGCAGAGTACTTTGGCTAATCCAATTGGCTAAAAGTAAATCACATTTTGGCCAATAGGATTGTAAGCCGGCCCACCATGGCAAGGTAGACTCTTAGGGCGGGTTGGGGGAAGGGAGTGTGAGAGGTATTGGGGATGGCGGTTTTGAAGAGTGATAGGGGGATAGGTGGCCATCATCGGTACCACTCTTACACCCCCAAGTGAAAAGTCTGGAAACACGATGACCACCTGATAAATAATTGGGATCCATCTGGATCCCTTTAGGCCTGGTTAAACATTGGGATCGCAAAAGGCAAATCGCAATCGCCTATGGAGTGTGATTGCATTTTTACCAAGCAATTGTGGCTCCATGTTGCAGTGATTACGTTTTTCGAGTCTCATTCCACAGAATGAGAACGGCACTCTAACTGCCACTGAAATGTTGCACGCTGTGCACCTTTGCGATATAAGCACACTTCAGGCACTGCAAGGATTTACCACAGTGCTTTGCTGAATACCGGCTATCAGCAAAGAGCAGAAACGCTCCCCACCAAAAGCACACCAAGTGTGAACTGGCCCTTGAGAGAATTTGATTGGTGATTACAAATTGTTGCAACCTGCAGTGTAGAACTCAGGGGCATATTTAAAATGATTTAAATATACCCCCAAGTTCTACTTATGGCCTCCTCCTCCCCACAGCCATACCAATCCTCACCAAAAAGTTACAAAACACAGAGGCGCAAACAAAACAAAAAAGATGCAGGCCGACAATCGTAATTCTGGAAAATACCAATTGCACTAGCAAAAACCCGGCAATGCAATATACCTGTTCATGGCCTTGCTGTTGCTATTGGCAAAATGGGCACGATACACTTTTTGAATATAAACAAGCCTAATACAAGAGGTCCGTAATTAGTTGATCTCCCTCTAAGATAGTTTATTATATTCTTTTTTGGCAGAGTACTTTGACTAATCCAATTGGCTAAAAGTAAATCACATTTTGGCCAATAGGATTGTAAGCCGGCCCACCATGGCAAGGTAGACTCTTAGGGCGGGTTGGGGGAAGGAAGTGTGAGAGGTATTGGGGATGGCGGCTTTGAAGAGGGATAAGGGGGATAGGTGGCCATCATGGGTACCACTCTTACACCCCCAAGTGAAAAGTCTGGAAACACGATGACCACCTGATAAATAATTGGGATCCATCTGGATCCCTTTAGGCCTGGTTCAACATTGGGATCGCAAAAGGCAAATCGCAATCGCCTACGGAGTGTTATTGCATTTTTACCAAGCAATTGTGGCTCCATGTTGCAGTGATTACGTT